>NC_143577.1:83895702-84206858 GCF_048544385.1 Mastigoproctus giganteus | reverse complement strand
ATTCTTGAAAAGCAAACTTTTGAGACTGTCTATTTCTTATAGCAAATGCACTCCATATTGGAGGAATTATTTTATGAAGAACCATACTAAACAGGCAGCAAGGAATTGCTTATGTACATAACTGAAGCTTCACATGTACACATATAGCATCAATAAGGATTATGTCATAATCTTTATCCATACATTTTGGTTAGTGACCTTATGCATAAGAAGTACAGTATACTTTAACTGCTTCTGTACAGTTTATTATGCAGTGTAATAAACTATCACAATGTAAACTTTTCAAAGAAAGACCAGAAATAAATGAATTAAAAAGTATATAGTAATTATTTATGCTCTTTTACTGGGCCACTGCACAGGATGCCAAAGATGACTGTAAACAAGTGTGTATGCAGTGCATTACATTTCAGGTATGTTAGCAGATAATAATAATTCATGATTAATAAAAAAAAAAAAAAAAAAGGGCAATAAGCAATCCACAAACTGAGAACATTTCATTTCTGTGCACCTACAACACAAACCTACTCTCATTTTTCCTTTAATGAGAATAGGTGTGTGCCCATATATTCTTCCAAACAGAAGACAGAAACTTCTTCTTCTTCTTCTTCTTCTTTGGTCCTTAGCTGGCAGCTGGGGGAGGCAGTTGGTCACGCAACCAGTATGCTGCTGTAGGTGCCGCAGGGTTTCGGAACCTACAGCATATATGATATGAACAAATAAAACAGGCCAAGATGAACTTGAACTTGGCCTGTTATAACGTATGATCACGCATCGGTGAAGACAGGATATTAGAGCTGGAAAAGGAATTACAAAATGTGAATTGGAATATCATCGGTTTGGCTGAAACAAGAAAAAGAAATGAATCACTTATAAGTTTATCAAGTGGAAATCTGCTGTACACCAATGGAAACAGTGAAAGAAGTGAAGGTGGAGTTGGGTTTCTGGTCCATAAAGATTTTAAAAACAACATTTTGGAATTCCAAAGTACATCACCAAGGGTGTCAAGACTAATACTCAAGATTTCTAAGAGGTACAAGCTAAAGATTATAATGATTTATGCACCAATATCGAGCCATGATGATGAAGAGGTTGAAGAAATGTACACCGAAATTGAGTCTTCTAGATGAGCAGAAAACCCACTACACTATTATTATGGAGGACTTCATTGCTAAGGTTGGAAAAATGGCAAAACAGCACAGAAAGAGGAACTATAGGAAATTCTGGAATTGGTGAAAGAAATAAAAGAGTTGAAAGACTTGTGGAATTAGCAGAACCTCAAGGACTGTCAGTAATGAACACTTTTTTCAAGAACAAAAAGTGGACATGGAAGAGTACAAAGGGATTAACAACTAATGAAATCGACTTCAACCTCACTAACAGAAGATATATTGTGAATGATGTTACCGTCCTGAATAAGGTAAATGTTGTAAGTGATCACAGAATGGTAAGATGTAGGAAAGGAAAGGAAAAAACTTGACTCGAGTATATAATACAAAGGTCTTTGAGATAACAGAGGAGGAGAAAAAGCAGTATGTACTGGAACTTAAGAACAAGTTTGAGCGTCTGCAGACTGCTCAGGACCAAGATATCGACGAGGAATATTACAACTTTCTGAAAGTGATAAAGTCCAAGAAACCTATAGGGAAAAAGAAATCCAAAGAAGAAAAAATTAGTCAAGAAACACTTGTCATGATGAACCGAAGACGACAAATGAAGAGCAAGAAAAACATGGACAGGGAGAAAATTGAGTATACTGAGTTATGCAAAGCCATTAGAAAGAGACTCAGAGAGGACATAAGAAGATTTAACACAAGAAAAGTAGAACAAGCATTAAGGGAAAACAAAGGATTTAAATCAGCAGCCATGAGCAGTAATACAGAAAGACAAATGATACTAAAACTGAAGAATAGCGATGGTGTACTTATAAACAGCAGAGAAGGCATAATTCAAATAGCAGAACTACTATAGAGAATTATACAAGGAGCGAGGGAATGATACCAGCAGTGGGGAAGATGGATTGCAAAGTAGCAACACATACGACATACCCGATATTCTTCCTGATGAGGTAGAACATGCATTGAATAAAATTAAGAATCGGAAAGCCCCGGGACAAGATGAAGTTACTGTAAAGTTGTTAAAACTGGGAGGAAGAGACATAACACAAAAACTGGCAAGGCTCTTCACAAAGTGCATTAGAAAAGGTGTGACGACTAAGCAGTGGAATAATGTAATCATAGTTTTGCTGCATAAGAAAGGAGATAAATCAGAAATTGGAAATTATAGACCAATTAGCTTGTTATCCCACATCTACAAGTTGTTCACAAGGGTCATTACTAACAGATTAGAAAGAAAACTTGATGAGAATCAACCGAAAGAGCAAGCTGGCTTTAGGACAGGATTCTCAACTATGGATCACTTTCACGTAATATCACAGCTAATGGAGAAAGCAAATGAATATAAAACACCATTATGCCTGGCATTTGTGGATTATGAAAAGGTATTTGACTCCATACAGCATAAGGCAATGTTTCGGGAACTGGAAAGACAAGGCAAAGATACCCCATATATTATGATTTTGAAGAAAATATATGAGAGTGCTACCTCCTTTATTAGACTAGACAAAGACAGTAGGAAATTTAAAATTGAGAAAGGAGTTCGACAAGGAGACACAATATCTCTGAAGCTGTTTACTGCTGCCCTTGAGGAAGCTTTCAGAAGATTAGACTGGTCGCAGAAAGGAGTCAATGTGAACGGAGAGTACCTGCAATCGACCATTTACGATTTGCAGATGACATTGTGGTCATAAGCCACGATCCCAAAGAATTAGAGGAAAATCTTAATCAGTTATGCACAGTTAGTAAGGATTTTGGACTAAAGATGAATATGGCTAAAACAAAAGTAATGATGAAAAAAGTATGCCACGGAAAGAGAAATAATGATTGCAGGAGCAGTAATTGAAAAGGTGGAGTCATATACTTATCTGGGACAAGTTATTAGCTGTAATAATGATAAATGGCTGGAAGTCAAGAGAAGAATAAATTTTGGATGGATAGCATTCAGGAAATATAGTCACATACTGAAGAGCAATATCCCAGTTTGTCTGAAACGTAAAATAACGAATCAATGTATACTCCCCACCATGACTTATGGAAGTGAAACTTGGGCACTCACCAAAAGAATGGAAGAGAAGCTGAGAACTACACAGCAAAGAATGGAACAAATTATACTGGGAATCAGACTGTTAGATAAGAAGAGAAACACATGGATTAGGCAGCAAGCTCAAGTAAAGGACATTCTTATCAAAACTAAAGAACTAAAATGGTCTTGGGCAGGACACATAGCTCGAAGATATGATGACAGATGGACTAAGAAAATAACAGAATGGTGCCCAAGAGGAGCTTAAAGAAAACCTGGAAGACAAAGGCGGAGATGGATAGATGAAATTCATGAGTTTTTGGGTAGTAAATGGATGGCCAGTGCTCAAAACAGAAGGAACTGGAAAGTTTCTGGAGAGGCCTTCATCCTGCAGTGGATTGACAATGGCTGATGATGATGATGATGATATGAACAAATAAATACATGGGCTGTGTTAGGGTAACTAAGGGTAGAAACAGGTGCATGTACACCAATGCTAGGAGTATAGTTAATAAATTTGATGAGCTTGAAGTGCAAGTCAAGACATCAAAGGCAAATATTGTTGGGATATCAGAGATGTGGTGTCACACAGATATAACCAGTGCAGAATTGGAATTGGAGAGTACAATGTGTACAAAAAGGTTAGAGAGCACAGGAAGGGAGGAGGGCTTATGCTGTTAGTTAAGAAATACATAAAATCTAAGAAAGTGCATCCAATTGATGTTGGTGAACAATGCAATGATGAGTCTGTTTGGTGTGACATAAGCACTGGGAAAGGAAAAATGAGAGTAGGTGTGTGTTATAGGGCTAATGAATCTGATGAGTATAATCAGCAATTGTCCAGAGAAATAGACTGGGCCACTAAATCAGAATATCTTAAAATGTGGGATTTTACCTTTCCAGATATTGACTGGAACTTATGTGTTGGTCACTAGCACACTAGCAAGATTTTTTTTGATTTATTGGATGCTGTTTTCTACAGCAGCATGTTCGAGAGGCAACGGGGGGGGGGGGGAGTAACAGTCTTGATTTGATTATCAGCATTGATTATTCATGCATTGAGAATTTTAAGATAAAGGAACCACTGAGTGATAGTGATCACAATGTGCTGATATGGGAATTACTTAAAAGATGTAACTACCATCAAGGCCAAAGAGAAGGGCTTTTGCTTTCATAAAGGTTACTAAATGGGCCTCAGACAGTTTTTTTAAATTTTGCACAGTGGAATCAACTGATGATGTTACCAACATTGAATTCCAAATGGGAAGCTTTCAAGGACTTAATGTTGAAAGCTACTAGGTGTTTCATTCAAGAATCAGGCCTAAATGGATGTCACATGTATTAATGATGCTCGTGGTAGAGAAGAAGAATGTATGGGATACATATAAATTATCAGGTGACAGAGAAGCCTAGGGCAGATATAAGCTAGTCTGTAATCAAGTCACAAAGGAGGTTAGGCAGGTGAAGGCAGATTACAAGAAATCTTTGGAAAAGGGTGCAAAGAAAAACAGCAAACAGTTCTTTACTTATGTAAACTTTAGAAGGAAAGGGATAAATCAGATTGGACCACTTAACACAGACGGGTTGGCTATTGATGATCATGCTCAGGTAGCCGATAGACTCAATAATTATTTTGTATCTACATTCACACATGAAGAGTTTTTAACAAGGGGAATGCCACAAGTTTATCAAACTCTAAAAGGGAGCTAAGTGATTTTGTAATAACTGAGAGCAAAGTGGAGGAGAAATTGTTGAAGTTAAACGTAATGTGGAATGGATGGGATCTATCCAGTTATATTAAAGGAGGAAGTAAGCAAACCCTTAGCCATAATTATGAGAGCTTCCTTGGACTCATGGGAGGTCACAATGGAATAGAGGTGAGCAAATGTATCAAAAATTCACAAAGGGGTTTCAAAAGGCAACATAAGTAACTATAGACCTGTTATTTTAACTTGTGTTCCGTTGAAAATAATGAAATCACAGGTTAAAGAAGCATTGCTGGATCATCTAGACAAGACTGCAGTAATAGTTAAGACAGAGTATGAGTTTGTTAAATGGAGGTCGTGTCTGACCAATTGGACTGGATACTATGATGGACAGGGTGGATGCCCTCGAAGGATTAAAAGTGAGGGGCCCATCAAGCTCTCAGCTGCCCACACCAATGCCAGAGCTTGCATTTGGTCATCGCGCAACACAGCGGCAGCCCCCAAGGCAGAATGCGCTGGTCCCAAAGGAACTAGTAGTTGTTGGTGACTCTATTTATTCGTGTATTAAGAATTTGCAGATAAAGGAACCACTAGGTGGCAGTGATCACAGTGTGCTGAAGTGGTTTGTTGTTATTTGGTTTTTAGGAGCATTAGCAACTAAGGCCATATTGCTCCGGGATATGCGGTGGTCATTCCTTGACCTTTCCGCATACTCCGTATTTGGTGGTGACGGGCTCGAACCCCGGTCTAATCAAGAAGCATGTGCTACGCACTACTACTCCTTCCCACCTGGCTACGGAAGTGCCCTGCTGAAGTGGGATTTACTCAAAGAGGTAACTACCGTCAGGGGTAAAGGAAAGGGTTTTTGCTTCCGTAAAGGGGAGTACAGTGGTCTCAGACAGTTTTTAAATTCTGTACAGTGGGATCAACTGACGATGTTACAAACAGTAAATTCTAAGTGGGAAGCATTCAAGGAATTAATCGTGGAAGCTACTAGACTTTTCATACCGATGAAGAAATATTGTTCAAGGTTTAGGCCTAAATGGTTATCAAATGAACTAATGAGACTCGTGTCAGAGAAGAAAAATGCATGGGATGCATATAAATTATCAGGCGACGCAGAAGCCTGTAGCAGATATAAGCTAGTCTGTAATCAGGTCACAAAGGAGGTTCGGCAGGCAAAGGCGGATTACGAGAAATCTTTGGCAAAAGATGCTAAGAAAAACAGCAAGGATTTCTTTACTTATATAAACTCTAAAAGGAAGGGGATGAATATGATTGGTCCACTTGACATCGATGGTTCGACTGCTGATGATCCTGCTCAGATAGCAAACAAACTGAATGAGTATTTTGCATCTACATTCACACGTGAGGAATTATTACAGTTTGAAAATGGAAGAAGGTTATCAAATTGTAGCAGTGTGCTTAATGATTTTGTAATAACTGAGAGCAAAGTGGAGGAGAAATTGTTGAAGTTAAACATAAGAAAGGCACCTGGGGTGGATGGGATCTATCCAGTTATATTAAAGGAGGCGGCAAAGCAACTAAGCAAACCCTTAGCCATAATTATGAGAGCATCCTTGGATTCAGGGGAGGTTCCCACGGACTGGAGATGTGCAAATGTATCCCCAATTCACAAAGGAGGTTCGAAGGGTGACACGAGTAATTACAGACCAGTTAGTTTAACTTCTGTTCCGGGTAAAATAATGGAGTCACTGGTTAAAGATGCATTGCAGGATCATCTAGACAAGACTGCAGCAATAATTCAGATACAGCATCGGTTTGTTAAGGGAAAGTCTTGTCTGACAAATTTCATTGGTTATTATGATGTGGTCACAAAGGAACTGGATGCAAAAAATAATTTTGATATCATATACTTGGATTTCAGGAAAGCTTTTGATACTGTTGCGCATGGAAGACTACTGTACAAATTGGAGCAAAGGCGGATTACGGCAGGCAAAGGCGGATTACGAGAAATCTTTGGCAAAAGATGCTAAGAAAAACAGCAAGGATTTCTTTACTTATATAAACTCTAAAAGGAAGGGGATGAATATGATTGGTCCACTTGACATCGATGGTTCGACTGTTGATGATCCTGCTCAGATAGCAAACAAACTGAATGAGTATTTTGCATCTACATTCACACGTGAGGAATTATTACAGTTTGAAAATGGAAGAAGGTTATCAAATTGTAGCAGTGTGCTTAATGATTTTGTAATAACTGAGAGCAAAGTGGAGGAGAAATTGTTGAAGTTAAACATAAGAAAGGCACCTGGGGTGGATGGGATCTATCCAGTTATATTAAAGGAGGCGGCAAAGCAACTAAGCAAACCCTTAGCCATAATTATGAGAGCATCCTTGGATTCAGGGGAGGTTCCCATGGACTGGAGATGTGCAAATGTATCCCCAATTCACAAAGGAGGTTCGAAGGGTGACACGAGTAATTACAGACCAGTTAGTTTAACTTCTGTTCCGGGTAAAATAATGGAGTCACTGGTTAAAGATGCATTGCAGGATCATCTAGACAAGACTGCAGCAATAATTCAGATACAGTATGGGTTTGTTAAGGGAAAGTCTTGTCTGACAAATTTGATTGGTTATTATGATGTGGTCACAAAGGAACTGGATGCAAAAAATAATTTTGATATCATATACTTGGATTTCAGGAAAGCTTTTGATACTGTTGCGCATGGAAGACTACTGTACAAATTGGAGCAGAATGGTATTAAGGGTAAGTTGCTACAATGGATAAAAGGATGGTTAAGTGGGAGAAGACAGAGGGTGGTAATCAATGGGTGCTGCTCTTCGTGGACTAATGTTATTAGTGGAGTCCCACAGGGTTCGGTGTTGGGTCCACTGTTGTTTTGTATATTTATCAATGATATTGATGAAGGTATATCAGGCATAATGTCGAAGTTTGCAGATGACACGAAGGTTGGCAGGGTTGTTAATGACAGTAATGGCAGTGTGCTACTGCAACAGGATCTAGATAATTTGGGCAGATGGGCTAAGAAGTGGCAACTGAAGTTTAACCTAGACAAATGCAAAGTACTGCATATGGGTAGAAGTAACCCCAGAGAAACGTACCAACTGTGTGGTACTACACTTAAGGTGGTAGAAAATGAAAAAGACCTGGAAGTAATTGTGCAGTCAGATATGAAGTTTTCTGAGCAATGTAGACAGGCTGCTAGGGCAGGTCATGGGGTTTTGTCAATGATATATAGGAATTTTGCTAGCAGGGAAAAGGAGGTGATTGTCCCTCTGTATAAGGCAATGGTCAGGCCACGCCTTGAGTACTGCGTACAGGTCTGGAGGCCTCATTTTAGGAAGGATGTAGATTTGCTTGAGCGTGTACAGAGAAGAGCAACACGATTGGTGAGGGGAATGAAGGGATCCTCTTACCAAGAGAGGCTTAAGTTCTGCAAATTGCAGTGGCTGGAGACTAGGCACCTGCGCGGTGATCTGATTGAGGTCTATAAGGCCTTGAATGGGTTGAGCACGCTGAATTCTGATGGGATCCTCCCACTTGTTCAGAATACGAACCTACGGGGACATAAGTTCAAATTAAGAAAGGATAGATGTAGAATAGATGTGCGGAAATTTGCCTTTAGCCAGCGGGTGGTTAATTGCTGGAACAAACTTCCATCTGTCGTTGTGGAAGTTGATAGGTTAAATAAATTTAAGGAGGAACTGGACAGGCATTTGGAGGGTATGGTGTGATTTTTTTTTTTTTTTTTTTTGGCTGATGCTGCATAAGCTCCTACATTTGCTTTCTTGCATCAAGTGCCACTACTACTACTACTACTACTACTATTGTCAGGGAAACGGGAAACATGCTTTGTAAAAAGGATAGGTCGAAGAGGACCAGAATATGTCTGCCAGGGGCAAAGGTAGATGACGTTGTAGAGCGGATATCATCTTTCAAGGGCACAAAAGGTGATATAGTTGTACACGTTGGCACTAATGATATTAAGAGTAGGAGACCGGCGGAATTACTTAACAAGTACAGGTCACTGTTGAAAAAAAGTCGTGAATTAGGGTTGAATTTCAAACTGTCTGCAATTCTGCCCAGAATTGCAGAATCTTTACTTACTGGGGGGATAGGGATACAAGGACTAATAGATTAACAGTAGCCACTGGCAGAGGTGAAAGTGATTCTTGCACTGCTTCTATTGGAATGAGCAGCAACCTGGAAAATAAGATGCAGGATATTTCAGGGACTGGTGGGAATCATTGGGGTACAAGTAAACACATGGGTTGGTGTGACACAAGCATTGGGAGATCAAAATTGAGAGTAGGAGTGTGCTATAGGCCTAATGACTCTGATGAGTATAATAAGAAACTGTACACGGAAATAGAGTGGGCCAGTAAATCAGAGAGTCTTATAATGGGGGATTTTAATTTCCCAGATATTGACTGGAATCTGGGGGTGGTCACTCACACACTAACACACTAACAAGGCTTTTGTGGATTTATTGGATGATTGTTTTCTACATCAGCATGTTCGGGAGGCAACTAGAGGGAGTAATACTCTTGATTTGATTATCAGTAGTGATTCTTCATGCATTAAGAATTTGCAGATAAATGAACCACTAGGGGGCAGTGATCACAGTTTGCTGAAGTGGGATTTACTCAAAGAGGTAACTACCATTAGGGGTAAACGGAATGGTTATTGCTTTCGTAAAGGCGACTACGATGGACTGAGACAGTATTTAAATTCTATACAGTGGGACCAACTGATGATGTTACAAGAGCAAATTCAAAATTGGAAACATTCAAAGAACTTACCTTGGAAGCTACTAGGCTTTACATACCAACTAAGAAATGTTGGTCAAGATTTAGGCCTAAATGGATGTCAGATGAACTAATGAGACATATGGCAGAGAAGAAAAATGCATGGGATACATACAAATTAACACGTGACACAGAACCCTATGATAGATACAAGTTGATCTGTAACCAAGTTACAAAGGAGGTTAAGCAGGCGAAGACAGATTACGAGATATCTTTGGCAAGGGATGCAAAGAAAAACAGCAAAGAGTTCTTTACTTATGTAAACTCTAGAAGGAAGGGGATGAATCAGTTTGGTCCACTTGATATCGACCGTTGATGATCCTGCTCAGGTAGCTAACAAACTAAATGAATATTTTGCATTGACATTCACACAGGAGGAGTTATTCAGTGAGGGGAATGCCAGAAGTGTATTCAATTCTGGCAGTAAGCTAGAGAATCTTGTAATCTCTGAGAGGAAAATGTAGGAGAACTTGTTGAAGATAAACACAAGAAAGGCACCTGGGGTGGACGGGATCTATCCAGTTATATTAAAGGAGGCAGCAAAGGAAGGAAGCAAACCCTTAGCCATAATTATGAGAGCTTCCTTGGACTCAGGTGAGGTACCCATGGACTGGAGATGTGCAAATGTGACCCCAATTCACAAAGGAGGATCAAAGGCTGACACAAGTAATTATAGACCTGTTAGTTTAATTTCTGTTCCAGGGAAATTAACAGAGGCACTGGTTAAAGAAGCATTGCAGGATTATCTAGACAAGGTTTTGGTTATAGCTCGGACACAGCATGGGTTTGTTAAGGGGAAGTCTTGTCTGACCAATTTGATTGTATACTATGATGCAGTCACAAAAGAAGTGGATGCAGGGAATAACTTTGATATTATATACTTGGATCTTAGAAAGGCTTTTGATACTGTTGCACATGGAAGACTGCTGCACAAATTGGAGCAGTGTGGCATTGGAGGCAAATTGCTGCTATGAATAAAGGGGTGGTTGAAGGGGAGAAGACAGAGAGTGGTAATCAATGGACACTGCTCATTGTGGACTAATGTTATTAGTGGAGTTCCTCAGGGGTCAGTATTGGGTCCATTATTGTTTTCTGTATTTATAAATGATATTGATGATGCTATATCAAGCTTAATGCCCAAGTTTGCAGACAATACGAAGGTTGGCAGGGTTGTCAAGGACACTACTGACACTATGCTGCTGCAACACGATCTGGAAAGGTTGAGCAGATGGACTGGGAGGTGGCAAATGAAGTTTAACATTGACAAATGTAAAGTACTATATATGGGAAACAGCAACCCCAGAGCAACGTATCACTCTGTGGTACTACACTGACAGTGGTAGAGAATGAAAGGGACCTGGGGGTGGTTGTGCAGGCAGATAAGAAGTATTCTCTGAGTAGTGCAGATGGGCTGCAAGAGTAGCTCATGGTGTATTGTCAATGATATATAGGAATTTTTCTAGCAGGGATAAGGTGATTATTCCCTTGTATAAGGCAATGGTCAGACCACACCTAGAGTACTGTATACAGGTCTGGAGGCCTCATTTCAAGAAGGATGTAGAGCAGCTGGAACAAGTACAGAGAAGGGCAACAAGATTAGTGAATGGAACAAGGTGGTGGTGCTCTTACAAAGAAAGGCTTAAGTTTTGCAAATTACAGTGTCTGGAGACTAGGCACCAGCGAGGTGATCTGATAGAGGTGTATAAAGCCTTGAATGGTTTGAGCATGCTCAATGCTGATGGGATTCTTCCTCTTGCTCAGAATAATCACCTGAGAGGGCATAAATTCAAATTGAGGAAAGATAGATGTAGGATAGATGTGCATAAATTTGCCTTTAGCCAGCGGGTGGTTGGTTGGTGGAACAGACTTCCATCCCTTGTCGTGGAAGTTGATAGCCTAAATAAGTTTAAGGCTCAGCTGGACAGGTATTTCGAACGAACAGAGGGGTGAAGTGGCAGTGGTCATTTTTTTTTATTTATTTTTTTTATTTTATTTTTTATTTTTTTTTTTTTTGGCTGATGCTGCAAAGGCTTGCTTTCTTGCATCAAATGCCTCAACTAATGCTAATGCTAATGCTAATGTCAAAAATAATTTTGATATCATATACTTGGACTTCAGAAAAGGTTTTAATACTGTTACACATGGAAGACTACTGTACTAATTTGAGAGGTATGGCATTAAGGGTTGCTACAATGGATAAAGTGATGGTTGAGTGGGAGACGACAGAGGGTGGTGATAAATGGACACTGCCCTTCGTTTGCAGATTTTATTGGTGGAGTTCCCCAGGTTTCGGTGCTGAACCCATTGTTGTTTTGTGTATTAATCAATGATATTGATGAAGGTATTAGCATTAGAGGAGGCACACAATGCAGGAAAGCAAGCTTATGCAGCATCAGCCAAAAAAAAAAAAAAAAAAAAACGATCCGATTGCACCCCTCCATTCATTCCAAATACCTCTCCAGCATAGCCTTAAATTTATTTAGGCCATCAACTTCCACACCAAAAGATGGAAGTCTCTTCCTTCCAGCAACCAACTATCTGCTGGCTAAAGGCAAAATTCTACACATCTATCCTAAACCTGTCTTTCCTCAATTTGAATTTATGACCTCTCAAGTGATTATTCTGTGCAAGAGAAAGAATCCCATCAGAATTGAGCATGCCCAAACCATTCAAGGCTTTATGCACCTCAATCAGATCACCGCACAGGTGTCTAGTCTCCAAACACTGTAATCTGCAAAATTTAAGCCTTTCTTTGTAAGAACAACCGTTTGTTCTATTCATTAATCTTGTTGCCCTTCTCTGTACTCATTCCAACAGCTCTACATCCTTCTCAAAATGAGGCCTCCAGAAATGTAGACAGTACTCAAGGTGTGGCCTGACCATTGCCTTATACAAAGGGATAATCACCTCCTAGAAAAATTCCTGTATATCATTGACAAGAACACCATGAGCTACTCTTGCAGATCGTCAGCATTGCTCAGAAAACTTCATATCTGCCTGCACAATTATCCCCAGATCCTTTTCATTCTCTCCTGCTGTCAGTGCAGTACCACAGAATTTATACGTTACTCTGAGTTTACCGCTTACGATTTGTAGTACTTTACATTTGTCAAGGTTAAACTTCATTTGCCACATCTCAGCCCATCTGCTCAAATTTTCTAGATCCTGTTGCAGCAGTGTAATGTCATTAGTGTAATTAACAGCCCTGCCAACCTTTGTATCGTCTGCAAACTTGGACATTAAGCTTGATATTCCATCATCAATATCATTTATAAATACAAAAAACAGCAACGGACCCAACACTGAACCCTTACAGACTCCACTAAGAACATTAGTCAACGATGAGCAGTGTCCATTGATTACCACTCTCTGTCTTCTCCCATTCAACCATCCCTTTATCCATAGCAGCAATTTGCCTCCAATGCCACACTGCTCCAATTTGTGCAGCAGTCTTCCATGTGCAACAGTATCAAAAGCCTTTCTAAGATCCAAATATATGATATCAAAGTTATTCCCTGCATCCAGTTCCTTTGTGACCACATCATAGTATCCAATCTAATTGGTCAGACAAGACTTCCCCTTAACAAACCCATGCTGTGTCCGAGCTATAACCGAAACCTTGTCTAGATAAGCCTGCAGTGCTTCTTTAACCAGTGCCTCTGTTAATTTCCCTGGAACAGAAATTAAACTTACAGGTCTATAATTATTTTTGTCACCCTTTGATCCTCCTTTGTGAATTGGGGTCACATTTGTACATCTCCAGTCCATGGGTATCTCCCCTGAGTCCAAAGAAACTCTAATAATTATGCCTAATGATTTGCTTACTTCCTTTGTTGTCTCCATTCATATAACTGGATAGATCACATCCACCCCAGGTGCCTTTTTTATGTTTATCTTCAACAAATTCTCCTCCACTTTTCTCTCAGTTGTTACAAAATCATCTAGCTGACTGGCAGAGATTAACTCACCTCTAGAATTCCCATCCCTGAATAACTCATCATGTGTGAATGTGGATGCAAAATACTCATTTAGCTTGTTAGCCACCTGAGCAGGATTATCAACAGTTCAACCAACAATATCCAGTGGACCAATCTGATTCATCACTTTCCTTCTACAGTTTGCATAAGTAAAGAACTCTTTGCTGTTTTTCTTTGCATCCTTTGCCAAAGATTTCCCATAATCTGCCTTTGCCTGCCTAATCTCCTTTGTGACTTGGTTACAGACCAGCTTACATCTATCATAATCTTCCATGTCACCCATTAATGTATATGTATCCCATGCATTTTTCGTCTCTGTCATATGTCTCAGTAGTTCATCTGACATCCATTTAGGCCTAAACCTTGAACAATATTTCTTAGTAAGTATGTAAAGCCTAGTAGCTTCGAAAGATAAATTCTTTGAATGCTTCCCATTTTGAATTTGCTGTTGGTAACATCATCAGTTGGTACCACTGTATTGAATTTAAATACTGTCTCAGACCACCGTAGTCATCTTTACGGTAGCAAAATCCTTCCCTTTACCCGATGGTAGTTACCTCTTTGAGTAAATCCGACTTCATCACACTGTGATCACTGCCACCTAGTGGTTCCTTTATCTGCAGTTTCTTAATGCATGAGAAATCACTACTAATCAGATCAAGAGTATTAATCCCTCTAGTTGCCTCCCAAGCATGTTGATGTAAAAAACAATCATCCAATAAATCCACAAAAAACTTGCAAGTGTGTGAGTGACCAACCCACAAATTCCAGTCAATATCCAGGAAATTAAAATCCCTCATTATAAGACTCTCTGATTTACTGGCCCACTCTATTTCTCTATACAGTTTTTTATTATTCTCATCAGAGTCATTAGGCCTATAACACACTCCTCTCAATTTTGATTTCCCAGTGCTTATATCACACCAGAACGGCCTCCGTAGCCGAGTGGGCATGAGCGGGAGTGCAGTAGCACACGTTCTTTGAGTAGACCGGGGTTCAAGCCCCTGACCGCTGCATACGGTCGATCTGCCAACCCACACTGGACTAGCGCGGCAGATTATGGTCCATTTCCCTCAATATGAATTGTTCAGGAGGCTTCCATCCTGCAGTGGGTTGATAATGGCTGCACTTTACTTTTACTTTTTTTATGTCACACCAAACTGACTCGACACTGCACTGTCCAATGATGTTGACTGGCTGCACTTCCTTGGATTTTATGTGTTTCTTAACTAATAGCATAACCTCATCCTCTCTTCCTATCCCGTCTACTCTTCCTGTACACATTGTACTCCCCAAATTCCAGTTCTGCATTCCTTATATCTGTGTGACACCATGTCTCTGATATCCTAAGTCTATCTGCCTTTGGTGTTTTCACCAACACCTAAATTCATCAAATTTATTTACCAAACTCCTAGCATTGGTGTACATGCAAGTATACATGCAACTGTTCCTATTCTTAGCCACCCTAATACAACCCATATGTTTCCTTGTACAGCAATGAATCCCAGCAGTCTCTGAAATCCCCTGTATCTTGTTTTCCAGGCTGCTGCCGATTCCAACAGAAGCAGTGCAAGAATCATTTTTACGTCTCCCAGCAGCTACTGTTCATCTATTAGTCCACGTATCCCCCCAAAGTAGCAGTTTACCGACCCACCTAACTCTGCCTCTATAGCATCAGCAAATATTCTTGTACCCTTTATATTTAAGTGTATCCCAACCCTGTAGAAGCCATCTCTCCTGTTAACCAGCACAGACTAGGCTGAGAAAAATTCTACCCCTTGAGCCTTGCACAATCTCTCCAGGGTTGAATTGATCGGCAAAGCTCTCGTCATATACTCCCTCCGCTCGTTTCCGAGCAGAATTGCAGACACTTTCAAATTCAACCCTAATTCACGGCTTTTTTTTCAACAGTCACCTGTATTACCTGTACAGTTGACCCCCCACTTAACGCTGATAATTCATATGTTACCTTATGGGAATGTGGCGCTAAGCAAGCACCACATTCCCATAAGGTAACATATGTATTTTTGAGTTGTGGTCGGTGCCACAGGATATTTCCTAATCAATAATAAATGGTAGTGAAAAGATGCACAAATGTCGGTCAAAATATTTAATATTCAAATATTTGTACATATAAAATATTCTGCATTATATACATATATAATTATGTAGTAACTACTTATGTATCAAAATTAAACTTAAAATTCCAATTAAAATCATGAATTTAATTGATCTAAATTGATTTAATTTAATTGACGAATTTAATCAAGAAAAATGTGTCCATTTTGGGTTGAACTTTGGCCCTCTCCAAATAAACTAAAAGGGGTATTAATTTTAAATCCCCCGCAGAGTTATCACCCAACAATAAAGTCAGCCGATCCTTCGCCGCTATGAAACCTGGCATGTTTTTTTCTTCTTTCAATATGAAACTTCTTTTAGGCATTCGTTTCCACAAAAGTCCTGCTTCATCTATGTTAAAAACTTGTTGAGAAGTATATAACACATAATATCCCTCTTCAATAATTTTAACAAGTTTTCTACCCCAGCATGTTCGGGAGGCAACTAGAGGGAGTAATACTCTTGATCTGATTATCAGTAGTGATTCTTCATGCATTAGGAATCTGCAGATAAAGGAACCACTGGGTGGCAGTGATCACAGTGTGCTGAAGTGGGATTTACTCAAGGGGGTAACTACCATCAGAGGTAAAGGGAAGGGTTTTTGCTTTCGTAAAGGCGACTATGATGGTCTGAGACAGTATTTAAATTCTATACAGTGGGACCAACTGATGATGTTACCAACAGCAAATTCAAAATGGGAAGCATTCAAGGAACTAATCTTGGAAGCTACCAGGCTTTATATACCAACCAACTAAATGGTTGTCAGATGAACTAATGAGACATATGGCAGAGAAGAAAAATGCATGGGATACATACAAATTAATGGGTGACATGGAAGCCTATGATAGATATAAGTTGGTCTGTAACCAAGTCACAAAGGAGATTAGGCAGGCAAAGGCAGATTATGAGAAATCCTTGGCAAAGGATGCAAAGAAAAACAGAAAAGAGTTCTTTACCTATTTAAACTCAAGAAGGAAAGGGATGAATCAGATTGGTCCACTGGATGTTGATGGTTCAACAGTTGAGGATCCAGCTCAGGTGGCTAACAATCTAAACGAGTATTTTGCATCTACATTCACACATGAGGAGTTATTCAGGAAGGGGAATGTCGTAGGTGAAGTAAACATTGGCAGTGAGCTAGATGATTTTCTAATAACTGAGAGGAAAGTGGAGGAGAAATTGTTGAGGATAAACATAAAAAAGGCACCCGGGGTGGATGGGATCTATCCAGTTATATTAAAGGAGGCAGCAAAGGAAGTAAGCAAACCCCTAGCCATAATTATGAGAGCTTCTTTGGACTCAGGGGAGGTACCCATGGACTGGAGATGTGCAAATGTAACCCCAATTCACAAAGGAGAATCAAAGGCTGACACAAATAATTATAGACCCGTTAGTTTAACTTCGGTTCCAGGAAAATTAATGGAGACACTGGTTAAAGAAGCACAGGATCAACAGGATCCAGATGATCCCAACAGGATCATCTGGACAAGAATTCAGTTATAGCTCAGACACAGCATGGTTTTGTTAAGGGCAGGTCTTGTCTGACCAATTTGATTGGATACTATGATGTAGTCATAAAAGAACTGAATGCAGGGAATAACTTTGATATTATATATTTGGATCTTAGAAAGGCTTTTGATACTGTTGCGCATGGAAGACTGCTGCACAAATTGGAGAAGTGTGGCATTGGAGGCAAATTGCTGCTATGGATAAAGGTTGTTGTTGTTATTGTTATTTTGGTTTTTAGGAGCATTAGCAACTAAGGCCATATTGCTCCGGGAATATGCGGTGGTCATTCCCTGACCTTTCCGCATCCTCCGTATTTGGTGGTGACGGGCTCGAACCCCGGTCTAATCAAGAAGCGTGTGCTACGCACTGCTGCTCCTTCCCACCTGGCTACGGAGGCGCCTATGGATAAAGGGATGGGTGAGTGGCAGAAGACAGAGAGTGGTAATCAATGGACTAATGTTATTAGTGGAGTTCCTCAGGGTTCAGTGTTGGGTCCATTGTTGTTTTCTGTATTTATAAATGATATTGATGATGGTGTATCAGGCTTAATGTCCAAGTTTGCAGACGATACCAAGGTTGGCAGGGTTGTTAAGGACACTACTGATACTATGCTGCTGCAACAGGATCTGGAAAGGTTGAGCAGATGGGCTGAGAGGTGGGAAATGAAGTTTAACATTGACAAATGTAAAGTACTACATATGGGAAACAGTAACTCCAGATCAACGTATCAACTCTGTGGTACTACGCTGACAGTGGTAGAGAATGAAAAGGACCTGGGGGTAATTGTGCAGGCAGATATGAAGTTCTCTGAGCAGTGCAGACGAGCTGCAAGAGTAGCTCATGGTGTCTTGTCAATGATATACAGGAATTTTTCTAGCAGGGACAGGGATGTGATTATTCCCTTGTATAAGGCATTGGTCAGGCCACACCTTGAGTACTGTATACAGGTCTGGAGGCCTCATTTCAAGAAGGATGTAGAGCTGCTGGAACGAGTACAGAGAAGGGCAACAAGATTAGTGAATGGAACAAAGGGTTGCTCTTACGAAGAAAGGCTTAAGTTTTGCAAATTACAGAGCCTGGAGACTAGGCATCGGCGAGGTGATCTGATAGAGGTGTATAAGGCTTTGAATGGCTTGAGCATGCTCAATGCCGATGGGATTCTTCCTCTTGCTCAGAATAATCACCTGAGAGGGCATAAATTCAAATTGAGGAAGGACGGATGTCGGATAGATGTGCGAAAATTTGCCTTTAGCCAGCGGGCAGTTGGTTTGTGGAATAGACTCCCATCGCTTGTTGTTGAAGTTGATAGCCTAAACAAATTTAAGGCTCAGCTGGACAGGTATTTCGAACGAACGGAGGGGTGGAATGGGAGTAGTGGTTGTTTTTTTTTTTTTTTTTGGCTGATGCTGAATAAGATTGCTTTCTTGCATCATATGCCTCTACTAATGCTAATGCTAAGTTCTTTTTTGAAAGTTTCAGCTCCTTAATCTGCACTTGTGGCTTCTCCCTGGATTTTATATCTATTCAACCAGCCCTTACTAGTTTTAAATGGTTCCACATTTTTTTTTTTTTTAGGTGAGTTTTCTTCAGATCATCATACTGGTTAATCTCTCTCTCTTTCTCTCTCTCTCTCTCTCTCTCTCTCTCTCTCTCTCTCTCTCTCTCTCTCTCTTTTTTTTTTTTTTTATAATATTTAACTTAATTGAATTCTCCATTGGATATTACCTTCAATAAAATCCTAATAGCCGGCCTAGCCCTAGTTGCTTGCAATGGAACAGCTATCTGTCCCGCTACAAAAATTAATTTCTTTTATTATTTTTTTTTTTATAATTGTTCTTACAGTTAAACTTGCAAGTCCTAAATTATGGCACACATTCGCTTGTCTTTGATCAGAATTGATTCGCTTCAAAACGTCTAAATTAATTTTCAAATTCAGTCTTATTCTTACGTTTGTATTCTTGGTACTGCGTCCAGATGTTGTTCCTTTTTCATTCTTATCCGCCATTATTAGCACATGCTTCTTGATTAGATTGAGGTTCGAGCCCATGACCACCAAATACGGAGGATGCGGAAAGGTCAGGGAATGACCACCGCATATCCCCCGAGCAATATGGCCTTAGTTGCTAATGCTCCTATAAACCAAATAACAAACCACCATTATTAACTCTTCGAAAATGTAACTGCATTGATTATGATACAATGTTCGAGTAAACTGTCCGTTATGCACAATGTGTAATACTGAACTGAATGATGACTAGACTTTGGATAAATGCATATAACGCAAATATTACAAGCAATATACTTGATCATTTTTTAAAATGTTGATCTCGGAACTCTCGGAACATAACAAGTCACTGTACTGGAATTAAATTAGCGTGCGAGAAAATATCACTGAGCGTGGGAAAATTTCTCAGGTGGGAATGGGAAATGTTTTAATGCTGTTTTGATATTCATTTTCTCAAGCTATCGACTCCATCAAATGAAACGATTTCGTTAAATATGCCAAAAATGCAATCTGTAAAAGAGTGATATATTGATCTGAGACAGTGTTATAGTCAGATACGAGTCATAATATAAGAACAGCGTTATAGCGAATCAGCGTAAAGCAAACTGCGTTATAATGGGGGCCTGCTGTATTGGCACTAATGATATTAAGAGTAGGAGACACCAGTCTCATACTCTTAATATCATTAGTTCCAACGTGTACAACAATATCATCTATTGTGCACTTAAAAGGTGATATCTGCTCTACGTCATCAACCTTTGTTTGTTTGTTATTTTGATTTTAGCAGCATTAGCAACTAAGGCCACATTGCTCTGAGGATATGCGGTGGTCATTCCCTGACCTTTCCGCATCCTCCGTATTTGGTGGTCACGGGCTCAAACCCCGGTCTAATCTAGAAGCGTGTGCTACGCACTGCTGCTCTTGCCCACCTGGCTATGGAGGCGTCGTCATCAATCCCCCTGCAATCAAATGGCAGACATATCATTATTAATGTCCAAGTTTGCAGATGATACGAAGGTTGGCAGGGTTGTTGATGACAGTAAAGACATAAAGACAGTATGCTATTCCAACTGGATCTATATAAGTTGAGCAAATGGGCTGAGAAGTGGCAAGTGAAGTTTAACATGGACAAATGGAAAGTACTGCATATGGGTAGCAATAACCAAAGAGAAATGTACCAACTGTGTGGTACTACACTCAGGGAAGTGGAAAGTGAAAAAGACCTGGGTAATTGTGCAGTCAAATATGAAGTTTGCTGAGCAAGGCAGGTCATGGAGTCTTTTCAATGATATACAGGAATTTTGCTAGCAGGGACAGGGAGATGGTAGGGTAGTTGTTGGCGCATCGGCTTCTGTGCCATAATACTCCTCCCAAGGTTTTTTTTGGAGTACTTTGATCCAAGCCTGAGGCGGGATTCGAACCCGCGACCTTTAGGTTGCCAGGCAGGCACTTTACCCACCCGGTAAAGTGCCTGGCTGGCAACCCCGGTCAGCTTACAGGGAGGTGATTATCCCATTGTACAAAGCAATGGTCATGCCACACATAGAGTATTGTATATAGGTGTGGAGGCCTCATTTCTGGAAGGAAGTACAGTTGCTAGAATGAGTATAGAGAAGGGCAATAAGATTGGTGAGGGGAACAAAGGGGTGCTCTTAAGAAGAAAGGCTTAAGTTCTGCATATTACAGTGCCTAGAGAGTAGGCACCTGTGAGGTGATCTGATTGAGGTGTATAAGGCCTTGAATGGGTTGAGCAAGCTGAATGCTGATGGGATTCTTTCTCTTGCTCAGATTAAGAACCTGAGGGGGCATAGATTCAAATTAAGGAAAGACAATTGTAGAATGGATGTGTGGAAGTTTGGTTTTAGCCAGCGGGTGGTCGATTGGTGGAACAGACTTCCATCTTTTGTTGTGGAATTAGATACCCTAAATAAATTTAAGGCTGAGCTGGACAGGCATTTGGAACGAATAAAGGGGTGAAATGGAGGAGTTTTTTTTTTTTGGCTGATGCTGTATAAGCTTGCTTTCTTGCATCATATGCCTCTACTAATGGCAATGCTAATATTTTCAAATTTTATATGATGAAAGATTTTAATGAATAGGCACCTCGATTTGGCAGCCAAGTGTGACTGCCTCATTATAGGTAACTTCAGTCTGCTTCTAAGATTGGAAATCATGGATGGTCATTACACTGAATGGAAACATATTTTGAGCCACCTCAATCGCTCAAAAATTAAAATAAATCTTGTTGAATGAAAAAAAGAACAGTAAATTTTTCAGATTTATATAATTAAATTTTGTGTATGTGTGTGCTAATGAGGAGGAGAGGAATATGTTAACTTACCAAACAAACTTCTGGCATAGCTATGTTCAGATTACATATTGGAGTTTGAGGAAGTTCTCCACGTCCAACTTTTGGTTCTCTCATAAAGGCTATTCTACCCATAAGCTCTTGATGTGGATCTTTGACACGAATAATAAAAGGCAGTCGATTCTCCCTAAATGCTTGGAAAGACAGCTTCAGCTGTTCCCCTGATTTTGTAACTGGGGCAAGGTTTCCAGCAAATTCGAGATATTGCAGTTTCCCTTCTAAAACCTATTTATTAAAAAAAAAAAAAAAAGAAAAGTGACAAGTAAAATTCACACATGTAGATGCAGATTTATATAGAAATAATAAATTTTAATTATAAGCTTATATATAAGAATAAACTTAGTTGTCCAAATTTTTATATATACAATGGATTTATTAATTTTATAAGGAATACTGAAATTTTTTTATTGATTACTTATGTCTAGAAGTTGGATCTTGTCAATTTCAAGGTTACGATGGTTTTTATATTACTGCAGAGAGTGGTCATTTGATTGATTGTGTGTGAATGTTAGTTGTTTATGCATAAAATTTATGCTGTTAAATAGGATCTGTATGACAGACGTAGGACTTGGAACTAGTAAGTAAAGGAATATCACTTTCAACTACACATGGGTTGTTTATAACAACACTGGAAGCCTGATGCTCATGCAGCAAATCACCATCAGGCTTCTGCATGCAGGTTCCTATGCTGACAAATAAACTGAAACGTATCAATAATTACCTAAATATGATGTTTGCTGGCCACAATCGCACCACTTTCTCAGAGGTGAATACACATATACATAAACTCCTGTTAGAGCACTTTTGGAGAGACTGAACCAAAAGAGAAACTTTAAGTGGGAAAGCATTAAAAGTTGTAACGCCCCCCCTTCGCCAAACTTCACAGGACTGATCGTGAGACAAGAAGAAAAGTTAGAGGACTAGTACTATAAGGGAATTTTATAATGAGAGTACTGTGTTGTATCTGTATAAACACAAATACAGTTTTTGAATGAAATTTATACAGACATGCATACATATAAACATTAACAATAATGGACAAACAAATTTGGTGAGAACAAAGTTCAGAAGTGTCTTCATCACAAAATTTTGTGGGTAAACAATTCAATACAGCACAGCACGGATATCATCTTTTAAGGGCACAAAAGGTGATATAGTTGTACACGTTGGCACTAATGACATTAAGAGTAGGAGACCGGCGGAATTACTTGACAAGTACAGGTCACTGATGAAAAAAAGCCGTGAATTAGGGTTGAAATTGAAAGTGTCTGCAATTCTGCCCAGACACGATAGGAGGGAGTATATGATGAGAGCCCTGTCAATCAATTCGGCCCTGGAAAGATTGTGCAGGGCTCAAGGGGTAGAATTTTTTTCAGCCTGGTCTGTACTTGTTAACAGGAGAGACTGCTTCTACAGGGATGGGATACACTTAAATAGAAAGGGTGCAAGAATGTTTGCTGATGCTATCGAGGCAATGTTAGGTGGGTCGGAAAACTGCTAAATTGGGGGGATACAAGGACTAATAGATTAACAGTAGCCACTGGCAGAGGTGAAAGTGATTCTTGCACTGCTTCTATTGGAATGAGCCACAGCCTGGAAAATAAGATGCAGGATATTTCAGAGACTGCTGGGAATCATTGGGGTACAAGTAAACACATGGGTTGTGTTAGGGTAGCTAAGAAAAAGAACAGGTGCATGTATACTTGTGTGTACACCAATGCTAGGAGTTTAGTAAATAAATTTGATGAATTTGAGGTATTGCTCAAAACATCAAAGGCAGATATTGTGGGGATTTCAGAGACGTGGTGTCACACAGATATAAGAAATGCAGAACTGGAATTTGGGGAGTACAATGTCTACAGAAAGGATAGACAGGATAGGAAGGGAGGAGGGGTTATGCTATTAGTTAAAAAACACATAAAATCCAAGGAAGTGAAGCCAGTCGACATCGCTGGACAGTGCAGTGTCGAGTCAGTTTGGTGTGACATAAGCATTGGGAGATCAAAATTGAGAGTAGGAGTGTGCTATAGGCCTAATGACTCTGATGAGTATAATAAGAAACTGTTCGGAGAAATAGAGTGGGCCAGTAAATCAGAGAGTCTTATAATGGGGGATTTTAATTTCCCAGATATTGACTGGAATTTGGGGGCTGGTCACTCACACAGTAGCAAGGCTTTTGTGGATTTATTGGATGATTGTTTTCTACATCAGCATGTTCGGGAGGCAACTAGAGGGAGTAATACTCTTGATTTGATTATCAGTAGTGATTCTTCATGCATTAAGAATCTGCAGATAAATGAACCACTTGGTGGCAGTGATCACAGTGTGCTGAAGTGGGAGTTACTCAAAGAGGTAACTACCATTAGGGGTAAAGGGAAGGGGTATTGTTTTCGTAAAGGCGACTACAATGGACTGAGACAGTATTTAAATTCTATACAGTGGGATCAACTGATGATATTGCCAACAGCAAATTCAAAATGGGAAGCATTCAAAGAACTTATCGTGGAAGCTACTAGGCTTTACATACCAACTAAGAAATATTGTTCAAGGTTTAGGCCTAAATGGTTGTCAGATGAACTAATGAGGCATATGGCAGAGAAGAAAAATGCATGGGATACATACAAATTAACACGTGACACGGATGCCTATGATAGATACAAGTTGATCTGTAACCAAGTTACAAAGGAGGTTAGGCAGGCGAAGGCAGATTACGAGAGATCCTTGGCAAGGGATGCGAAGAAAAACAGCAAAGAGTTCTTTACTTATGTAAACTCTAGAAGGAAGGGGATGAATCAGATTGGTCCACTTGAGATCGATGGGTCAACTGTTGATGACTCTGCTCGGGTAGCTAACAAACTAAATGAATATTTTGCATCGACATTCACACATGAGGAGTTATTCAGCGAGGGGAATGCCAGAGGTGTATTCAACTCTAGCAGTAAGCTAGAGAATCTTGTAATAACTGAGAGCAAAGTGGAGGAGAAATTGTTGAAGATAAACACAAGAAAGGCACCTGGGGTGGATGGGATCTATCCAGTTATATTAAAGGAGGCAGCAAAGGAGGTAAGCAAACCCTTAGCCATAATTATGAGAGCTTCCTTGGACACAGGGGAGGTACCCATTGACTGGAGATGTGCAAATGTGACCCCAATTCACAAAGGGGGATCAAAGGCTGACACAAGTAATTATAGACCTGTGAGTTTAACTTCTGTTCCCGGAAAATTAATGGAGGCACTGGTGAAAGAAGCACTGCAGGATCATCTAGACAAGACTTCAGTTATAGCTAGGACACAGCATGGTTTTGTTAAGGGGAAGTCTTGCCTGACCAATTTGATTGGATACTATGATGCAGTCACAAAAGAACTGGATGCAGGGAATAACTTTGATATTATATACTTGGATCTTAGAAAGGCTTTTGATACTGTTGCACATGGAAGACTGCTGCACAAATTGGAGCAGTGTGGCATTGGAGGCAAGTTGCTGCTATGGATAAAGGGGTGGTTGAGGGGGAGAAGACAGAGAGTGGTAATCAATGGACACTGCTCATCGTGGACTAATGTTATTAGTGGAGTCCCTCAGGGTTCAGTATTGGGGCCTTTATTGTTTTCTGTATTTATAAATGATATTGATGATGGTATATCAGGCTTAATGTCCAAGTTTGCTGACGATACGAAGGTTGGCAGGGTTGTCAAGGACACTACTGACACTATGCTGCTGCAACAGGATTTGGAAAGGTTGAGCAGATGGGCTTCGAGGTGGCAAATGAAGTTTAACATTGACAAATGTAAAGTACTACATATGGGAAACAGCAACCCCAGAGCAACGTATCAACTCTGTGGTACTACACTGACAGTGGTAGAGAATGAAAGGGACCTGGGGGTGGTGGTGCAGGCAGATATGAAGTTCTCTGAGCAGTGCAGACGAGCTGCAAGAGTAGCTCATGGTGTATTGTCAATGATATATAGGAATTTTTCTAGCAGGGATAAGGAGGTGATTATTCCCTTGTATAAGGCAATGGTCAGGCCACACCTAGAGTACTGTATACAGGCCTGGAGGCCTCATTTCAGGAAGGATGTAGAGCTGCTGGAACGAGTACAGAGAAGGGCAACTAGATTGGTGAATGGGACAAAGGGGTTCTCTTACGAAGAAAGGCTTAAGTTTTGCAAATTACAGTGTCTGGAAACTAGGCACCAGCGGGGTGATCTGATAGAGGTGTACAAAGCCTTGAATGGTTTGAGCATGCTCAATGCTGATGGGATTCTTCCTCTAGCTCAGAAAAATCACCTGAGAGGGCATAAATTCAAATTGAGGAAAGACAGATGTAGGATAGATGTGCGGAAATTTGCCTTTAGCCAGCGGGTGGTTGGTGGGTGGAACAGACTTCCATCCCTTGTCGTGGAAGTTGATAGCCTAAATAAGTTTAAGGCTCAGCTGGACAGGTATTTCGAACGAACAGAGGGGTGAAGTGGAAGTGGTTATTTTTATTTATTTATGTTACTTTTTTTTTTTTTTTTTTTTTTTTGGCTGATGCTGCATAAGCTTGCTTTCTTGCATCAAATGCCTCTACTAATGCTAATGCTAATGCAATACTGCATGTATTGCTCCAAATATTGCATAACACTAACTTTATGCTGTTAATAAATAGTAAATAAACATAAAAACAATGAAACAAAATCTGCATACAAGGCTAGGAGAGGCCACTAATATGGCATATAAACAAAGAACAGTAAAAGACTCAAAAAGTTAAAAGCTGTGCTAACCTCCATTTGGATCCATCACCCAGAAAGAAACCAGTCCATCATACTTACTGCTTATCAAATAGTAAAACTAATTGCTGGGATGTAGTCAAATGAGGAATTGGGATGTCATTTCCTTCCCCTTTTTTTTTCTAAATTCTTGTATGGTCCCTCAGAGATGTTTTTTCAGTGATGACAGCCTGGGGATTTAAAACACTAATCATCTGATACTCAGATCCCACTTGTGAGTTGAGTGAGTCAAATTCTGGCATAGACCAGTCATTCTGCAACAACCAATTTCTCTGTCTGCACATTCACACTGGTGCGCCTGTTAGTAATTTTGGCATATTTCCTTATCAGCTGGTACAATATAACCACTTTACGTAATGAAGAAGCGAAGTGGTGTACACCATATTTGGTATCTACAGTAAAGCTCTTTTCTCTCTTTTCTCTCATGCAGAACAGGTGGTAGTCTTTTGAGATGGTGATGGGATTCATGGTGAGATTCAATATTCAAAATAGTTTTCATAGGCCAGCTGTTAGACATACCACTGCTAAAATGTTTCAGTAATAAAATAGTCAATTTCAACTAATATTAACAGCTAAATACAAATATGACAGTAAAATGGATTATTAGTTCTAATTTTGATGATACTATACATCGCTTTCAGTGTGTTTTTGCTTGATTTTTGGGAAAATTTGGCCATGAGCTACAATAACACTGCAGCCATTGGTGCTGAGTCATGCTATTTTCTGTCTAGACATGTCAGTCAGGAAATAGTATGACTATTTCCTAGACCTGAGCCAGGCATCTGTCCATATTATGCTTGTTGTTTTTGACTGAGCAAAAACTTAAAATTTAGCATTCCACATAAGTGTGTAAATAGTGTGGATAATTTTTGTTTGTGGTGACGTGACATTTGTGTCAGAGAAGCATGCCATTACTCCAATAATAAAAAAAAGTATACAACTGTTATTTTGGCTGCAAGGTTGGGGACCAAGACAAAAGCTGGGCATCTCATATTTGTTGCAGTACTTTTACTTCTAATCTCCACAGCTGGCTAAATCACAAAGGCTACTCATTTTTTTTTTTTTTTTTTTTTTGCCATGCCTATGGTATGGAGAGAGCCTTCAGATCATATATTGGACTGCTATTTTTGTATGGTATCACCTCTTCAGCAAGAGATTTCGAAGAAGCAAAAATGGACCTTAAGCTACCAGAATATACCATCTGCTATTTGACTGTACCTCACAGAAGACTTGCTATTCATGAACCACCAGCTGAATGCTTTAGAATCTGTTTAAGAGTCAGGTGATGGCCGAGATAAATCACCTAAACCCTCCACATCAACAGATCCCAATTTTATTTCCAATTTTTTCTCTGCAGAGCCACATAAAATGAATTAAATTATCTTATCAGAGATTTAGATTTATCAAAAAATAAAGCAGAACTTTTAGGCTGAAGACTGAAACAGTGGAATCTTCTTCAAGATAATGTTAAAGTATCTGTATACCGGTGCCATCAAAAGGATCTAACCCAGTTTTTTAAAAGGAAAAATACCCTTCTTTTCCTGCACTGACAGCACTTAATACTGGCCACAACCCTCAAGACTCTTGATAGATTTTTCTAAATTGAGCTTAAAAGCAGTGCTACTACATAATTGCAATGTGCTACATCAATTTCAATAGTTTATATGAAAGAATTAAACATGAAGCTTCTTATTGAATCCATCAACTACAAGGAGTACTAATGCAGATTTGCAGTGACTTAAAAGTTATTGTAATCTTATTAGGAATGCAGCAGGGAAACAAAATTTTGCTATTTTCTTTGTGAATGGGACAGTAAAGCAGTCTTCTCATTACACAAGAAGAGACTGGCCTTCAAGGCAATCACTCAATTCAGGGATAAAAAATGTCCACTACAGTTTGCTAGTTAAGCCAAGAAAAATCCTGTAACCTAACCTCCCCTACATATAAAATTAGGACATATGAAACAATTCGTTAGGGACACGGATCAAGATCAACCAGCTTTTAAATACCTCAAGAAAAATTTCCAAGACTTAGTGATGCCAAAATAAAGAAAGGTATGTTTATTGGTCCACAGATATGGGACTTTGTAAGGGATGAATACTTTGACCAGATCCTCCATGGTGATGAGAAAGCAGCCTGGGATGCTTTCAAATATGTAGCAAAAAAATTTCTGATAAACATCAACATAGATAACTATAAATAGCTTGTGAGAAACAGTCTGTCATCATACCATAAATTAGGCTGTAACATGTCATTAAAAATACACTACCCTCACTCCCATTTGGATGTTTTCCTGGACAGATGTAGCACATTAAGCGATGAGAACGGCAAGGGATTCCATCAGGGCATCTCGGTGATGGAGAAGCAATATCAAGGCAAATGGAACTCTAAAATGCTATTTGATTATTGCTGGACTGTGACCAGAGATGCCCCAGATGTGGGGTACAAACAGGTGAAGAAAGAGCATAAAATATGAATCACGTGATTTTATGTATTTTGCTGATCAATGCAATTTAATTTTTTTTTTTAATAACTAAAAATATATAAATTCTTATTATTTTAAATTATCTTCAAATTAATTCAAACTACAAACTCACACAATGCCACCTAGTGGTTCTTTTATCTGCAGATTCTTAATGCATGAAGAATCACTACTGATAATCAGATCAAGAGTATTACTCCATCTAGTTGAATCCCGAACATGCTGATGTAGAAAACAATCATCCAATAAATCTACAAAAGTCTTGCTAGTGTGTGAGTGACCAACCCACAAATTCCACAAATTCAATAAGTCAATATCTGGGAAATTAAAATCACCCATTATAAGACTCTCTGATTTATTTGCCCACTCTATTTCCCTGTACAGTATCTTATTATACTCATCAGAGTCATTAGGCCTATAACACTCTCCTACTCTCGATTTTGATCTTCCAGTGCTTATGTTACACCAAACTGACTCAACACTGCACTATCCAGCGATGTCGACTGGCTGCACTTCCTTGGATTTTATGTGTTTCTTAACTAATAGCATAACCCCTCCTCCCTTCCTATCCTGCCTATCCTTCACACATTGTACTCCCCAAATTCCAGTTCTGCATTCCTTATATCTGTGTGACTCACATCTCTGATATCTGAACAATATCTGCCTTTGATGTTTTCAACAACACCTCAAATTCATCAAATTTATTCACCAAACTCCTAGCATTGGTATACATGCATCTGTTTCTATTCTTAGCTACCCTAACACAACCCATGTGTTTAGTTGTACCGTAATGATTCCCAGCAGTCTCTGAAATACCCTACATCTTGTTTTCCAGGTGTTCATTCCAATAGAAGCAGTGCAAGAATCACTTTCACCTCTGCCAGCAGCTACTGTTAATCTATTAGTCCTTGTATCCCCCCAAGCTATCAGTTTTCTGACCCACCTACGACTGCATGGATAGCATCAGCATATATTCTGGTACTCTTTCTATTTAATTGTATCCCATCCCTGTAGAAGCAGTCTCTCCTGTTAACAAGTACAGACCAGGCTGAAAAAAATTCTACCCCCTTGAGCCTTGCACAATCTTTCCAGGGCAGAATTGATCGACAAGGCTCTCATCATATGATCCCTCCTATCGTGTCTGGGCAGAATTGCAGACACTTTCAAATTCAACCCTAATTCACGGTTTTTTTCAACAGTGACCTGTACTTTTTTTTTTTTTTTTTTTTATGAGAACCCCAAACACGAGAGGTATTATAACCTATAGTACTTAGTACCGTGCTTGGGTTGGAGGTTGAGAAGACGAAAGAAGATATTTGTTGATATTGGACTTGAACATCTGTAGATTGTAATTTTCAGGAAATACGTATGAAGGAAGGTTGTTCCAGAAAACGGCAGTTGAATGAATAAATGAGGAAGATGAAAAGTTGGTTCTGTGGGTTTGAAGTTGGACAGTAAATGGATGTTGGCTGGTGGCGGCACGTGTTCGGACTGTTTTGAAAGAGAGAGCGGGAATTATAGAAGCCAATTCAGAAGAACAGTGCCCATGGAAGTATCTGTAGAAGAGGCATGCAGAAGAAACAGTGCGTCTATGAGAAAGCGAGTGGAGAGACTCTGTTAGAGATGAATCATTAATTAACCTAACTGCCCTCTTCTGAATGGAATCAAGAAGCCTGAAAGAGGTTTTGGGGGCACCACCCCAGTTGTGGGAACAATATTCCATGGCAGGGCGGATTTGCGATTTATACAGAGTGAGCAGCTGTTTGGAAGAAAAGTAACGCCGAGAGCGAAAGAGAAAACCAAGTTTTTTAGATGCAGAGGAAGCAATATTTGTAATGTGCTTGTGCCAAGAGAGATTAGAAGTCAGGGTAATCCCCAAAAGAGATATATCATTTTGCCTAGAAATCGGAGTGTCACTAAAGATAAGCATAGGAGCAGAAGAATCCTTTTTGCGAGATATAAGACAAGATTGAGTTTTAGAAGGGTTGAAATCAACTAAGTTGTCTTTGCCCCACTGGAGAATTACCTGAAGATCGGCATTTAAGGAATTGGCAGCAGATTTTCGAGAACTCGAAGCTGATTGAGCTGGACAAGGTTTCTCAAAATGGAAAGTTGAATGCAATGTGCTATCATCGGCAAAACTATGGATAGGATTTCCAGTCAATAGAAGAAGGTCATTGATATACAAGAGGAAAAGAGTGGGGGAAAGAAATGAACCTTGGGGGACGCCGGCATTAGTGGAGAAGTTAGAAGACAGAGAGCCATCTACCATCACCCTTAGTGAGCGATCAGAGAGAAAACTGGATAACCAATTACTAAAAACAGTTGGCAAACCATAAGATGGAAGCTTGTTTAGAAGACCTTTATGCCAAACACGATCAAAAGCCTTTGAGATGTCAAGAGCAACTACTTGTGTTTCACCGAACCTTTCCATTGAATTAGTCCATAAATGGGTAACATAAGCCAGAATATCACCAGTGAATCGACACTGACGGAATCCATACTGGCGATCGTTGATCAGACGGAAAGTTTCTAGGTAGTTTAAGAGTTGGCGGTTAATTGATTTCTCCATTACTTTAGAAAGAGTAGAAGTAATTGCAATGGGATGATAATTGGATGGGAGGGATTTGTCACCCTTTTTAGGAACTGGCTGGATATGAGCAAATTTCCAAGCAGAAGGAAAAACACCTTTGGAATAAGAAAGTGAAAAAAGTCAGCAAAGAATAGGAGTAAGTTCAGGAGCACAGGTTTTGAGAACAAGTGGAGAAATACCTTCAGGACCTGGAGCTTTCTTAGCATCAAGATTCATCAAAATCCTTCTGATATCCTTTTGACGGAAGACCACAGGAGGCATTGAATGGAGTGTGTTAGGAATGGTGGGAGGTGTTTTACCAAGATCATTAATACATGAGCTCGAAGAAAAATGGGATGTTAGCAGGTCAGCTTTATCCTTGGCTGAAGTGACAACAGAACCATCTGGTTTGGACAGAGGTGGGGGCAGAGATGGGCAAATGTTGCGGACAATAGCTTTGGCAAGAGACCAGAATGCTCGGCTACCATTAGGGCAAGAAGCAAGTTTTCTACTCTTAGCCTGTTCAAACTCTAGTTTGGACTGATTAATAACTGCTTTACAATTGTTGCGAGCTTTGGTGTAGGCAGAAAATGAAACTGAAGAATTAGAAACAAACCAATTACGATATGCAACGTTCTTCTCTTGGACAGCCTTAGCACATTTATTGGAAAACCAAGGTTTAGATAAAGGACGAGATTTTAAAGTGGAGTGTGGGATAAAGGATTCCATTCCTGCAAGAATAATTTCACTGACACGATCTGAGCAAACGTTGACATCAGAAGTTTTGAAACAGTAATCAAACCAAGGAAAAGAAGAAAAGAAGTCTCGCAGGTCATCCCATTTTGCATTCTTGTAATGCCAAACAATACGAGGTTGGGAATAGCCATGAGATAAAGGTTCCTTTGGAGAAGAGACAATCATAAATTTGTGATCTGAAGTGCCTAAAAGACCTCTCACTTCAACCTTGTACTTAGAAAAGTTGTTTGTGAGAAAAAGATCAAGGTATTGGCTGTATGATTAGGATTGTCCGGTATTCTTGTAGGTAAATGAACAATCTGTGCTAGGTAATTAGTAATTGCAAAAGCCTCAGCATCTCGACCTGCTGGGTCGGTGTGACTAGAACACGGAAGCCAGCTGGAGTTGTGAACGTTAAAATCACCAAGGAAAATTACCTCACTGTTAGGAAAGTTGGACTGGAGAAAGTCAAGTTGCAAAGAGAGGAAGTCAAAGAGCTCCAAGTGATTAGTGGAGTTGGGAGAACGGTAGAGACAACAGATGAATTTTACACAATGAGGTAGAGAGATTTTAAGCCAGAGAAGATCAAAGAGAGGAGATTCCAAATTGCCAAGTCTCTGACAGGGAATATCAGAACAGACATATGCACTAGTACCACCTTTGAGTCGAAAGGAATCATACAGCAAATAATTTGGGCATCTGAGATGAGCAGTAGTTGAATCAACCGATAACTGAGATTCAGTCAGAAAAAGTACATGGGGTTTGGAAGACTGCAAGTGGAAATGGACATCGTTGAGATTAGAATTGAGACCACGTATATTTGTGAAATGAATTAGGAATTCCTTGGGAGGTTTAGATCTTTTCGCAGATAAGCTTGCTCTATTATTTTGACAATTCATGGTGTATTCAATAGAAAGAAAAAGTGGGTGGGACATGCTGTATGAAGTAATGAAATTTTTGGATATGGCGTACATGTGGTAAGAATATACCCAGATCCTTGACATAACGTGGCCTCGACAATGCTCCCCGCATACACACTACTCGGACTCCCTCCAGTCACTATCTGGCAGAGTAGAGGTAGCAAGATTATACACTAGCTGATCCGGAAGCTTCCTAGAGAGTTACCAATAGGTTCAGTCCGGTGTACTAACTAGCGGCCGGCCTGCGAACACCGTTTTAGAGCTGTACCCTCGAAATGTAAGGAATATTGGATCTCGCCACGACATTCATCATAACCTCAAAAATCATCAATCATACTGCATGATGGAAGAGATAGGGAAGGGTTGGCCGGAACTTAGCTCTAGATACTAAACATGGGTTCCACCACTTCAAGCCTCCAATAAGCAAAGTGGTGGTATTTCACCGGTTGATGAGAGTCATCTACCACCTAGTACTGCCTGGTAACATAGAGGGGCGGCGTTCCTCCATGTGGTGTGGGCGCCACACCTCGACCCCTGCTTACGTTGGTTCACACCTGGGTGATCACCCACCATGTACTTGTGCATGAAGGTTATACCCAGGATTACTAACAGTCCCACCATCGTGAAGGTGCAAGCAAAGGATTTGGCTGTCATAGACCGTCCGGACTTCACCGAAATTGGGTCCACTTTGACTTGAGTGTCACCCGAATATCAGTTCCATCAGCGTTTTAGACTCCCAGGTAGCAAGAACAGCTTGTCTGGCATATCTGAGAGAATGTCTGTGACAGCCTCAAGGACTATATGAGGACTTGATGTCCTCCTCAAGGACTTGATAAGTAATTCCGCCGGTTTTTTACTCTTAATATCATTAGTGCCAATGTGTACAAAAATATCACCTTTTGTGCCCTTAAAAGATGATATCCGCTCTAAAAGGTCATCAACCTTTGTCCCTGGCAGACATAACCTGGTCATGTTCCACCTATCCATTTTACACACCATGTTAACTGTTTTCCTTACAATAGAGTCACCGACAACTACTAGTTCCTGTGGGACCAGCGCATTCTGCCTTGCGGGGCCCCTCAATTTAGATCCTTCGAGGGCATCCACCCTGTCCTTCAAGCTGTCATATAGGCCCATAACAACGCTGAGTTGTCACCTGATTTGCTCACTCTCCTTACATCGCACACAAACACACAAAGACATTCCCCTTGGCAATATCATGTCCCATACTTGATTGCTCCACAAACATCAAACAAGCAATGCATTTTAAAAGGCTGGGATTCAGAGGGCAACTGCCTCCCTCAGTTCTACCCTGAGCCACAGCACTCCCATTAGCTTGAGCCTTTTGCTTTGCTGCTCTGGTCTGAGTCATGATTTCAATTCAATTTCAATAAAATTTCAGTACAAAATTATAACCCTAAACTTATATCCCAGTGCAGTTATAATACTATATATCTATATATATATTTTTTTTTTTCAGTATCAAGTATTATCTCCGAGTTTCATTATATATCTTCCGTATCAAGTTATGTATTAAATAATAATATTACGTTTGTAAAATCTAAGTCGTTACATGTATTTAGTTAAAAAAGTACAATTTAATTGACAATGAAGTTTAACAAGATTAATAAATTCTACTGATTAATTGATAATATTATATACTATACTATACTATACTAAGCTAACACTATCTAGTACGGGATATAAAGTTGTATCATATAACAACGGCGTCAAGCTACGAACAGTAAATCTACAGACACTAAGTATTAATTAACTTCCAAAATCTCGCTATCTAAATTCAGAATAAACCAAGGATCTTGACTAGGTCTATAAGCTACTTATAGAAAATAATTTAATATAACAATTAAGTCAATAAAGCGGCTAAATATAGCTAAAAACTTAGCGTTTGCCAGAGCTGCAAAACTTGTAAAACACATGGATTGGATACAATTAATATGATATGAAGTTCTCTGAACAGTGCAGACGGGCTGCAAGAGTAGCTCATGGTGTCTTGTCAATGATATACAGGAATTTTTCTAGCAGGAATAAGGAGGTGATTATTCCCTTGTATAAGGCAATGGTCAGGCCACACCTTGAGTACTGTATACAGGTTTGGAGGCCTCATTTCAAGAAAGATGTAGACCTGCTGGAACAAGTACAGAGAAGGGCAACAAGATTAGTGAATGGAACAAAGCATTGCTCTTACAAAGAAAGGCTTAAGTTTTGCAAATTACAGTGTCTGGAGACTAGACACCAGTGAGGTGATCTGATAGAGGTGTATAAAGCCTTGAATGGTTTGAGCATGCTCAATGCTGATGGGATTATTCCTTTTGCTCAGAATAATCACCCGAGAGGGCATAAATTCAAATTGAGGAAAGACAGATGTAGGATAGATGTGCGGAAATTTGCCTTTAGCCAGTGGGCAGTTGGTTGGCAGAACAGACTTCCATCTTTTGTTGTGGAAGTTGATAGCCTAAATAAATTTAAGGCTCAACTGGACATGTATTTCGAACGAACCGAGGGGTAAAGTGGAAGGTTTTTTTTTTTTTTTTTTTGCCTGATGCTGCATAAGCTTATTTTCTTGCATCATATGCCTCTACTAATGCTAATGCTAGTTACCTACAGAGAAGTAAGATACAGAGTGGACACTTGCTCAATTACTCACTTTCAGGACATGAAACTGGACATGATTGTGCTACTAATAAACGGAGAAAAATTTTTGAACATTTTGATGAAAAATTTATCCCTTGTCAATATACTAAGTTAACTGTTAAGTTCACTTTTAGTTTGCCAGGAACTACCAGTCCCATTGAAAGGGTATTTAGTATTGTAAACAATATTTGGACTGAAGATAAAAATAGAATGAATGTGAATACTGCAAAAGAAATAATTTCAGTAAGAGTTATGTAAAGATAAATGTTGGTTAGAGTTTTATAACAGAATGTCAAAGGATAAAAACTACCTCAAAAAATTTTATAACTCGAAAAATATCATGTTAGTTTTAATAAACTTAAACCTACATTATAAATATGATTTTAATTTAATTATTTATTTATTTTTACCGTATCCATCACATAGGGGGCACCACATATTATTTTGATGATTATTACATTATGTCCTGGATACGGTCAAATGTAGTATGTATTATATATTTAATCTTATTTTAATCATTAAATTACGTTCTCTGTCGGGTCAACGATGATTAATATATGCTGACATTTATATTTTACTTATATTTCTTACCTTTATTTCAAAATATTTCAAAATTTTTCTTAACTTTTATCATCGATTTATATTTGACCTATACTGGTTTATATTTGGTTTAGATTTAAATTACTTATCATATATTGATCATCACAGAAACAGAGAACCTCTTGTCGTTTTTTGCCTTCATTCTGGCTGGTTGGCCCCAGTTGAAGTCATCTAGATTGTCGGTAAAAAACGATAATAATATATATATATATTTTTTTTTTTTTTTTGCATTTTCTTAGGTCCCTGATGGTATTATTATTGGATTGATTTACTTTTTCTAATAATATTCTATATATATATAAGGAAAAAAAAAAACTTCAAATATGTGATATCTCGTTATAAAGTGGCTTTGTTATAAAGAGGTGTCCCAGTCAGTTTCAGTACAGAAAATCTGGTCAATTTTTATAATACATATCACAAAACCATCCAATTGGACGTTAGCAGTTCTTCAAATGAAAGTTTTTCTTCTGCACATTGCTTGGCTGCCCATTTAGATTTAATATATTTTAAATATTGACAAATATTTATATATCAATATAGAAATAATTATATATTTATGTATTGTATATTGAGGCTACCCACTGTCTGAAAAGTGACCCAAAGTCCATATATAATCAAAACAGTGCCCAAGTTTTTAATGAATAACAGATTCATTTAATGGTTGATGATGTTATTTGATTAAAAACAATATTAATTACTTCAGGTAACCTTACGGATAAATACAATCATTTCTAAAGAGCATATCTCCACGCTGTGTAACTGTCACCAAAGAGACAAAATATCTCTAAACAGTTATGACAGAAAAGCATAATACAATGTTGCATAATTTTCTCAAACTACTTTAATACCCACCCTGAAATAGTACCCAGTTTCTTTATTAAAGAGGTTTTTGCTTCAAAAATGCAAAAATTTTTGAAAATTTTATGGAACAACATGTGAACCTGCAAGTTCTAATTAAATTAAGAAAAATGCCAACCAAAAGTTATATATTGATACAAGAAGTTTGTGGGAAGTCTGCGCTGTTGAAGAGACAAACTTTCAAATAGTGAAAATTATTTTCTGAAAGAAGTAAACACAACCAAAACTACTGTTGATGCAGTTATCTGTTGTTGTTATTTGGTTTTTAGGAGCATTAGAAACTAAGGCCATATTGCTCCGGGGATATGCGGTGGTCATTCCCTGCCCTTTCCACATCCTCCGTATTTGGTGGTCACGGGCTCAAACCCCGGTCTAATCAAGAAACATGTGCTATGCACTGCTGCTCCTGCCCACATGCTACAGAGGCACCCGCAGATATCTGCATCAACAGTGATAAAGAATGGTGAAAATATTTAAAAAAGTGTAGAAACTTGTTTGTATAGGTTGAAAAATGACCCAGAATGATAGTAAAACAATTTGAAATAGATATGATGTATTTGAGGAGGATAAATGTGCAGAAGTTTGCCTTCAGTCAGTGGATGATTGATTGATTGTTGGAAGAAGCTTCCATCGGTTGTTGTGAAGGTGGATGGTGTGAATAAATTCAAGGAAGAACCGGACAAATTCTTGGAGGGTATTGAATGGGTAAAGTCTCTTTTTTTTTTGGCCGATGCTTTATAAGCTTGTTTTCTTGCATCATTTACCACTACTAACACTAATATTTCTTTTAGTTCCTTGTGTTGATTACCTGGTCTTGAATATGAGCACGAATCCTTCAGTTTCGGAGAAAAGCTTTGTGTTTGTGAACCATGCATTGGAAGCCAACTTATCTATGTAGCCTTGATGGAGGTCATTGGAGCATCTGCCATAGACAGCCATTTTCACCCATGTTTTTGTCTTTGTTTCTTCTGTCTGTGTGAGTGCAGTCTCACACAGGTTAAGTGTGAAGGTTTGTCTATCTGTTTGTCTGTCTATCTTTCTTATGGCTTGGCAGGTTGGTGCTATGTTTTTCTGGAAGTAAATCCAGCAGGTTCTGAGCTGCCTTCTCTTGTTCAATTAGGGCCTCTTCCCTGCTTTTTTCTGTGCTATGGACAGTTTCTCAATGGCTGACTTTGGGTGGTATTGGTGACTCTTTGTCATCATTACCCTGGTTGATCTCACAATCTCCTCCAGCTCAGTGTTGATACAATCTATGATTCTAAAGGAATATGTTAGTACTGGTATTGTGTGAGTGTTTATAGCTATGCCCATGTTCTCACCATTGATTTTAACAGGTATTAGCCTGAATCAGAAATACCATCAGTCTCTGATGGTATTTCTGAGTCAGGCATCTTCTTGTATTCTAGCTAGTGAGTCAACATCATCCCCAAATACTTATAGGTCTCTCCCTACGTCATGGCTTCAATCTCTTAGCATTAGTAGAGGCATATGATGCAAGAAAGCAAGCTTATTCAGCATCAGCCAAAAAAAAAAAAAAAAAAAAAAAACCCCACTCCCATTTCACCCATCTGTTCGTTCGAAATACCTGTCCAGTTAAGCTTTAAATTTGTTTAGGCTATCAACTTCTACAACAAGTGATGGAAGTCGGTTCCACCAACCAACCACCTGCTGGACAAAGGCAAATTTCCACACATCTATCCGACATCCGTCCTTCCTCAATTTGAATTTATGCCCTCTGAGGTGATTATTCTGAGCAAGATGAAGAATCCCATTGGCATTGAGCATGCTCAAACCATTCAAAGCCTTATACACCTCTATCAGATCACCTCGCCGGTGCCTAGTCTCCAGACTCTGTAATTTGCAAAACTTAAGCCTTTCTTCGTAAGAGCAACCCTTTGTTCCATTCACTAATCTTGTTGCCCTTCTCTGTACCCGTTCCAGCAGTTCTACATCCTTCTTGAAATGAGGCCTCCAGACCTGTATACAGTACTGAAGATGTGGCCTAACCATTGCCTTATACAAGGGAATAATCACCTCCTTATCCCTGCTAGAAAAATTCCTGTATATCATTGACAAGACACCATGAGCTACTCTTGCAGCTCGTCTGCACTGCTCAGAGAACTTCATATCTGCCTGCACAATTACCCCCAGGTCCTTTTCATTCTCCACCACTGTCAGTGTAGTACCGCAGAGTTGATACGATGCTCTGGGGTTACTGTTTCCCATATGTAGTACTTTACATTTGTCAATGTTAAACTTCATTTGCCACCTCTCAGCCCATCTGTTCAACCTTTCCAGATCCTGTTGCAGCAGCATAGCGTCAGTAGTGTCCTTAACGACCCTGCCAACCTTTGTATCATCTGCAAACTTGGACATTAAACTTGATATCCCATCATCAATATCATTCATAAACACCGAAAACAACAACGGACCCAGCACTGAACCTTGAGGAACTCCACTAATAACATTAGTCCACGTTGAGCAGTGTCCATTGATTACCACTCTCTGTCTTCTGCCACTCAACCAACCCCTTATCCATAGCAGCAATTTGCCTCCAATGCCACACTGCTCCAATTTGTGCAGCAGTCTTCCATGTGCAACAGTATCAAAAGCCTTTCTAAGATCCAAATATATAATATCAAAGTTATTCCCTGCATCCAGTTCTTTTGTGACTACATCATAGTATCCAATCAAATTGGTCAGGCAAGACCTGCCCTTAACAAAACCATGCTGTGTCTGAGCTATAACTGAATTCTTGTCTAGATGATCCTGCAGTGCTTCTTTAACCAGTGCCTCCATTAATTTACCTGGAACAGAAGTTAAACTAACAGGTCTATAATTACTTGTGTCAGCCTTTGATCCTCCTTTGTGAATTGGGGTTACATTTGCACATCTCCAGTCTATGGGTACCTCCCCTGAGTCCAAAGAAGCTCTCATAATTATGGCTAGGGATTTGTATACTTCCTTTGCTGCCTCCTTTAATATAACTGGATAGATCCCACCCACCCCAGGTGCCTTTTTTATGTTTATCCTCAACAATCTCTCCTCCACTTTCCTCTCAGTTATTACAAAATCATCCAGCTCACTGCCAATGTTTACTTTACCTACATCATTCTCCTTCCTGAATAACTCCTCATGCGTGAATGTACATGCAAAATACTCGTTTAGATTGTTAGCCACCTGAGCAGGATCCTCAACTGTTGAACCATCAATATCCAGTGGACCAATCTGATTCATCCTTTTCCTTCTCGAGTTCAAATATGTAAAGAACTCTTTTCTGTTTTTCTTTGCATCCTTTGCCAAGGATTTTTCGTAGTCTGCCTTTGCCTGCCTAATCTCCTTTGTGACTTGGTTACAGACCAACTTATATCTATCATAGGCTTCCATGTCACCCATTAATTTGTATGTAACCCATGCATTTTTCTTCTCTGCCACATGTCTCATTAATTCATCTGACAACCATTTAGGCCTAAACCTTGAACAATATTTCTTAGTTGGTATGTAAAGCCTGGTAGCCTCCAAGATTAGTTCCTTGAATGCTTCCCATTTTGAGTTTGCTGTTGGTAACATCATCAGTTGGTCCCACTGTATAGAATTTAAATACTGTCTCAGACCATCATAGTCACCTTTACGAAAACAAAAACCCTTCCCTTTACCTCTGATGGTAGTTACCTCTTTGAGTAAATCCCACTTCAACACACTGTGATCACTGCCACCTAGTGGTTCATTTATCTGCAGATTCTTAATGCATGAAGAATCACTACTGATAATCAGATCAAGAGTATTGCTCCCTCTTGTTGCCTCACGAACATGCTGATGTAGAAAACAATCATCCAATAAATCCACAAAAGTCTTGCTAGTGTGCGAGTGACCAACCCACAAATTCCAGTCAATATCTGGGAAATTAAAATCCCCCATTATAAGACTCTCTGATTTACTGGCCCACTCTATTTCCCTGTACAATATCTTATTATACTCATCAGAGTCATTAGGCCTATAGCACACTCCTACTCTCAATTTTGATTTCCCTATGCTTATGTCACACCAAACTGACTCGACACTGCCCTGTCCATCGATGTCGACTGGCTTCACTTCCTTGGACTTTATGTGTTTCTTAATTAATAGCATAACCCCTCCTCCCCCCCTGTCCTGTCTATCCTTTCTATACACATTGTATTCCCCAAATTCCAGTTCCGCATTACTTATATCTGTGTGACACCACGTCTCTGATATCGCAACAATATCTGCCTTTGATGTTTTGAGCAATACCTCAAATTCATCAAATTTATTTACCAAACTCCTAGCATTGGTGTACACGCAGGTATACATGCACCTGTTTCTATTCTTAGCTACCCTAACACAACCCATGTGTTTACTTGTACCGCAATGACTACCAGCAGTCTCTGAAATATCCTGCATCTTGTTTTCCAGGCTTCTGCTCATTTCAATAGAAGCAGTGCAAGAATCACTTCCACCTCTGCCAGTGGCTACTGTTAATCTATTAGTCCTTGTATCCCCCCCAACTAGCAGTTTTCCGACCCACCTAACACTGCCTCGACAGCATCAGCAAAAAATCTTTACCAGTGTTCAGCTGGTAGTTTCATCCGACGAGATGTCACTGATGCAATCCATGGGTCTTGTATTTGTCTAGGCCAAACTACATCCTGATGTAAGTGCTGAACTCTTTGGTAATCCGGAGTAGCTGTTAGAGATGATTCTTGGTTTCGGCATAAAGTTTGATGTCATTCATGTATATATCAGGTAAGAAAGGTTGTACAGGTATTTTCCCCCTTCTTTTAGGGTATAGTTTATTATTAATATTTTTCCTCTTTATATTATTTCTTTCTGATTGGGAATTCTACCCCATGACGGGTATTGCTACCAAGTACAGGGGGTCATTGTTATGTCTGGTGTTATTGTTAGTCGAGGAATTCTCTGACTATCCTACAGGTGTTCAGGATTGTGACTTTCTGGAGTTCCTTGTAGGGGTTATCTTGTAGGTCTTATATGGAGACCAATTGCTGCTAGGCTGTTATGTAGAGTCTTTGGCACGATACCGGTAGTTGAAACAATGATTGGGATGGTCATTACTTGTTACATGTGCCACATCTCTTTGATCTTGTAGGTTATGTCAATCAGATAGGTAGCCTTTTTCTTCTTGTTGACAAGGGTTATGTCTGGACTTTTGTGCAGGATTATCTTGTCTGTTATTATGGCGTGGTCCCAGTACAGGTTATGGGTTGGAGTCTCTCGTACTGCCTGGGGTTCATACTTGTAATATAGTACTCTTTCTTTGATCAACTGGTATTTTGCTGCTACCTTCTGATGTATTATCCTGGCTACCTGGTCATGTCTATGAGTGTACTCAATATGGGTGATCACATTGCATCTTGCGGTGATGTGTTGGATCACTTCTAAGGCCAGGTGGCATCGTGTGCATGTGTATTCTGACACTCCAGGCTCCTTGGCAAAGTATTTTCTATAGTTTCCGGTGTTGATTACCTGGTTTGGATGGCAAGCATGAATCCTTTGGTTTCAGGGAAGAGCATCCAACTCATGAGCCATGCATTAGAAGCCATTTTATCTATGTGATCTTGATGGAGGTCATTCTAGTATCTGCTGTGGAGTGTCTTCTTGCCCATTTTTCTAGCTTCATTTGTGCCATCTGGGCTTGGAGGGACTCCTTGCTCAGGTTGAGTGGCATATGCCACTTGTCTATCTTCCTTATGGCCTAGTAGAGTGCTGCTGTGTTTTTCTGGAAGTAATCCTTCAGGTTAGCTATCACTGTTTTCTGTTGCTTGATGAGATCTATCAGACCCCTTCCTCCCTCTTTCCGATCTATTGTCAGTCACTCCATGGCTGACTTTGGGTGGTGTTGGTGGCTCTTGGTCATCATTGTCCTTGTCTTTTTCATAATATCCCCCACCTTGATTTTAGTCCAATCTATGATCCCGAAGGAGTATGTTAGCACTGGGACTGCATGGGTTGTTGTTGTTTGGTTTTTAGGAGCATTAGCAACTAAGGCCATATTGCTCCAGGATATGCGGTGGTCATTCCTTAACCTTTCCGCATCCTCCGTATTTGGTGGTGACGGGCTCGAACCCCGGTCTAATCAAGAAGCGTGTGCTACGCACTGCTGCTCCTTCCCACCTGGCTACGGAGGCGCCAACTGACTGCATGGGTGTTTATGGCTTTAACTGTGTTTCCTCTGTTCAGCTTTGCTTTGAGCAGGCTTCCGAGTGTCTGATGGTATTTTTTTTTTTGATGAGGCAGGCTTTGATTTCCTTGTGCTGCAATTGCTGAGCCAGCATAGTCTCTCAATGGCCAGTTTTGGGTAGTGTTCATGGCTCTTCATAATCATTATCTTGGTCAATCTCTTGCTCTCATAATTTCCTCGAGCTCAGTTGTTGTTGCTGTTGAAGGGGTTTTAAGTGCAATGGCTACTTTAGGCCATATTACACTTAGTAAAGTGGTTCATACTGCCTGTGTTGGTTGGTGTAGAAGCGGTTAGAAACGGCTATACAATCCTATTCGTTTTAGGAAGAAGAAAAATTCTGTGAGATTAGATTTTTCGCCTATGATAAGGCTAAGCGACAAAGGTTCATTTGAGCTTGCTAGAGAATTGAATGACACTAGTCAAGCATTGTTATATAGAGTACATTCAAGATTTTTTGTTTGTTTGTTGTTTTTTGGGAGCATTAGCAACTAAGGCCATATTGCTCCGGGAATATGCGGTGGTCATTGCTTTGATCTTTCCGCGTCCTCTGTATTTGGTGGTGACGGGCTCAAACCCCGGTCTAATCAAGAAGCGTGTGCTCCTTCCCACCTGGCTACGGAGGCGCCTACATTCAAGAAGTGTGTGTTTGACTGTTAATGGTGTATGACAATGATTACACTGGGGAGGATCATTACCTGACAAGAGGAACAGATGAGTTAAATGAGTATGGCCAATTCTGGCTATGGCTAGGATTACTTCTTCTTGTCTGTTTGCAATGAGGCTGGAAGTCCATAATTTTGGTACAGGTTTAATTTGAAGCAGTTCATTATGTACTTGCACTTGCCATTGAAGAGTCCATTGACCTTTACATATACTTTGTATATTCATTATATAACCAGTGAATGGTACTAGGGAATTTGTTGGGGCTGATTTGGCAGCATCATCTGCAATTTCATTTCCTGGTATTCCAGTATGGCCTGGGATCCAGCAGAAGATAACCTTTTGTTGATGTTCTTTAAGATGTATCAACTCTGTTCTAATGAGCTGTAACAACGGGTGAGTAGGTGGGGACTTTCTTTGCAAGGCTAATAAAGAACTTTGCGAGTCTATGTATATTACTCTTTTGAATTGACGTATGTAAAATATTTTCTATAGCAAGCTTTATGGCATATAATTCAGTCGTGTAACTACTACACGCTGTTGGAAGAGATAAAGAAATGGTAGTAATCAGGGAGTACTACTACTGCTGCACCCGATCCACACTCAGACTTCGATCCATCTGTATATATTTTAGCAAAGTCAGGATAAATTTGAGTATGTGCAATGTGTAGTTGTTGGAGGTTAATATCTGATAGTGAGTGTTTTCCCCACTGGTGGAAATAATTGTTACAAGATGGCATGACGACAGGCCATGGAGGGTTGGGATCTATAGGACCTTGCAAGATTTTATTGAAGTTGATATCTCAATCTTCTGCGCATTGCTTTAGCCTAATACCAGCAGGCCTAACTGTCTGTGATTTGTTTCTATAGAAGGTCATAAGCTGCAGATTAGAAAGTATTGATCAATTAGGATGGGTCATCTGACTTTCATCTTTCTCCTATTATTTAGAGGAGGTTAATGGGCTTCAACATACAAACTTTGAACTGGAGATGTCCTGAAATGGGTGCCTCCGTAGCCAGGTGGGAAGGAGCAGCAGTGCGTAGCACACGCTTCTTGATTAGACTGGGGTTCAAGCCCGTCACCACCAAATACGGAGGATGCGGAAAGGTCAGGGAATGACCACCGCATATCTCGGAGAAATATGGCCTTAGTTGCTAATGCTCCTAAAAACCAAACAACAATAACAACATGTCCTGAATGCACCTAGTGCTGTTCTGAGAGCTGAATGTTGTATAGGGTTGAGATGAGATAAGGTACTCTCCCTAGCAGAGTCGAAGACAGGCGCGCCGTAGTCCAGTCATGATCTGATTATGGTTCTATATAAATGAAGCAGGCTGTAATGATCTGCTCCCCATGTTGTGGCTGATAAGACTCTGAGTATGTTCAGTTTTTTTTGACAAGTAGTCCGGAGATGTTCAATGTGCTTTTGGAAGTTTAACTTACTGTCAAAGAACAATCCTAGTAGATAAATACTATTAGCTATGGGAAGAGGATGGTTATTCAAGTGGAGCTCAGGTTCAGGATGAAGATTGCATCTGGTACAGAAATGAATGGCCTCCGTAGCCAGGTGGGAAGGAGCAGCAGTGTGTAGCACACGCTTCTTGATTAGACCGTGGTTCGAGCCCGTCACCACCAAATACAGAGGATGCGGAAAGGTCAGGGAATGACCACCGCATATCCCGGAGCAATATGGCCTTAGTTGCTAATGCTCCTAAAAAAAAAAAAAAAAAAAACCAAAAAAAAAAAAAAAACAGAAATGAATGGCAGTAGATTTCTGGCTGGATAGTCTATAACCATTGTGTATCATCCATGTCACAATGCGATTAATTGATATTTGAAGCTGTTGTTCAATGTAATGCATGTTTTGAGAATGACAAGAAATTGTGAGATCGTCTGCGAAAAGGTACGAATCCACAGTTTTCGGAATGAGTTCAATAATATGATTCATTCTCATTGCAAACAAGGTGGCACTGAGAACAGACCCTTATGGAATTCCTTCTTCTTGAATAAAGTTTTTAGAGAGGGTTCCTCGAAAACGAACTTGAAAGAATCTCTGTTGAAGGAAATTTTGGATAAAATATGGTAAATTACCTCTCAGGACAAGAGAATGTAGGTCCTTTAAGATGCCAAAATGCCATGTAGTGTCAAAGGCTTTCTCAATGTCAAGACAAACCATAATGAGATGTTCCTTTTTGATGAAAGCATTTCTGATATTAGTCTCGGCTTTGATCATGAGATCCAATGAAGATCAGTTTTTCCGGAATTCAAATTGGTTGTTATTTATCAAGTTTTGAGACTCAAGGAACCAAGTGAGACGGCAGTGTATCATTTTCTCAAGAGTTTTGCTGAGACAGTTGGTAAGGGATATCAGCCTGTAATTTTGAGGAACAGAATGATCTTTACTGGGTTTTCCAATCGTTAGTATATAAGAATGACGCCAGGAACTTGGGAAGGTATGTTCAGAAAAAATTCGATTGTAAAATATGAGCAGCAAAGAGAGTGATCTTTGATCCAGATTTCGGAGCATTACATAATATATCCCATCAGGACCAGCAGCACTGTTTCTTGAGTTGGTAAGAGATTGCAGTAACTCAAGCATGGTAAATGATTGATTAGAAGATAAAGCAGAATTGTCAGTGAAATTCAGTTTAGATTTCTCTGTAACGGTTTTACATTTTTGAAATGATTGATCATAGGTGTTACAAGAAGACAACAGAGAAAATACAATTCCCAGTGAATTTGATATATCTGTAGGATTAGAGAGCTCTTGTCCATTCCAGTTCAGTAGTGGGGTGGATAAAGATGAAAATTTACTGTTCAAACATTTTATTTTTCTCCAGATTAATCTGATATCGGTATTTTTATTAAAAGGAACTTTCTTTTCTTGCTTTGCATCTAATATAATGAGCTTTAGCTCTAAGCTGTTTATAGTTAATAAGATTGGAGGTGGTAGGATGTTTCCGGAAAAGGTTCCATGCTTTGTTTTTCTATTTTTTTGCATTGTTTCAATTCCACCAGTAGTTTATTTTTCGTCTATTTCTTATTTGATATTGAGGAATGGCAGTGGATGTAGCTTCCAACATTTGATTCGTGATGTGCTCGGTAACACTGTTGATGGAACCGGACTGAATTATATTGATGTCAAATGAGATGTGTGTTCTGTATTTTGTCCAGTCAGCCCTTGAAAATTTCCATTTGATTGGATTTTCTGTTGGAAAGGAATAGGAAGTTTGAATTTTGCAGATTAATGAATAATGGTAGCTGCTATAAGGATCACTCAGAGATACCCAATCTATACATGGAAAGAGGATTGGGGAACAAATAGAAAGGTCTATTGTATAAGTTGAACCTGTAGGGAGATGCACATATGTAGGAGACCCAGTATTTAGTAATGTTAAATTCTGTCTATCGATCAGCATTTCGATAAGCTTACCCCGTCTGTCTGAGGTTGGGGAACCCCATAATGGATGATGTGCATTAAAGTCTCCTAGTAAACAAAACGGAGATGGCAACTGCATAACAAGATCTTCGAGTTCCTGAATAGTATATTGATGATTAGGCAGAAGATAAATTGAAACTAATATCAGAGTGATACCATTAACAACACGTGTGGCAACGGCTTCTAAGGATGTTTGTAATGGAATGCATCTGGAGGGGATTCTTGAATCCATGAGTATCGTTACTCCTCCATGAGCGCTATTGGTGTCAGCCCTGTCTTGCCTGAATACAGTGTAGTTTTTGATTGAAACTGAGACCAGAGATGTCAAATTAGTTTCTTGCATGCACATTGCAAGAGGTTTCTAGTGGTGAATTAATTCATGTATATCACCTATGCTACTGTGAACACCTCTACAGCTCCATTGGATAATATGTTCCATTATTTAGTTTTGCAAGAGGAAGATGAATCTATCAGCTTTTTATACGTGGGTTGTTTGTAATGGTCAAGTTTAGATTTTTCTTTTCTGGGAAAATTGGAGCGTCCTGAATCATTTTTATCTTCCATATCACCATCTGCGTATAATTCAAGAAAATCTTCCTGTTGGGGCATATCATCAGTATCCACACTTGTTGCTTGTGGTCGTTTCACCTCCAAAGAATCTGGTTTGTGCAATTTTTCTGCCACTTTACTGTGGGTTAGGTTTTGAGTGGGAATTGAGAGTGGCATATTATTATTTTGGTCCACTAACTGTGATTCAGATGTAGGCTGAGTCGATAGTACTGATCGAGCCCAGTCAGCAATCGATTTGTCAGGAGAGACTGACACTTCTGTCTGACATGCTACTGATTTGTGACTATGGGTAGCCGAAGCATAAGTGGTTTTTGGCATGCTTGATTTTACTTGTCTTCTAGCTTCTTGAAAAGATACTTTACTTTCAGTCTTGTATTTCTATATTTTTTTCCTAACCTCCAGAGAATACAATCTTTGGAGTATGCTGGATGATTGCCCCTGCAATTAGGACACTGCAGAGTTTGAGCCTTACATTCTGATTGAGTATGAGTTTTGCAACCACAGTTTGTACATGTTGCATCTCCACAGCATGCTGTCTGGGAGTGACCAAATTTCTAACATTTGTAGCATCTTAGAGGGTTCGGGATAAAAGACCGAACATGGCAGTTTAAATAACCTGCTTTGACTGAGGATGGTAGATTCAGTGAACTGAAGGTTAAAATTATGCTACATGTTGGAATCATGATACTTTATGTATCATGATTTTCTTGGCCTGAGTTACATTTTGATCCTTTATTCCTGGATTATTTCTTCCTCAGAAACGTTTAACAGGTCCCATTCACTGATCACTCCCTTGGAAGAATTTAGGGTGTTATGTGGAGTGACTTGAATTTGAATTCCACTTAAAGAGTGTCTTGGGTGAGAGGTCTCTATTAGCAAGTCACCAGATTGAAGACGTTTCACCATTTTTGGAGATGCTGCTGCATTTTCAAGGCATAGCTTGCTGACAGGTTGTGAAGACAGAGAATGGATGATCAGGAAAGCTGGAGGTTCCTGCTTGTTTGCATCCTTTTTTAATCTTTTTGACATTTTCCTGCTTGTTTGCATCCTTTTTTAATCTTTTTGACATTTTCCTGCTTGTTTGCATCCTTTTTTAATCTTTTCGACATTGAGAAGTCATGATCTGTTTCATGATTGTCATGTTGAGAGCTCTTTGGCTCTAATCGTGGGAAGTCATTGGTGTCCATATTTACTCCTTTTAGCCCTGGGAGAGGGGCTTTCTTCTCCCAGGTTACCGGCCCCACCATGTGGAGGCAGGAGCAGTGCCACCAGTGACCAAGCGGTTATTAAGGTTAGTAGAGTAAGTTAGTATTTAATATAAGTACTAAAAAAGAAAGGTAGATTCCCTTACTGGATTCTCATGTCAGACTTTAGGCAAAGAACCACACAAAATCGCACAACAGAAATAAAACTATATCATTTTCAAAGCTCACCCTATAATTTCGCAGAGAAAAATCGCTTGGCACTTGGGGCCCCTGAGCTCAGTGTTTGCCCAATGTATGATTCTGAAGGAATACGTTAATACCGGGACTGCATAAGTGTTTATGGCTGTAATCATGTTTCCACCATTCAGCTTTGATTTTAGCAGGTTTCCCAGTGTCAAGCAGGCCTTGATCTCCTTGTGTTCTAAATGGTGAGTCTGCACCATCTCCATATATGGTTTCAATCTCTTCACCGCTTTCAGCTGGTAGTTTCATCCAACTAGATGTCCTTGATGTAATTCATGGGTCTTGCTTTGATTTTAGCAGGTTTCTCAGCAGGCCTTGATCTCCTTGTGTTCTAAATGGTGAGTCAACATTATCCCCGGATATGGTTTCAATCTCTTCACTAGCTTTCAGCTGGAAGTTTCATCCACCTAGATGTCCTTGATGTAATCCATGGGTCTTGCGTTTGTCTATGTGAAATTGCATACAGATGTCAGTGCTGAATTCTTCAGCGATCTGGAGGCTGTTGGAGTTGATTCTCAGTTGTAGCATAGAGTTTGATATCACCCATTTATATCAGTAAGAGAGGGTGAACAGGTTCCTCCTCCTCCCTTCTTTTAGGGTATATCTGTATTTGCTGTTATTGAGCATGGTGAACAGTGGGTTGAATGCAAAACAGAACTATAGTGGGCTCAGGGAAGGTTTTTCTTCTGATGGGGATCGGTCTGGTTGTGATGTTCTGGACCTCGATGGTGCTCCACCATTTTGCCATGATTGCTTCTAGGAAGTGTGTCAGTGCAGGGACGATTTTGTAGAACTTCAGTGTCTCTATCAACTAGCTACAGAGCACGGAGTCAAAGGCCTTGTGGTAGTAAATGTAGCCTGTGCACAGATTGTGGTGCTTCTTGAAGGCTTGCTCCATAGCCACAGCATCAATGGTCAATTGTGCTTTGCAGACTTTGGTCATCTGCTTACATCTCTTTTGCTGGTTGGCCATGATGTCCTGGCCAACCAGCAAAATGACCATGTATATAACTTCTTAGTTATATAGATGGTCAAGGTCTTGTACATTGTTGGAAGACATGTGATTGGTCTGCAGTTTGCTAGATTTGTAATGTCCTTAGCTTTGGAGATAGATGATTCCTGGAGTCAAAGTATGTGCAATTGTAACAAGGTCCCTTATTATCTGGGTGAACTACTCAGCTATGTGCCTATATGTGCAGTTGAACTTCGTGTACCAGTAGTTGTGGATGTTATCTATTCCTGGAGTTCACCAGTTGTGGGACTTCCTGATAGATTGTTGTATTTCTTCCACCGAATTTCCCATTCGGACCTCTTTATTATTATTAATATTATTAGTGCTATATGATGTAAGGAAGGAAGCTAATAAAGCATCAGCCAAAAAGAAAAAAAAAAAAAAAAAAAAAAAGAAACTCTCACATCAGTTGTCTGTCTATCCCTCCAATAATTTATCTAGTTGTCTGAATTTATTCAAACTGCCCACCTTTACATGTAGTGGAAGTTTGTTCCAACAATCAACCACCCACAAACGTCCTCACATCTATCCTGCAACAATCCTTCCTCATTTTGAATTTATGTGCCTTCATGCATATAGTCTGAGCAAGAGGAAGAATGCCATCATCATTGAGCTTGCTCAATCCACTCAAAGCCTTAAAAACCTCGATCAGATCACTTCACAGGTACCTTAGTCTCAAGATGCTGCAATTTGCAGAACTGAAGCCTGCCTTGGTACGAGTACCCTTTGATTCCTTTCACCAATCTGGTTGTACCTGTTCCAGCAGATCTACATACTTCTTAAAATGAGGCCCCAGACCTGTATGCAGTACTCAAAACGTGGCCTACCAATAGCCTTATACAGGAGGATAATCACATCCTTGTCCCTGCTAGCAAAGCTCCTGTATATCATAGACAAAGCCCCATGAGCTGTCCTAGCACCCTGTCTGCACTGCTCAGAAAACTTCATATCTCACTTCGCAATTACCCACAAGTCTTTTTCATTTTCCACTGCCCTGAGTGAAGTATCACACAGTTGTTACATTAATTTGGGATTACTGCTACCCATATGCAGTACCGCGAATTTATCATTGTTAAACTTCAACTGCCATTTCTCAGCTGATTAGCCTAATTTTAGATTTTGTTGCAGCAACAAAGTTAACCATCCTGCAAACATTTGTATCATCTGCATAATTAGATATTATCCCTGATATAACGTAATCAATATCATTAATAAATGATATTGATGAGGTTATATCAGGGACTCCACTAATATTAATCAATGAAGTGCAGCATCCATTAATAAACACTCCGTCTTTCCCAATCAACCATCCCTTTATCCAGAATAGTAAGTTGTCCTTAATGGCACACTGCTAAAAATCTGTGCAAAAGTATCAAAAGCTTCCTTGAAATCCAAGTAGAGTATAAGATATCAATATTATTTTATGCATTCAATCCATGCTGCGACAGCAGTAAAAGTGCATTCATGTCTTCATGTTCTTACATTACTTCTTTAACCAGAGACTTAATTTTCTTCAAAAAAGAAGTTAAACTAACTTCTAATTACTCGTCTATAATTATAAGTAATTATAAGTCTATAATTACACGTTATCCCCTTTGTGAACTTGGGATACATTTACATACCTCCAGTCCAGAGGGACCTCTCCTGAATCCAAATATGCTCTCATAATTATGGTTAAGAGTTTGCTTATCTCCTTTGCTGCCTGCCCTAATAAAATTGTATAAATCCCCATCTACCCCATGTGTATTTTATTTTAATTATTTATTTATTTATTTTTTTTTGATGAGCCTGAACAATTTTTTTTCTGCTTTCTTCTCAGTTATCATAAAATCAATTGGCTTCCTGTTTTATTCTGATGAACTTCGGGAATTCCCCTCAATAAAGAATTCACACATGAAGAACTCTTCATGGGTGAATTGCATAAATAGAGAGGCAAAATACCTATTCAGTTTGACAGCAACCTGGGCAGGATCAACAAAAGTTAAACCATTGTCATGAAGTAGACCAAAGTGATTTAAACTACTCGTTCTACTGTTAATATAAGAAAAGAAGTCTATGCTGAATTTTTTGCCATTCTTTGCCAGAGACATTTTGTAATCTGTCTTAGCTTGCCTAAACTCCTTTGTGACTTGATTACAGACTAGTTTATATCTAACACAGGCTTCTATATTACCAGACAATTAATATGCATCCAACATTGATTCTCAGCCACAAGTCTCATCAGTTCATCTGACATTTATTTAGGTCTAAGTCTGGAATGGTGTTTCTTAGTTAATATGAAAAGCCTAGTAGCTTCTATGATTACTTCCCTGAATGCTTCCCATTCAGCATTTGCTGCTGACAATCTCATCAAATGGTTCTAATATATAAATTTTAAAAACTATATGACACCACTGTAGTTACTCTTACAGAAACAAAAGCCCTTTCCTTTACCCTTGACAGTAGTTATCTCTTTAAGTAAAACCCACATCAGCACACAGCAATCACTGCCACCAAGAGGGTCTTTTATCTGCAGGTTCTTAATGCATGAAGAATTGCTACTGATAATCAGATCAAGTGTATTGCTTCCTCTTGTTAGCAGGGTTGTTAATGATAGTAAAGACAGTATGCTACTGCAACAGGATCTACAAAAGTTAGGTAGATGGGCTAAGAAGTGGCAATTGAAGTTTAATATTGACAAATGCAAAGTACTGCATATGGGTGGCAGTAACCCAAGAGAAATATACCAACTGTGTGGTACTACACTCAGGGAGGTGGAGAATGAAAAAGACCTGGCGATAATTGTGCAGTCGGATATGAAGTTCTCTAAGCAGCGCTGACAGTCCACCAGAGTACTATGTACAGGTCTGGAGGCCTCATTTTAGGAAGGATGTAGAGTTGTTAGAATGAGCAGAGACAAAGGCAACAAGATTGGTAAGAGGAACAAAGGGGTTCTCTTACTAGGAGAGGCTTAAATTTTGTAAGATGCAGCATCTGGAGACTAGGCACCTGCAAAGTGATCTTATCGAGGTGTATAAGGCCTTGAATGGTTCGAGCAGGCTCAATGCTGATGGGATACTTCCGCTTGCTCAGAGGCGCCTCCGTAGCCAGGTGGGAAGGAGCAGCAGTGCGTAGCACACGCTTCTTGATTAGACCGAGGTTCGAGCCCGTCACCACCAAATACGGAGGATGCGGAAAGGTCAGGGAATGACCACCGCATATTCCCGGAGCAATATGGCCTTAGTTACTAATGCTCCTAAAAAAAAAAAACAAAACCAAACCTTGCTCAGATTATTATTATTATTTTTAGCTATATGGTGCAAGGAAGCCTGAGGCTTATGCTGCATCAACCAAAAAAAAAAAAAAAAAAATTCCCGAGTTACCCTGAGAGAGAGAGAGAGAGAAGGAAATCACCAAGAAAGAGAAGAATGATGATATCCAGCTCAGGACCCTGGGTGTGCCAAGCCCATACTCACCAGATGTGAGCCCCTGGGGTTAAGAACCTGAAGGAGCATCAAATGAAATTGAGGAAAGACAGTTGTAGAACAGATGTGCAGAAGTTTGCCTTTAGCCAGTGGGTAGTTGATTGCTGGAACAGACTTCCATCTGTTGTTATGGAAGTTGATAGCTTAAATAAATTTAAGGCTGAACTAGACAAACATTTGGAGTGACTGGATGGGTGAAATGGGAAAGTTTTTTTTTTTTTTTTTGGCTGATGCTCTATAAGCCTGCTTTCTTGCATCATATGCCTCAACTAATATGCTGCTATAGAAATTAGTCATTCAATAAATCGAAAGTCTTGCTGGTGTGTGAGTGGCCAACCCACAAATTATAGTCAATATCTGCAAAGTTAAATTTCCCCCATTATAAGACATTCTGATTTACCGGCCACTATTTCTTTGTATAGTTGTCTGTACTCTCATTTTTGTTTTCTCAGTGCTTGTGTCACACCAAACTGACTTAACATTGCTCTGGCCACCCATTTCAAATGGATGCACTGCCTTATATTTTATGTGCTTCTTAAGTAAGAGCATAACATCAACCCCTCTGTCCTGTTCTTTTTGTCCTTTCTGTACACATTGTTCTCTTCATATTCAAATTCTGAATCCTTATGTCTGAGTTGGCACCATATCTCTGATATCCCTACAATGTCTGCAATTAACGACTTAATTAGTACTTCAAATTCATTTAATTTATTTACTATCATTATTGTGCATGCAAGTATACATGCACCTGTTTTTACTGTTAGTTACCCTAATACAGCCCATTTAACTGTTTGTTTCATGATGACCTACAGCAGGGAATGAAATCCACGACACCTTGCTTTCTAGGCTGCTGCATGTTGCAACAGAAGCAGTGCAAGAATTACCTTCACCTCTACCTGTGGCTCTAGTTAATGTATTATTTTGTGTATCCCATAAGTTATTCGTTTTCCAACCCACCCGGCACTGCCTTGATAGCATCAGCGAATATTCTTGCAACTCTTCTACATAAGTGTATCCCATCCCTGTAAAAACAGGGATTAGTCTGTGCTTGTTAACTCTCCTGTTAACAAGCACAGACTAATGAGCAGCACTCTTCTTGGACTGATATTATTAGTGAATTCCTCTAGGCTTTAGTACTGGGCCCACTGTCATTTTCAATTTTCATTAACAATATTGATGAAGGCATATCAGGCCAGGCTTAATGCCTAAGTTTGCAGGTGATACAAAAGTTGGCTGTGTGTAACAACAGTAATCAGAGTAATATGATACTGCAACAAGATCTAAAAAAAAATTAAGCAGATGGGCTGAGAAATGGCAAATGAAATTTATCAGTGGAAAATGAATGGAAAATGAAAAATACTGCATATTGGTACCAGTAATCCTGGAATAAGATACCAATTGTTTGGTACCACACTCTGTGTAGTGGAGACCGAAATAGATATGGGATAATTAGACATTCAGCCATGCAGTTCTCTCAGCATTCCAGATGAGTTGCGAGGACTTAGGGTGTTGTCAATGATAACTGACAAAACCCCATTCAATTTTTCCAGCTGTAATAAGTACAGAATTATCCCATTGCATAAGGTAGGTGCCTCCATAGCCAGGTGAGCAAGAGCAGCAGTGCGTAGCACATGCTTCTTGATTAGACCGGGGTTCAAACCCATGACAACCGCATATCCCCAGAGCAATATGGCCTTAGTTGCTAATGCTCCTAAAAAACAAATAACAACAGCATAAGGTAATGGCTAGGTCACACCTTATACATATAGGTCTGGAAACCTCATTTTAGAACAGACATGGATCTGTCGAAATAGGCACAGAGAAGAGTAATGAGATTATTGAGGGGAACAAACAGGTACTATTTCCAGGGAAGATTTTATTCCTGCAAATTTCAGCAACTGGAAAGTAGGCATCTGCAAGGAGATCTGTTTGGGGTGTTTAAGTCTTTGAATGGATTTGGTAAGCTAACTGCTGATGCAGCCTTACACTTGCTCAATATGCATGAGAGGGCACAACTTCAAATTGAGGAAGGGTGTTTGCAGGATAGACATGCAGAAATCAGCTTTTATCCAGGAGGTAGCCAGCAGTGTGCTGAAGCCGGCTAACACTGGCTTGTGTGAGCTGTAGTTAAATTTTCAAGAAATTTGCGAGCCGGTTGTTAAACGGACAATGGCTATAAATTGTGGAGTGGCACGCACTTCAATCTACAATGGATAGCAGCATTTGGGAAATAATCTTGTATAATGTGACATGGAAAATCCAGCTGAGTGTGCTTATTTTGGCACCCTTTGTGCTTCCTTTCCCCCATCCCCTTCCCTACATGACAGCCTGTGTAGGGATTATCTCCACTAGCAATTTTACAGGAATATCATTTTCAACAAACATCTGCTTAATTTTGCCTGGGCCGCTTCTTAATGTAATGACATTCCCATGCTTAACAATCAATAGATCACATATTGGATTTAAAGACGATAAATTTATTGGGAAAAGAGTTAGCAGAATGAGATGCAACTTCATTTGTCAAATCATCGTTGAAATGGAACCATAGATTTGCCGAGCTTTTGCATCTGTAGCCAAAGTCAACTAAAACATTTTGCGAGAATCAATTAGCTATATGGAAATTACAATACAAAATTAATATTTTATTATTGTTTGACATTTTTATATCGAAAAGTGTTGTAATCAGTAAAACTTACAATAAATATATACATATTTTTGGTCATTTTTTTTTTTTTTAGCAAGTTGGTTGTTTGATTTGCTTTGGGTTTTATTGGCGCATTAGCTACTAAGGCTATAATGCACCAAAACCAGGTCATAAAAGTACACAATTAAAATTTCAGTGACCTAAAGAATTAGGTCACAGTATACAGTATATATTATAATAAAGGCATAAAAATCTATAAAATATAACAATAAAGATAAAGCAATAAAACTGTAAATTTCAGATACAAGTATAAAGGTTAACTGATTTTAAATAACTAAAAACAGAAGACACGTGGTCATTGTCAGATAAAATCTGACTAAGTGTATAAGGCTCAGCCAGATGACTAAAAGCGGTAAAATAAAAAACACGCTCTGTCTATAATGTGGACACTCAGTTAAAATATGATGAAAGGTTAAAATGGTACCACAATTCTCACACATAGGGTAGTCATCTGCCTTCAGCAGAAATGCATGTGTAAGATGACTGTGCCCTATGTGGAGGTGAGCCAGAAAAACTTCCTCTCTTTGGTTCCTGTGCAGACTAGTCTGCCAGTGTCGGATTATCGGCTTATCTGATACAGCTTGTTTGTGACCTGCCCATGCCAAGATCATTGCCATTGAGAGAGTAATTTGCAGTGTATCACCTTCCTGTAGTCTGTATAGGGGACTAACAGGCAATGAGTGTTGTGGTGTTCTAGTCAGAAGTAGCCTGAGGTCTATCAGTGCCTTGTGTGAGATTTTTTGGTGCGTCCTCTCCAACTTGAAATTTACAGCAAATCAGTGAATTTTTGGGGCATTTTGCACCCCTTTTGGGGTGCAAAATCCTATCAATTCCATCTTTTCAGTGCAGGGACATGGTATTCTAGGGCAATTAACATCAAACAGGGTTAAACTACACATATTATTATGGTGTCTGATTCTCCTAGCCACTATTAAGATGTGTAGTGCAGTCTCTACAGTGGCAAAATGATTTCTGGTTCCCTCCCCTCGAATCTACACTTCACTTACAAGAGGATCTGTTATTATATATCAGGAAAAGCCAACCACTGAAACTTAGGGGTATAAAAATTAACTTCCATACCAACCACATAACAGAAAAGGCTATATGCTGGAGCAAACTACTCCAAAATGGCCAGACATATGGTCCAACTCAACTAAAGGTCTGGTTCGCAAGGCTTTTTTCCTAAAGGTAGACTTTGCTAAGTGAAAACCCGGTTCCATTCAAATAGATATTGCTTTGTGCCTCCTAACTGGCCATGGATTCCTAAATGCCAAGCTCCATCGAATGGACTCTCTGACACTGACATATGTCTTTGTGGCAAACTGGAGGATTGGTCTCATAACCTCTACCAATGTTACCTGTATGTCGACCTCAGGCAGCCTCTGTGCACAGTAACTAACAGACACTGAGTGGACAGAAATCATGGAATACCTACCTAGTAATGGGTAGGCCCATCTTTCTCCCAGATAAAGGCATTCACACGGCAAGGAATTGAGTCCACTAGTTCACAAAAGCATTCCACGGGTATTTCCATCCATGCTTGCTGCTGCTGTCCATATTTCTGTCACATTCCTGGGTGGAGAATAAAAAGCTTAAACAGATCTTTCCACAACATCCCAAAGATGCTCCACAGGGTTCATGTCTGGTAAATGGGGAGGCCATTCCATGGTGGTAAAATCTGCAGAATGCTCTTCGAACCATGTTCTAGTCACCACGGCTCTGTGGGGTGGTGCATTGTCCTGCTGGAAGAGTCCATTGCCTTGTGGGGTGCATGATGACCATGAATGGATGCAGATGGTCTGCAAGGATGGACACGTAACCTCGACTGTTCAGAGATGCATCTAGATGTACCAGAGGTCCCAACGTGTGCCAAATGAACATGCCCAAGACAATTACCAAGTGTCTACCTGTCACAGCCTGCCTGCTTTGTGCGGTTTCCACCAGATACACACCCTCCCGTCTGCTTGAAATAACTGGAAACAGGACTCATCTGACCAGGAGACCTGTCTCCAATCATCCAAAGTCCAGTGCCGATGTTCTTTTGCCCAGTCGAGGCATAGAGTCCTGTGTCATGGTGTTAACAATGGGACTCTGGTGGGTCGGCAGCTCTCCCAATAACCTATTGCGGTTAATGATCACCCAATGGCCTTATTGGAGACATTTCTGGCACCTCCCACATTTCTGGCACCTCCCTCATTGAAGTCGGGGGTGATTTGTGCCACTGTTGCTCTCTGACTGGCTGAAACAATGCAAGACAGAAGTCAATGACCATGTTCATCCACCACCTTTCTCCTCCCGCAGCGTTATCCACAATGAAATGTTATTCCGGAAATTGCATATTCCCGATACACTCTTGATACTGTCAAAAGGGGATAGTGCAATTTCTGTACCATCTCTGCAATAGAGTGACCCCTCCATTGGGCACCCACTATCGTCCTCTCTCTTTCAAAGTCGGTTAACTCATGATGTTTATCCATACTGACATTGAATTATTGTCTATGTGAATGCAGAAATGCAGTGTACCTATATATCTGCTAAGCAGTGGGTTCAGCCACTGGCAAGAAGGATGACAGTGTCACATTGCCCAGGAACCAGGTATCCCATGAATTCTGTCCTTTCAGTGTTAATGATCCAAAACAGGAACAAAAACTCATGGACACCAAAGAAATCTTTACTCTTCCAAAAGAAATAGCAAGCACGATTCTTCTGCAGGAGAACAGAACTAAGACTCCACCTACACAGAACCTACAATGAAAAAGTCACCCCTTCACCTTAAAGAAGCAGCAGCAGCCTTTTTTTTCCCCACCCTCATCCTTAGGAGGTGTGAGTTCTTAGTGGCTTGAAAGCGTGTAATCCTGAGAGATGGTCATGCCTCCCACTGGATGGACAAATAAAAATTTTATTTTTTAAAATTTTTTTATTCTTTTTATTTTTAATTAAATATTGTTTGCATCAATGGAGTCACTATGGATTTTTCTGCCCATTGATGGAATCTCATTGGTCTTTTTTATTTATTTTTTTCTTACAATATGATTTTGTTGTGGCCCTGTGCTCTTGTGGTATGGACTAGGAAGCAGCCTTCCAGGAGATGAATGTTTCTTGGTAGCAAAGTGGCCAGGAAACAACTAAACGACACAACAAGAGGCACAGTACACAAATGTTTCACTATCATTTCTGGCCAGTTTATAGAATTATGTATTATCACAGTGTAGCATGGTCACTCTTTAAAATGTGGCATGTATGAAAAACTGACAGATAAGTTTTGAATACAAAAGTCTGAGGGTTTTGTATGTATCTTCTATTAAATTTCTACGAAATTAATGACATAGATCCATGAAAAATTCATTGTATCCCATAATTCATTGTTAAGTCCAATTATGAAATATATATATATATATATATATTTATTTATTTTATTATTATTATTTTATTATTTTTTATTTTTTTGGAACTTCTGTTTTGAAACTAAATACTTATTTCCCTTTCAACAAGTACTTAAACGTTATAAAAAAAAAAAAAAAAAAATGAAATATTCTCAACAAACAAAAACAAAAGGAACAATACTTCAAACACACAAACCTCAACATCCCTACTTTTTGCAATTTCTGTAAAATGTTCTTGACTTTCTAATGTTTTATCTTCCTTGTCATCAGTCATGCAAAATACCCTGAGTTGAGCTTCTAGCTGATCATATCTTTTGGCAAATACTACAAATTTTGCCATAAATGGCACATGAATTGCTTCTTGATACAGCTCTGTAGCAAATTTTGTCACTTCATTGACCTGTCTACAGTCAATCAGCCAAAATCTGTAAGAGAGTTATATTCACTTGAATAATACAACTGATTTACAGTAAAACGTAAAAACTTCTATGTGATTTCATTACATTATCTTTACAATAAAATATATATTTTTTTATTCTATGGTTTTTTTTTTTTTTTTTTTGTTTTACTAAAATAAATAAATCTGCTTCCTTATAAATAGGATTATCATGACTTAATGATATAAATCACAGTTCAGAATTTCTGAAAATGACTTTTATATAACGATAGTAATATAGTGGAAGTAAGGCTTTTTATTGCACTAGCCAATAAAATTAAAATAAATAATTAAATAAAATATACATAAAAATAAATAACAATTAATAATAAAAATAAAAAATAAATATAAAACAACTTATGCATTTTCCTCCTTATGCAGGTAACTATCCAGCTGACCTCTGAATATTCCCAACTTTAAATATATTGAAGGCAGCAACTTGTTTAGTAATTAACAACACTAGCTAAAAGAACACTTACAATCCAGTCTAAATGTCTTTTCCCATAATTTGAATTTATGACCCCTACCTCTGGAATCATTTATAAAAGTGAATATTTTTGTCTTCATTCATTTTACTATTCCTTACAATCTCTTAGCACACATTCAGAGTCTTTCCTCATGCAGGTGCCCTTTTGCAAATCTCATTAAGTGGGTTGCCCAACTTTGAATCCTTGAAAAAAAAGCTTGATGTCTTTTGTTAGGTGTGGTCTCTGTACTTGGACACAGTATTCTGGACATGGTCTTACAATTGCCTTATACAATGGGATTATGGCCTCTATACAAGCAAATTTTCAATAAATCATCAAGAGCTTATCTCGCTACCTGCCTATACCGAACAACTTCATGTCAAACCATATTGTAATTCCCAAATCCCTTTCTTTCTGTACTGTTTTTAATTAAGTGTAATTCTTTTTTTTTTTTTGGGTTGCTATTCCATAAGTGTAAGACCTTGAATTCTGCATTAAAATATAGCTGCCAATTATCTGACCATTCATGAAGCCTGTCCAAGTCTTCCTGAAGGAATACTTCTTGGCATTAATCATTAACCACTCTCCCAATTTTTATATTATTTGCAAATTTTGACATAATGTTCTCTATCCCTTCATTGATGTCATTTATTGAAATCAGAAACAGTTGACTTTGGGGTAGGGGACAGGACACTTCTAACATTAGACCAATCTGAAGAGTAACCATTTATCACAACTCACTGCTTCTTGCCCTAGCTACCCTGTGAACCATCTCAGAATCTTACCTGTGACTGCAAGCACATACAGCAACCCTAACGAGAGACTGAGCTAAATGCTTTGAAAAAGTCCAAATAAAAAAATGTTGAATTCTCTACAAGCAAATTTTCCAACAATTATTATTTCCAACAACCAACTAATGAGTAACTAACTGTCTCAAAATAGCTAAAAAGTTAGTTAAATATGATTTTTCCTTATCCTTCAGAATTTCATTACTATATTAATGGCTCCATACATTGTAATTCCTTTCGTGTTTAGGGTTTTCAGGAAAACAAAAATGAAAAAAAAAAAAAAAAAAAAGCAGTTAATAAAATTATTAAATAACTGAACTCAGAAAGTTTTCCCCAGTCTCAAATATAATTCCAAAACCAAAATTGTTCAGAAACAAACATGATTTTTTTTTTTTTTTTTAAATTTTTGTTAACTAAAATAATTTAAATTTGTGAATTGAAATGAATGGACTGACATCATTTTGGACAGCTGTACATAAACAAACTATTATATGATTATACCTTCAGATATGGCTGATAAGCATATAAAAGGTGATGACTATTAATTATTAGCTAATTATAACTGCTTTCCAATTTCAGGTTTTTTTAACAGTACTGAGAGAGAGAGAGAGATTTGAACCAAGTATAATGTATTAATGTCATCTTAATAACTGTAAATAAAGGTTACAAAATACTAACTATTTTACAGACCTTGCAGATACTGTTGTAGTAAATGAAACACAATCATTAACAAAAGTAAGCGGGGTAGATTCTGTGACATCTTCCCACTGAGCTTTTGTAGCACCCCCTGCAATGATAAAAAAATAAATTAATGAACCAGATATATGCACATTTCAGACAGCAATATATATATATGTCAATATATAGAAACTTATCTAATTAGAACAAAAAAATAAATATTAACTATGAATTACTGTGTGAATAAATGCCATCGATATATATTTGAACATTGTAGATAATACAAATATCCAAATGCAAAAGATAAATGTAAAAATCCGAAAAATAGCTGGGTTCATATAAAAGTTACCTATTAACAAAAAAAAAAAAAAACTGGTGGCCATCCACTAATGTTATTAGTAGACACAAAACAAGAATGATATAAGCTGTGGCACACCGATGAAAAAATATATGGTCGGGGTTTATATTTTTTTATATACATATAATAAATATAAAAATGCCATTTATATGTATTTATAAGATCGACGTAATTTTATCAAGGACTATTATCACTTTATAAAACTTATGCCAGCATTTGAAAAAGGTATAACGTGATGTGAACTGGTAAAAACTGACATTATTACATATAAGGTGTAATCTACAGGTTTGGGAGAATGATTTCATATCCCGAAATTCCAGCATTTTAGTGAATTTCCACAACTTGTCACATGTTCTGTTACTCATCTAAGTATAATAATGCATGATACACCCATTTACCTGCAGTCATTCTGAATTAGCAGAACTTGAATAGAAGTTTTTTACTTGTTTAAATACAATTATTAGTACTTTTAGTGAGCAGCAAATTTTATTTCAGATTAGAGAAATGTACAACAGAAATACGTGAAACAATATAAACAGCTATAGAAGAAGATGCTGTGTGCTTTCCAAGAATTTTCAGCAGTTCACAAAATTTAGAGGGCTGCTTGTCCATAAAAGATGAACTTCATTCTGGCTATCTAACTTAAAAATTTGGTCATACCATGATTTTCCTTATTATTATTAGATTAATTTAATTTAATAATAATGAGCAGATATCTAATCAGAAGGGATTAATATTTAACTATTGAATGAAATTGCCAGTGAATTTGGCATTTATTATGACACATCAATTCATGTATCCATCAATGATGGACACATCAATCAATTTTAACCAAGCTGTAATATCACCGTGTTTTGTAACACAAGTGATTTTGCATAGCCTGACAAGCCTCAGATTTTAACTTTAATATCTGAAAAGAAATATTTGGTTTTTAAATTGTGTTTGGAGTGTACTGATGCTTGCCCTTTTAAAGGAAAGCATGAGTACATATCACTACCTTCAGTTGCAATGCTTATTAATATTATTTCTTCATATCATTACTAATAATTGAAAAACTAAAAATATATGTCAATAATATGAAATAGTTATTCTCTGCCAAATTTAAGTTTGTAGAGACATTAATAAACTTCAGCATTCACTAGGTGGTAGATAACTCTCATCAACCGGTGAAATATCACCACTTTGCTTATTGGAGACTTGAAGTGATGGAACCCTTGTTTAGTCTTCAGAGCTAAGTTCCGGTCAACCCTTCCCTATCTCTTCCATCATGCAGTATGATTGATGACTTTTGAGGTTAGGATGAACGTCATGGCAAGATCCAATATTCCTTACATTTTGAGGGTACAGCTCTAAAACGATGTTCACAAGCTGGCCGCTAGTTAGTACACCAGACTGAACCTATTGGTAACTCTCTAGGAGGCTTCCAAATCAGCTAGTGTATAATCTTGCTAAATCTACTCTGCCAGATAGTGACTGGAGGGAGTCAGAGTAGTGTGTATGCGGGGAGCATTGTCGAGGCCATGTTATGTCAAGGATCTGGGTATATTCTTACCACATGTATGCCCTATCCAAAAATTTCATTACTTCATACAGCATGCCCCACCCACTTTTTCTTACCATTGAATACATGAAATATTAAAGGAGGCAGCAAAGGAAATAAGCAAACCCTTAGCCGTAATTATGAGAGCTTCCTTGGACTCAGGGGAGGTACCCATGGACTGGAGATGTGCAAATGTGACCCCAATTCACAAATGGTGATCAAAGGCTGACACAAGTAATTATAGACCTGTGAGTTTAACTTCTGTTCCCGGAAAATTGATGGAGGCACTAGTTAAAGAAGCACTGCAGGATCATCTAGACAAGACTTCAGTTATAGCTCAGACACAGCATGGTTTTGTTAAGGGTAAGTCTTGCCTGACCAATTTGATTGTATACTATGATGCAGTCACAAAAGAACTGGATGCAGGGAATAACTTTGATATTATATACTTGGATCTTAGAAAGGCTTTTGATACTGTTGCACATGGAAGACTGCTGCACAAATTGGAGCAGTGTGGCATTGGAGGCAAATTGCAGCTATGGATAAAGGGGTGGTTGAGGGGGAGAAGACAGAGAGTGGTAATCAATGGACACTGCTCATTGTGGACTAATATTATTAGTGGAGTCCCTCAGGGTTCAGTATTGGGTCCATTATTGTTTTTTGTATTTATAAATGCCATTGATGATGGTATATCAAGCTTAATGGCCAAGTTTGCTGATGATACCAAGGTTGGCAGGATTGTTAAGGACACTACTGACACTACGCTGCTGCAACAGGATCTGGAAAGGTTGAGCAGATGGGCTGAGAGGTGGCAAATGAAGTTTAACATTGACAAATGTAAAGTACTACATATGGGGAACAGCAACCCCAGAGCAATGTATCAACTCTGTGGTACTACACTGACAGTGGTAGAGAATGAAAGGGACCTGGGGGTGGTTGTGCAGGCAGATATGAAGTTCTCTCAGCAGTGCAGACGGGCTACAAGATTAGCTCACGGTGTATTGTCAATGATATATAGGAATTTTTCTAGCAGGGATAAGGAGGTGATTATTCCCTTGTATAAGGCAATGGACAGGCCACACCTAGAGTACTGTATGCAGGCCTGGAGGCCTCATTTCAAGAAGGATGTAGAACTGCTGGAACGAGTACAGAGACGGGCAACAAGCTTAGTGAATGGAACAAAGGAGTGCTCTTATGAAGAAAGGCTTAAGTTTTGCAAATTATAGTGTCTGGAGACTAGGCACCAGCGAGGTGATCTGATAGAGGTGTATAAAGCCTTGAATGGTTTGAGCATGCTCAATGCTGATGGGATTCTTCCTCTTGCTCAGAATAATCACCTGAGAGGGCATAAATTCAAATTGAGGAAAGACAGATGTAGGATAGACATGCGGAAATTTGCCTTTAACCAGCGGGTGGTTGGTTGGCGGAACAGACTTCCATCCCTTGTCGTGGAAGTTGATAGCCTAAATAAGTTTAAGGCTCAGCTGGACAGGTATTTCGAACGAACATAGAGGTGAAGTGGAAGTGGTTATTTTTTATTTGTTTATTTTTTCTTTTTTTTTTTTTTTTTTTTTTTTTTTGGCTGATGCTGCATAAAGCTTGCTTTTTGCATCAAATGCCACTACTAATGGTAATGCTAATTGTCGAACTAATAGAATATGCTTATCTCCGAAAAGATCTAAACCTCCCAAGCACTTCCTAATTCATTTCACAAATATACATGGTCTCAATTCTAATCTCAATGATGTCCATTTCCACTTGCAGTCTGCCAAACCCCATGTACTTTTTCTGACAGAATCTCAGTTATCGGTTGATTCAAATACTGCTCATCTCAGATGCCCAAATTATTCGCTGTATGATTCCTTTTGCTTCAAAAATATGTCCATTCCGATATTCCCTGTCAGAGACTTGGCAATTTGGAATCTCCTCTCTTTGATCTTCTCTGGCTCAAAATCTCTCCACCTCATTGTGTCAAATTCATCTGTTGTCTCTACCGTTCTCCCAACTCCACTAATCACTTGGAGCTCTTTGACTTCCTCTCTTTGCAACTTGACTTTCTCCAGTCCAACTTTCGTAACAGTGAGGTAATTTTCCTTGGTGATTTTAACGTTCACAAATCCAGCTGGCTTCCGTTTTCTAGTAACACTGACCCAGCAGGGCGACATGCTGAGGCTTTTGCAATTACTAATGACCTAGCACAGATTGTTCATTTACCTACAAGAATACCGGACAATCCTAATCATACAGCCAATACAGCCTTGATCTTTTTCTCACAAACAACCCTTCTAAGTACACGGTCGAAGTCAGAGGTCCTTTAGGCACTTCAGATCACAACTTGCTGATTGTCTCTTCTCCAATGGAACCTTTATCTGATGGCTATTTCCAACCTCGTGTTGTTTGGCATTACAAGAATACAAAATGGGATGACCTGCAAGACTGCTTTTCTTCTTTTCCTTGGTCGGATTACTGTTTCAAAACTTCTGATGTCAGCGTTTGCTCAGATCGTGTAAGTGAAATTATTCTTGCAGGAATGGAATCCTTTATCCCACACTCCACTTTAAAATCTCGTCCTTTATCTAAACCTTGGTTTTCTAATAAATGTGCTAAGGCTGTTCAAGAGAAGAATGTCGCATATCGTAATTGGCTTGTTTCTAATTCTTCAGTTTCATTTTCTGCCTACACCAAAGCTCGCAACAATTGTAAAGCAGTTATTAATCAGTCCAAACTAGAGTTTGAACAGGCTAAGAGTAGAAAACTTGCTTCTTGCCCTAATGGTAACCGAGCATTCTGGTCTCTTGCCAAAGCTATTGGCCACAACTTTTGCCCACCTCTGTCCAAACCAGATGGTTCTGTTGTCACTTCACCCAAGGATAAAGCTGACCTGCTAGCATCCCATTTTTCTTCCAGCTCATGTATTAATGATCTTGGTAAAACGCCTCCCACCATTCCCAACATGCTCCATTCAATGCCTCCTGTGGTCTTCCATCAAAAGGATGTCAGAAGGATTTTGACGAATCTTGATGCTAAGAAAGCTTCAGGTCCCGATGGTATTTCTCCACTTGTTCTCAAAACCTGTGCTCCAGAACTTACTCCTATTCTTTGCCGCCTTTTTTCATTTTCTTATTCCAAAGGTTTTTTCCTTCTGCTTGGAAATTTGCTCATATCCAGCCAGTTCCTAAAAAGGGTGACAAATCCCTCCCATGCAATTATCATCCCATTGCAATTACTTCTACTCTTTCTAAGGTAATGGAGAAATCAATTAACCGCCAACTCTTAAACTACCTAGAAACTTTCCGTCTGATCAATGATCACGAGTATTGATTCCGTCAGTGTCGATCCACTGGTGATATTTTGGCTTATGTTACCCATTTATGGACTAATTCAATGGAAAGGTTCAGTGAAACACAAGTAGTTTCTCTTGACATCTCAAAGGCTTTTGATCATGTTTGGCATAAAGGTCTTCTAAACAAGCTTTGATCTTATGGTTTACCAACTGTTTTTAGTAATTGGTTATCCAGTTTTCTCTCTGACTGCTCACTGAGGGTGATGGTAGATGGCTCTCTGTCTTCTAACTTCTCCACTAATGCCGGTGTCCCCCAAGGTTCAATTTTTTCCCCCACTCTTTTCCTCTTGTATATCAATGACCTTCTTCCATTGACTGGAAATCCTATCCATAGTTTTGCCGATGATAGCACATTGCATTCCACTTTCCATTTTGCGAAACCTTGTCCTGCTCAATCAGCTTCAACTTCTCGAAAATCTGCTACCAATTCCTTAAATGCCGATCTTCAGGTAATTCTCCAGTGGGGCAAAGACAACTTAGTTGATTTCAACCCTTCTAAAACTCAGTCTTGTCTTATATCTCGCAAAAAGGATTCTTCTGCTCCTATGCTTATCTTTCGTGACACTCCGATTTCTAGGCAAAATGATATATCTCTTCTGGGGATTACCTTGACTTCTAATCTTTCTTGGCACAAGCACATTACAAATATTGCTTCCTCTGCATCTAAAAACTTGGTTTTCTCTTTCGCTCTCGGCATTACCTTTCTTCCAAACAGCTGCTCACTCTGTATAAATCGCAAATCCGCTCTGCCGTGGAATATTGTTCCCACATCTGGAGTGCCCCCAAAATCTCTCTCAGGCTTCTTGATTCCATTCAGAAGAGGGCAGTTAGGTTAATTAATGATTCATCTCTAACAGAGTCTCTCCACTCGCTTTCTCATAGACGTACTGTTTCTGCTGCATGCCTCTTTTATAGATACTTCCATGGGCACTGTTCTTCTGAATTGGCTTCTATAATTCCCACTCTCTCTCTTTCAAAACAGACCGAACATGTGCCGCCACCAGCCAATATCCATTTATTGTCCAACTTCAAACTCACAGAACCAACTTTTCATCTTCCTCGTTTATTCATTCAACTGCCATTTTCTGGAACACCTTCCTTCATACATATTTCCTGAAAATTACAATCTACAGAAGTTCAAGTCCAATGTAAACAAATATCTTCTTTCGTCTTCTCAACCTCCAACCCAAGTACTAAGTACTATAGGTTCTAATTCATCTCGTGTTTGGAGTTCACATAAAAAAAAAAAAAAAAGCATTATTCCAACAAAAAAAAATTAAGCCAACATTTAGAAAACACATTAAAGTATTTCAAATGAAAAAAACCAAACAAACAAACAATAGATTTCTATTAATTGTGCCTGTGCATGAAACAAATATTATAAGCATGAAACAATAACAGGAAATCACCCATATCTTTTTGTTTTTCAAGGTTCCTATGACATTCACCAGATGAAAAATCTGCATGACTGAAATACAAGAAAAAAAAAAAAAAAAATGGCAATACATCACTTTGTGTGTCCATCTTTATTTTTCTTATGAATAGCCTTCCTTGCATATTATCACCTGCATTTGTATTGTTATTAAGAAATAGAAGAAATGCAAATTTGCAAACTGATGCCTGCTAGATTCATTAGGGAAGAAAAAATCACGGGTGGACCAGCATACACTTTTCTGGCTGATATCACACATAGCACATAACTCAACCAACTATGTCAGTCATCCCCCTCCCCACCATTTTGTAGAACTGTAAAATGTGACAACCTGTGATATTTTTTTCCCCCTCCTGTTGAAGCATCAATTTTAGCAACCCAATGTACATTGCATGTCAGAATTATGGGCTTTTTTTGGTTATGTAGGATACTACTGTAACAACTTCCTCTAACACAAATACACTGGAGTTAGCCTATTTTCTTTTCTCTACTAGAAAAATTCTAGTAGATAATTTTTCTTATTTTCCATGATAATACCCACACAGGTAAGTGGAGCACTTTGAAAAGCTTCTGGATAGTGAGAAACATGCCATTTTGATGAAAAGCAGTGTTTTCCTACATGAGAAAATATAGCTGGTCAGACACAATGGAGTAACATAAACAATATCACATAACCCAACAGCCCCTCCCCCTTAGTTTACATATAGTGAACAACAATATAATAGACAAAAAAAAGCAGCAGATACAAGGAACTATACAAAATGTAACAGTTACCAATCTCAAACTAGTAAGTCACCAAGATTAAATATTTCCTGCAGGGCCTGTCAGTTAATGCAATACTACAGCTGAGTTAACACAAGATTTCAGAATGCAATACATTTCTGTCTCACATCCTCACTGATGATCATAGTGGGCACAGAGATTATGTAAGTCTCATATGATCTCGATCAGCATGCTGATGGTGTCCATACTTCGTTTTTTTATCCATCATTCCTGGTAACAAACTGTGGGTGTACAGCTATGACAAGGAAACAAAGGCCTAGTCCTCTGTCTCCTTCAAGGTCCCAAAAACAAGAAAACCTTGATCAAATGACAAACAAGAAATACTACAAAACGGTTCTATGGTGATTATGTGATACTGTTTGGAGAAAATAACTGAAAAAAGTAGGATTTGAAGAATTGGTGCTTGCATTATGACAACTCCCCTGCATACTCAACATTTTCCACTCAAGGTTGTCTTGCAAAGTTCAGTGACTGTGGTCCCCTATCTGCCATACTCACTGGATTAGCTCCATGTGATTTTTTTTTTGTTTTCCAAGATTAAAGTTTCAAATACACAAAATGTATTGGTTTACAACAAAAGAAATATTTAATGTGACAATTATGAATGTGCATCAATATTGTAAATGTGGATGCACAGTCTCATTTCTACATAAATACAATGACTAGGAGGATTCTCTTGAAAGGAAAAAAAAATGAAGTTTTAAAAGATGCAGTGAAATTATTCAGTTATAACTTCTACTATGTTTTCTACAGTCCTGAAAGGTTCTGCTCAAATTCATATCCCTCTCCAATGCAATGGTACAGTGTAGTGTCACCTTTTCATAAAAAAAAAAAAAAAAAAAACAGATGATCATTAATAATTGTTAATTATTTTGCCACATTTTTTTCCTAAGAAAATTTTTAAAATGATCAAATTAAGAAACCATACAAAATGCAGATATGGGACAATAATGAAAGCAGTCTCATATTTTCAAGATTTCTTGTTTGTTTGCTTTAGAAACATTTCCTTAAACTATCCACTTGCTCAGAGAAAAAGCATTATAATTATCAATTACTGTGTACTGAGTACAGGTATGGAAGCCTCATTTTAGGAAGGATGTAGAGTTGCTAGAACGAGTGCAGAAAAGGCCAACAAGACTGGTGATTGGAACAAAGGGGTGCTCATACAAAGAAAGACTAAAGTTCTGCAAATTGCAGCAACTGGAGACTGGGCACCTGCAAGGTTTTTTTTTTTTTTTTTTGTAGTTGTTGGCGCATAGGCTTCTGTGGCCATAATGCACCTTCCAAGGTTTTTTGTAGTACTTTGATCCAAGCCCGAGGCGGGAATCGAACCCGCGACCTTTGGGTTGCCAGGCAGGCACTTTACCCACCCGGCTAGCCCGGTCGGCACCTACGAGGTGATCTGATTGAGGAGTATAAGGCCTTAAATGGATTGAGCAGGCTCAATGCTGATGGGATTCTTCCTCATGCTCAGATTACAAACCTGAGGGGGGCATAAACTGAAATTGAGGAAAGATAGTTTTCAAATAGATGTGCGGAAGTTTTCCTTCAGCCAGCGGGTAGTTGATTGCTGGAACAAACTTCCATCTGGAAGTTGATAGCTTAAATAAATTCAAGGCAGAACTAGATAAACATTTAGAATGAATGGATGGGTGAAACAGGAAGGGTTTTTTTTTTTTTTTTTTTTGGCTGATGCTGTATAAGCTCACTTTTTTGCATCACATGCCTCTACTAATGCTAATTCAACTTAGTACAATCAAAACCCATATATATTTTAGTGCACTAAAAATTTAATTTTCACAGTAAAGCATCAAAAAAAAAGTTAAAAATTAAAAATAAAAATTAATATGTGAAATTTACTACTGTCATATCCACTGTTAGGTATTTCTAAATGTGGCATTTATTAAAATTTTAAAATATTGATTATTTTCTGTAAATAAAATGTACTTTCAAAATGATAATCTCTAAAATAAAGCAGAAAATCATTGCTCCTGTATTTTAGAAAAAAGTGTAGCAGAACTGATCTGATCAAATGATGGTTCTACAAAAATAATTTTCGGTGGTATTCATTAGAATGAAATTTCAGTTCAACACAATTCACACACCTCCGTGAAATTCACTGTAACGGGATTTTACAGTATGTTATATAATCATTAGATAACTGTATATTATAAATATCAAATTTTTGTATGGGTAACCAATTAATTTTTTTTTTCCCCAATAGATATGCTACAGCTTATAGCATGCTTGCTTTATACCACCTATAGATAACTTGAGTGGGCCATTACCAATTATATAATAATAAATAAAACAATATAATACAGAGTAGAACCTAATAAAACCAGTAATATTGGAACTTAACAACCCTTCACGGATTTTTGAAAATTACGGATTTCTTAAACCTGAAACCACACATCTCTGCTGGCAGTGAAATGCAAGGGTCATGAGCTGCTTGTTAAGGTACATTCTGGTGAAGTAGTAAAGCAACATTGCTATTTCAACAATTATAGCATATCTTTCTCACTGAGCATCACTTTCCTTAGCTAAGCCTTAATTAATAAAAAAAAAAAAAAAAAAAAAAAGTCATAGTGGCACTTGTATTAATGCAATTAATATTAACAATAACAAGAATATGGGAAACTATACCATAACTTCCCAAAACCACAAATTTCCCAATGTGAACTGAACTCATGCCATATGAGTGGTCTGTTCATTGCTACGTTACTCCATGATGTGTTTCTCATTGTTTTCTAATAATCACAACAAAAAACTACCATTATTCAAACTTTATACCATATAAACTTTTAAAGTGTGCAGTTTTTTTTTTTTTTTTGTACTATAGAATGTGATGTGCAGGAAACTTTCCCATAGTTGCTGTGTTTCAAGGACCATAAGAAAGTACCTTGACATGAGTAATATGCTACATTGCCAAGATTATAATTGAGAAATTAAGTGATTTCTGTATTACATTCTACAATAAAATAATAATAATAATAATAATGCACATTTTCTAGGCTTATACAATGCATGATTTAAATAGCAATAGTGTCAGTTGCTTAGGAGCAGCCAACTGCTGACGGAAAATTTCCATTGTTGTATATATTATGAACAACCATGAGATCACTGTACATACAGCTTATCCTGCTATAATATGCAACATATGTTCCAAAAAAATGGCACACAACAGGAAAACACATTTTTGTATAATTGTCAGGGACAGATTCCATAAAAGTTATAAATTATCAATATTTAACTTATTTAAAAACTTATTTTTATCCATACATATTGTGCTATTATAGGTAAATAATGCACTAAAACTCAAACATTATTAAATAAAAATTAATTTAAATAAAACGTATATAAGTAATGTATGTTTTTTTTCAATAAGTGATGAAATTTTTTTTTTATCCATAAGTAATATTTTAATTTTTGATGGCTAATTTTATAATTGTAGGAAGGGAGGAAGAGTTGGGGAATTTTATTTATCAAGCTATTTTTTTTTTTTTTTTTTTTTTAAAGAATGAATGTAAGGTCTATTGCCATCTTCATTGTTTCTCTTCTACAATAAATCTGTAACCACTCAACAGCTCATCAAATTTTCAATTTCTCAATCCATATTGGAAACCATTTTCACCAAGACCTTAAAAACTTCCATTTTTATTTCAATACTTTCCATTTTTTTTTGAAACACTATTGTCTTTTTCTGCACTTATTGTGTATGGGTAGTAAGAATACGTATATTTAGGATCTGTATATAAATTTTTACACACAAAATGTATAACAAATAAAAATATGCACACAGCCCAACCATAAACTTAAATGACATCAGTGAAAGACAGCTTAACATGGCGGCATATGGTTTTGTTTGCATAACTTCAAATTTTCACGCATGCAACAGTAGACAAGACGTCAAATAAACAAAATGCTTGAAACGTGCATTGTAAGATGGTATGTTATAGCAGGATGAACTGAATATCCTAATGGTTAGCACAATCATCATGATCACTCTCCTTCCACACTGGTGCTCTGAGGCAGTTATAATACATTACCATCTGCCACACCCATTTTAACAGGTCTGGGCTCAATTCAAATTGCTGACTGGAGAAAAATTTCAATTGAGGCAGTAGTTAGCTGATGTTAGGCAGATGAAGTTAGGTTTTTTCCAGTGAGTTATTCCAAGTTTTTCGGTCTGCACAACATGAAGACCATTCAATAAGCATACACTTTTATAATCAAAATATATATTTGAGTGACAAGCTCCAATGTGTGTTAAATAAATTTGATTTGTCCTTCCAGTCCACTGTAGCAGATGAGTCAGCATTATACATAGCCATTTCCCATTAATCCTAGATGAATGGAAATTCTATGTTAATTTCTTGACTCTTCTTCAGACAGGGCTACAGTAGCTAGCTAATCTCAGTAGAAGGAGCACGGTCCCCCATTGAGTTATTCTGGGTTTTTCAGCCCACAAAACATGCAAACAGCTTGTGAATACACAGACAACAAATCATAAATATGAGAATTTGTCCTTCTACATCATGTGGCAAAAGACTGGGTTTGAATCCCATATCATAAATGTGCAGGATTCAATGAACAGTCAATATATTATTCCAGGGCATGCAAACAAATGGAGGGGGGGGTGCATTGGATGTGGTGCACCAATCTGTGGGGCCCAAAATCGATGAAGCTATCAAAGTCTAACCATAAATAAACGAGATCCCTTAGCCTAGCGCAGTTTGCATCTGGGGCCCCAAGTACCTATGCATGGCCCTGTATTGTTCAATAAATAGCCAAATAAAAGCTAAAAGTATATGAATGAAGAAAATTTAAAGCTTGTACTAGGGTTTCCAGGAGCACAGTCTGAGATAGTGATAGCCCTGAAATTACAGTTATATTGATAAGAAAAGTGGTTGTATGTGATTAGAAATGCTACAATCTCGATAATTTTAGGGTAATTAAGGCTAATTACTAAGCAAGAAATAGATGATAATGCTAAGTAAAGAAAAAATTAGTGATGGTTTTGATATAATATATATATTTTTTTTTATATTCTATATTTGCATATTTTTAACTTTCTGCTGACTATTTATTTCAACACTCTGGCCTATTATGTACTCAAGGACAGGAATTGTCTATTTCTATCCTAAAATCTTTACCTAATTTCCCCTTCATTCAGTAAAATTCTAGAGATTAACCCTGACTGCAAAGTTTGCTGGATAAAATAAATGAGTAGAATATATACTCATGCTCTATCTTTGCTGCACTGTGCAAGATAGGCATAGTAGCCTCTGACACTGAATGTATACAGAACATATTTAATCCTAATATAATTTACACACACACACACACACACACACACACACACACACACACACACACACACACACACACACACACACACACACACACACACACAATCCTTGTTATCTGAGGATAATTGGTTCCTGAAAATTCCACAAGAAAAACTATGGTAGTATTATGACAGGTGTCATTTCATCTGTATCTCATATTGTGCTCATCCTTCACAAGTTGCCCATGCATTGCACTACTTCAAATAAGTAACACTTCAAAGTAATGCTTTGAATTAGAATATGTAATGGCACTGTTTCAAAGCTAGTTGACTTTTCATTGGTGGGTGAAAAGTCGATGAAAAGCCAACGAGCTTTGAAACGGTGCCCACCGAGAATAAGTAACAATAGTCTTCTCTAGTCATGGTAACTCATTGTGAAGGATAGGGAAAGCATTACCCATTCAGGAAGTTTGGGAGTAGTTTAGTTCAGTGAGTGGGAGTAACTGTCCCTTTCTTCTTTTGACAGCATTTCTTCCTCTTCCTCTCCTACTATCACTTTCCTATGCCTTCTTGATTTCCTAAGTCTAATAGGGATAGTATGTGGATAACACAGTTTCTTATCCCATACCATTTTGCAAGTGGTGCTGGCCGTCTGGGTGGTGCCCACTAAGAATAAGTAACAATAGTCTTCTCTATTAATGAAGCATTACTTATTCCAGGTAGTGCAATACGTGGGAAACTCTTTGTGAAGGATGAGCACAATATGAGATACAGATAAAATGATACCTTTTACACTACTACTGTAGTTTTTCTTTAAGAGTTGTCTACAGTTATTACTATATAATATCTACACCGATATTATATAGTAATGTTTATTATGTAGTTGTACTGCACATAGTAAAAAATCAATGAAGGAACTGAAAAATGAGAAAATTATTTTATTAGACATTTTTTATTATAATATGTTGCACAATGTAAGGTTAAGTAAAGTTTATTGAAGTTACACTATTTTTCAGTTGTACGAATAAAGAATGAATCCAGAGTTGATTGTGTTTTTTTTTTTTTTTTGCAATATTTTTTCAAATAAAATTGTATCCGTAGCATTTAGTTATGTCTTTAACTTCATGCTTAACTTTTGTTGCGTGATCATGAAATTGTTATCACAAAAAATATTCAAGTACTTGGTCAATTTTCTCAAGGGAAAAAGCTTTAATTCTTTAATTGTCAAATCCTCATAACTGCGGGGACTCGGATAATAAATACTCTGATACCGGGGACCCCCTGCGCATATATATTAAATATATATATATATATTATATATATTCCTTTAATATGGCCAAACTGATGATAAAAAGAAAAGTAATATTCTAACAATATTGCAGTGGGGATAGGGGATTTGCATAAAATAAAAAGTTCTCTACAGTATGTTTAAATTAAACACAGCCAATTACTAAAACTACAATTCAATCAATAGAACACCCTTCCCCCAAATTCTGCATGCAGATCCACAACCTTTAATAGACCAATATATATATATATATATATATATATATTTATTTTGAAGCACATGGAAACAAAAACTGAGCTCTCAAAAGACCATTCAAAATAGTGATTGTTCAAAATTTTGTTCAAAAAGAACAAAAATATAGAAAACTATTTGGCCACAAATCATTATCAATGTTACATAAAATTATAAATTAATCCCAAAAATAAAACAATTGCTCTTTTTCCCCCCCCCTTAATTTATTGGAATAAGCCATTCTATTCAATTCAATATATTAACGAAATCATCTCTAATAGAATATGAAAAGATAAAACTATTTAAGACAGCAAACTGCCACCTATAGACTAAGAGTATACTGGGGATGATCATACAATTTAGTAAGAGAATCTATTTTTTTGTAATTCAAAAATTAAATTCACATAATTTAATTAAATTGGATACTTATAACATATAGGAGGGAATAAGCAAAATTACATGACACAAACATATCTGATTTTATTTTTAAAAGTTTTTAAAAAGGGAAGTAGGCAGTAAAATGTCATCAATACACACTGGAAAGACAAGGGAGTGATTATATATATAATTACATACCCCACATATTATTATTAAATTAATTAAAATAATTAATTATAATTTAAACAATTACTGATGTAACAGCATCCAAAAAAGTGCAGAATTTTGTAATAATGTGTGTGTATTTTTAATACTGTGTGTATATATATATATATATATTATTTCATAATATATACATTTTTTTAAGTAATATATTCAAGAGATCTTAGATTTTTAAAAATATCTGAACATTGAATAAGAACAACTTACATTATTTGGTAACATAAAATAACTAAATTTTTTTACAGTAGGTTGCACACTGGCTGCATATGTATAAAGAATTTTTTTTTTTTTTTTATTTGTTGTTGATGGTAAGCAATTTTACATCATTTTTAGGGAGCTGCTTTTTTGAACAAAGGTCTGCTTTTTTTTTTTGTTGGCCTTAGAACTCACAAAAATTATTGTTGAAGCACACAGTTAAAATTCTTTATCAAGTAGTAGAATATCTGAATGGAAGAAATACTTCAAAGATGTGATATTACTAAGGACATTACAGTGTGTATTACTGAGGACAAAATAAAGAATGGAAGACCTTGCACATCAATAAATGACAAACTTGTCTCTAATGTCAGAAGTATTATATGAACTGATTGTCAAATAAGAATTGAAGACAGTGTCTCAATTTTGAATATCACATAGTAGTTACCAAGTCATCATATCTAATATATTTTAAACATGAAAAGCTTATGCAACTTCATTGATTGGAAGATTTTAACAGCAGATCACATGGAAACCAAAGCTAAGCTCTCAAAAGACCAATTCAAAATTGGTGATTGTTCAGGATTTCTAAAAACAATAGTGAGAAGAGATAAAATGTAATGTTAGCTGCTTTTCAAACCCTGCAGGCAAAATGTCAGTCATTTGAATGGAAGTCTCCCATATCTCAGAGGAAGACAGAAAATTAAACTGACATGTCTAAAGGTGATGTTATGCTAGAATTATTTTTTGACTAAAGTTATAATTAATTATGATTTTATACCAAAAGTTCATATTATTAATAAGACTATGTAGTTAGACACAATTAAGTGCTTTGTGGCTTTTATTTTTATTTAATTCTGATTTTTATTTTTTTACCCAACTAAAGAACTCATAAAATTTCTGGTGAAGCACAAGTTATGACATATATAACAAACAATCAATGCTCTTTTAAAAAACAGTCAAACTAGGTTTTTTTACTAATAATTCTGAAATGTGTAAAAATAAAAGGTCACTATTTTGAAAAAAAATTGATATATATATATATATATATATATATATATATATATATTTTTTTTTTTTTTTAAATGAAAATTTAATTTAGTCCTGGAATTTCTTGATGTACACACACACACACAGTGTGGAAATGTCAAATTTCAATGGCATTTTACTTACTTTTAACAATTCTATATGTTCTACTGTGCATATGTTTATGCCCCACCAGAAAGTTGCAACAGGTTCCCCCTTCTAAAAACTCTTAGCAAGATAAAATGATAATTAAAAAGAACCAAAAAAAAAATCCCACAAAAGTCCATGGAAACCAGTCACAGTCCTATTGAAAGCCCTCAATATACATTCCTGATAGTTTGGCTGAGTCTGATTTCTGCTACAAATTTATGAAATTAGTTGAATCTATTTTTCATAAAATTTACTAATTTTTAATTAAATTTTAGTTATTTCAGTATATGTTTTAGTAATAAGAATTGGGCACCCCCTACCCCAAGATTTTTGCTAAATCAATATACATTTTTACTATGTATCAGAATGGGAATTATGCATACTTAAGTTGCAGTAAAATGTGTAATACAGTACATTATCTCCTTCAAAGTATATTACTCTAAAGAACACACCTTTAATGTTTATGCTTGACATTGTACTATATGATAGTGTTATAATTAAACAATTTAGTCCTTACCAAATTCTAAAATTTGGAAACAGATTATCCAAAGCTGTGGACCCAAGTAGGTGGAAAATTCCTCACAGATCAATTAAGTCTTCCTTAATCTCCATCAATAACAGATTTTTAGACAACAGAACAATTCCATTTAAAATTAAGAAAGATGTAAATTCCTTATTCTTAATATCAATCTCACCACTCTAATAAGAAAGTGATGAGTATTAAAATTGTCAGTCTGTTGATAGCTATAATAAGAAAGTGATATATATTACAAATTATAGCCTACTGACTTTTTTACAAAACATGAAGCATGAAAGTTCATGTTTCTTCCATGTCTATAAAAATTTAAAAAATATATATTTCAATTAATTTTTGAAATTAAAACTCTTTGGACCTGCTGGCAAGTGAAGTGCAAATTGAAAAACCTTTGTGCTTCGACGAATGTGTGCAATTGGGCACCGCATATAAAATAATTACATGTTTCTGAATTACTAGTCTACATTTTCTAAATCTGTTCATCATTGATCTTTATTAGATGAGCGATGTACACAATTTTCACAAGGCATTTCTCCTCTCCTATCCTTACCAATTTCATTGCTATATACATTCAGTGCTTCCTTCATTTATATTTATTCTGATTCTGTTTCATCACAAGCTCAATATGCTTTGAAGGAAATTAAGATGTAAAAAAAAAAAAAAAACCAGGCCAAGTGACAACAGAAGAAAAATATAAAAAAATAATTTTGTTACTCTACCACAGATGTAATGTAATGTACCTTCATTCTGGAATGTAAAAGTTCAGTCTTGATGTAATTTGCAAATTTGTAAAGGATAGTACAAGGCTTGCTGGAGGTACTTATAACACTATACCCTCCAATTGCTGAATATAGTTGTAGGAGTACAGGATCATGGTAGTGTAATGGAAAACTATCACACAATTATACAGAGAGTGTTATAACTACAGGAATATCCAATTAGAAGATTCCTGGGGTGGACACTGCCAAAAGGAGCAAGATGGAGGTGTTAAGGTTACAAAGAATATGAAAAGACAGATTATCACATGTTTGTCTACTATTTCTGCAATATATTTAATAAATTTAATGAATTTGAAGTACTGGTTGGCATTAGTTGAGATTTTTTTTTTTTTTGTTAGTTGTTGGCGCATCGGCTTCTGTGGCCATAATGCACCTCCCAAAGTTTTTACATTTTACTCTGATCCAAGCCCGAGGCGGGATTCGAACCCACAACCTTTGGGTTGCCAGGCAAGCACTTGACCCACCTGGCTAGCCCGGTTGGCTTAATTGAGATTGAGAATGTTACAATGTGCATGCAGAAAATACAAACATGACAGAAGGGAGGAATTACACTTTCAATCCATTAGCAATTATGAGAGGATTTATTCTTCCTCTAAGTACATTGGGTCACTTTGACCCCAGAAATCTGCATTTGAAAAATCAGCAAAAAATAATTTGAAATTGTTCACTTTTTTGATGCCGCCTTTATTTTCAATCTTTTCTGAATACTATTTTGAAAAATCCATTTTTTATATTAAAAATATATAGTTTTAGCTAATTTTTGAAATTAAAATTCTCTCTGGGCCTGCAAGCAAGCGAAATGAACGAAAAACCTTTATGCTTCAATGAACGTGTGAAATGGGACACCAGCCTTCAGTAAGAGGAGCATTGGCTACATGAAATGTGAAACACAGGCATCAACAGTTTGATTGCAGATAATACTTCAATGTCATGAAACCAGAAAGTGTTGCCAATTAGAGGAAAGTGCACAGCAGTAAAGACAGCTGCTATGAATAACTGTAAGTTGCAGATGACAGACAATCAACCTATGCATGAATTTTTCCTAATTGAGCAATAATTAACAGGGATTTCTGAAATTATCAGTGGGAAGAAAACATTTTCAAAAATGGATATTAGGAGTTTCAGCTGTGTGGACAGAGTAAATGAAGAACACAATTTGCTGAAATATTGTCTGGAGTCTCATATATCTTGCATGACCAGCTCAGGGTTAATAATAAGGCACATCAATTCAAGAAGAGTAAACCAACGAAATGAGAAAATGGGACTGGAGTGTGCTGCAGACAAATGAGTGGGATGAACAGGATGACAATTTAAGCAAAAAAATGGAACAGAAAAGCAGATGTGAATGCATGTCGTGAGATGCTTGAATTTTCTAGAGACAAACAATTTACGAGTATGCTGATTCCAGAGCAAAATTATATTTCTGGAATAATTAGCTAACTGCTTATATCAACATGATGGAGATGCCACACATGAGAGCAATATCTTTAACCTTGTTTTTACTAATGATGCAGATGAAAACTTTTGCATTTGGGTAGCAGTAACAGGTAAGGACCATAACATGTCAATGGAGACATCTAAAAATACAATATAACTGTTGTTAAGGGTAGAGAGACAGGTTTTAATTTTTACAAGGATAATTTTGATGGCCTTGGGCATTACATGAATTCTATTAAATGTACCAAATACAAATGTAAATGAACTGATTAAGTTTGAAACTCCATGAAATTAATAAAAATTATCAATAAATATTCAAAGATTTAATTCTAGGAGCTGTTCACCTTTTTATGTTTTTAAAGCATTATTGTTCCAAGCATAGACAAAAGCAGATGATGCCTGAACTATTAAGTTGGTAACAAAAAAAGAAAGTTGCATGGAATGAACATAAATTATCAAAAAGTGCTGAATACTATGATGAATAGAAATTAATCTGTAATAAGGTTACTCAAGCGTAAGATATGCTAAGATAGACTCTGAAAATACTTTAGCAAAGAGGGTGAAGAGCAATAAGAGAGAATTTTCTGCATATGTGAACACCAGATGAATGGGACTGATATAATATAGATCTGCTACAGGATAGCTCTGGTAATACTGATGATGATCCTAAATGGTTAGCTGATCAGCTAAATAATTTTTTTTTTTTTTTTTTTTTTTTTTGCAACAATGTTTACATCGTGAGAATTTTTTGGCTTTACAACAGTGCTAGTGACCCGGACAACAGGCATTGAGAAACAGAAGATTATATGATCAGTAACAAAATACCAGAAGAGAAATTATCATACTTAAGTGTGAAAAATGCACAAGGAACTGATAGGGTTTATTCCATGATATTAAACAAAGAAGCAAGTAAACCTGCCACACACCTTGCAGTGCACTATATCAATACTTGTTTATTGCTTAGGATGTGTTCATCATACATAGCAACACATTCATGGTGAATGTCTGTGGTATGGTGCTTCTGGCATGCAAAAATGGGATCATGCCTTGTAACACATTTTTCACATTTTGGTCAATTCTATCATATTCAAGCTGACACTAACACCACATGAATATAAATGGATGTGGATTATTACAGCAGCTGTTATTGCACAAACTTTTACTCCTCTGCCATGTAAAGAACAATGCTTACTTTAATAACTATTAACTTCCAAAAAATTGAGTGAGAGTCTTGTATTTGCTTTTGAAAAATACTGTTATGCTTTTCAGAATTGAGCCAGTAAATGCTATTATTTATATGATTTCTTTTTAATAAATTATTTTCCATAATGCACCTAGTGTAATTGTTCAGATTCATATCCAAACAGTGCAATACACTGCTCATATGTAAGTAACAAAAAACTCAATAAGGGAAACATTGCTTTCCCCTCATGTTCAAATAATTAATTGCCTTCTCACTTTAATAATTAAAATGTCACAAGGTAATATAAGAATCACTGATTCTATACTAACAAGAAATGAAATTAAGAGGATCATGTAAGAATAGTTACCTACAGGCAAATATGATACATTTCAAAATTTCATAAAATAATTCCAAACTCTGTGAATGAATATCACACAATTATAACAAGAAACTGAGAGGACAACTTTATAAGCAGTTTTAAATGTTTTCAAATATTAACTAAAAGTGATTTAAGAAGTTTTGTAATAAAATTCAGGCTTCAAACACTGAAACATGATATTGAATGAAACAAACATGCTCTTCACAGTAATACAGCAAGCTTTTATCTAAGAAATTTATTCATGCTTGAAAGCATACAGCATTATATTTTATTCCATAGTGCATACCAAAAAACATCTGATGATGTGGAATGAATATAGAGTGCAATGAATGTAAAACACAAAAAAGCATAAAAATAGTTATAAAGTATATTTTAATTTTTATTCTTTTCCTTTTCATGTAAAATTTAAGCCATGAAAAATGAAATGTAATAATTTTTTGAAAATTTAATTTAAATTATGAACTGCACAACCTATAAAATTACATTCTGTTATAACTGACATCATTTGAGATGAATGTGAAATTTTTAGAATTATACACTACATTTAACAAAATGGCATTCTTCTGACAATCTTTCCATACAACAACAGAACCTGAAGTCATTTAAGTAATGAATATAATTCTAATTATTAATATCATTTTTCATTTTTACATTAGCCAGGGCACTCATTTAACTTTGAATAGGTTAAAACAAAACTTCTTAAATTAAGGAAGGAATACAGCTCTTCTACCTATGTATGAAATGATTATCTGTTTATTTTCAATCAAAAATTATCTATACATTGTAATCAGATGTTTTGTGGGATGTTTTTAGTAAGTTTTCACTGACTGCTGTAATTGCTACTTCACTATTACAAAAGGACAGAATGACCAGAGATTTATCATAATAGTAATTGATATCCATACATGATTTAACATATATGAAATGTTAAATCATGTATGGATATCCATACATAGTGATATCCATACATGATTTTAACATATGTCAATTACTATTATGAAAAATTATAACAACCATGATCTCCTAACGGAAATAGTTTTTTCAATGCAGTGAAGCGGCTTTTCTCTGTATTGAAAAGAGGCTTCACTGCATTTCTGTAGAGATTTGTGTTTTCTTTAACAGATTACTTGTATGGAGATACAGTTGAGATCACAGAAAGTTTACAGTATATGGGGGAACTCTTAACTCACTGGCGGTCATGCAAAATCATATATATACAAGGTATTTGCAACTTCCGAGTCATTTTCATTCTATCCAAGAGATACGTTGAATTTTTAAAAGAGAAGCTGTGACACAACCTTGGAAAAAAAACGGTTTTGAGGGAAAGTGATGGAAAAAAAAAGGGAGAGAGAGATAGAGTAAAATAAACATTATCCCTAGACAATCAACAACAGGCTGTACACCAAAGTGGGATTTCACTGTAATTTGGAAAAAATTAAATTTTTAAATAAAAAAAAAAAAAAAAGATCAAAATTGAAATGAATAGGGAAATGCAACCATCTGTACACATGCTCTGTGTTTTGAAATTAACCTAGCAGTGTTGGTAGGGGAGCCAACAAGTGCTTTTCGGGAAAAAAATAAAAAAATAAAAAACCATTATCCTTTAATTAATGATTAAAAATCTGAATTAATTTCTAGCTTAGTAAATATAGTCTGACTTCTTTTTTTTTTTTTGCAATAGTGCTGAATTTTATCCTTAGAGTTTTCACAGAGTAATTAAATGCAAGTAAATCCTATCATGTGTTGGGCCACCATTTAGGTAACACTTGTTTTCATTTGCATGAATAATGCTGTGAGATCTGACTTTGCTATTAATTAATGATCAAGATTAATTGTCGTTACATTTCCATAAGTTAAATAAACATCATAAACATCTACAGTCACAAAGGAGTTGTTTTTGAAGGATCTGTTATTGTTTTTACATGGTAAAGATTAAAAATGCAACACAAGTCATTAAAGATGGCAACTACTCCGCAGGAAGCAAGATAAGTAGGTATCACATGTTGCACACTGTAAAGCATGCCAAATTTGAAATAAAATTTTGAAAAATATAAAAAATTGAAGTGTAGAATATTATCTAAAATGTACATATAAATTTTTTAATTTTTTTAGAAGCATTTTTACATATAATAAGCAGAAATATATGCACAAGTTTAAACTTTTGTATGCTTAATTAATGGTCTTTTCAACTGAAAACTGGATCAAATGAATAGGTTCATATCTATATATTGTGCCAATTTTTTTTTTTTTTTTTTTTGAGAGAAAATGATACATTTTTTAAGATGCTTTTAAGAAAAATATCTTAATGTTTAAGAAAAAGATAATTTTTTAAAGATACATACAATTAAAAAATGCTGAAATACTGATAGAGTCTATGGACAATTTAAAAACACCCAAAAGTGTTTTCCAGAAGTTAAGAAGAAAATTGGCACCTGTCAGGTGCCACATCATCGTTTGTGTAATAAGATTTACATCACCACTGCTGGGTTAAAAGTGCATATCTCACCTTGGTTACAGAATGTCTTAGTACATTTCAATACAGCATACCTCAATGGGTATCTCAAAATACATTGGCAGATATCATATCATGCTCACAACTCTTGTTATAAAGTAACAGTACATACTATAAATTAGCCAGTAACAGTCAGTACACCCTGTTGTGTGTTATTGATTTTAATCAGAACTACAGTTACCATTTTGCTAATTAAACGAATTTAATAACTTTTGTGATTTGGATCTGAATTACTTTTAGGATGATCATTAATGCAATTACTTCTTGCAAAATACAAAGATTAACCGAGTAGTGTATGTGAGACCCAACAAAAAAGTTCATACTTTTATCTAGGAGGTGGCATAAGCTGCAGTTTCTATACTCATTCATATTCAAGAATTTCAGTTAAGGATAAATAGTCTGTTACATTTTCTCGAACTAATTTTTTTTAACAAGGGACTCATAAAAATTTAACAAGGGGCTTGTGTGTGAGCCCTCCAAATCCCCCTCCAGCATCCTCTGCTTTTGCCCAACTTTTTTAGTTGGGCAGCAGTCTAATTCATCGGGTATGGAATACACCACTGTGACTAAATAAAACTGAAATCTATAATTAAAATATAAATTATATACAATAAAAGGACTACTTGCATTTAAAATATAATGCTGAACTATACACAACATACTATTTATATTGTACAGTCTGACATGAAGTTCTCTAAACTTTGTAGACAGACTGCTAGGATAGCTCATGATGTTCCATCAATAATATACAGCAGAGGCTACCAAACTTATTCTTTGCAGTTCCTGTAAAATATTTTGTAAATTTCACCTGCCTCCCAATCTTCCAGAACAAGCGCAAATAAACAAATTTGAAATAAAATTTAACTATGAGTATACATATTTTTATAAGTTAATAAATATACCTTATTATTAAATAATAATAAGGTATATTTATTAATAAATATCTTATTATTATAAGGCAATGATTAAGTCATGAGACAATTATATCTGCTGGAAAAATTCCTCTATATCCAAGGTACCCAAAGTGTTGGGTCATCCTCCCCCACCCTTGGGGGTAAGCAACTGGTTTATTTGATGAGGTCACTTGTTTTTATGAAACACTTTTTAAATTAAATATGCACAAACGGTCCCACTAATCATCCAGGTGCAAAGCACGTTTTATTTCAGTATTTAAGATTAAATGTATTAAAGTGTATATTAATTAACTTATAAAAATCTTGAGCACTGTATACAATCTGGATGTCTCATTTTATAAAAATGCATGGATCTATTGAAATGTATGCAGAGAACTGCAACAAGATGAGCCAGGGACAAAACAGGGTAACCTCACCAAGAAAGTTCAGTTCCACAAATTGCAGCAAATGGAAACTAGGCACCTGCAAGGAAACCTGACTGAAGTTTTCAAGGCCTTAAATGTGCATTGAATATATTAAATGCAGAAGCCATCCTAACATTAACCTGCTCTGATGACAAACCATAAGGGGAAATAAATTGAAAACGGATGGATGTAGGATAAATGTGTGAAAATTTGCATTCAGTCAGATAGTGACTGATTGTTGGCACCAACTTACATATGGTATTGTGAATGAGGGCAAATCAGATTTCTTTTTCTTTTTTCTTGGCTGATGCTGTATAAGCTTGCTTTCTTGTGTAATTTGACTACTAATATTAAAATACATGAGATGGCTTGAAGATTAAATGGGAACAAAGAAACCTACAGTAAATATAAGTATAAAATGGTACCAAGTTACTGGGGGAGGGGGTAAGCAAACTAATGTAGATTATAGAAGTCTCCAGCTAAGAATGCAAGGAAAAGTAGCTAATACTTCTTTGCTTACATTAACACTGTAAGGAAAGGGATGAATCACATTGGTCTACTAGACATGATAGTGGCATAACCGTTGATGATCCTGTTCAGATTGCTGACAAACTGAATAAATATATTACATCTACATTCACATGAGAAAAAGTTTTTCAGGATGGGGATACCAAATTAATAAATAAAATTCTAAATGGGAGCAAAATGACTTTGTCATAACTGAAAGTAAAGCAGTAGAGAAATTGTTGAAGTTAAAGGTAAATAAGGCACTGGGAGCTGATAGGATCTATCCAATTATATTAAAAGAAGCAAATATATTATGCAAATCTTTAGCCAATGATAAGGGCATCCTTGGATTCTGGGATGATCACTATAGATTAGAAATGGATATGCAACTGACTCCCCTATTCACAAAGATGGATAAAAGGGTGAAGTGAGTAATTATTACAGACCTGTAAGTCTGAATTCTGTTCAAGGGAAAATAATGGATTCAATAGTTCAAGAAGAAATACAGGATGAGAACTGGACCATGGATTTGTTAAGGAGCTGTTGTTATTTGGTTTTTAGGAGCATTAGCAACTAAGGCCATAGTGCTCCAGGGATATGCGGTGGTCATTCCCTGACCTTTCTGCATCCTCCGTATTTGGTGGCTCACGGGCTCGAACCCCAGTCTAATCAAGAAGCATGTGCTATGTACTGCTGCTCCTGCCTACATGGCTACGAAGGTGCCAACTGTTAAGAAGCAATCTTATCTTACCAATTTGATAGCTACTGTGGTGCAGTAACAAAGGAACTGAATGCAAAAAAAAATATATATAAAAAAATTAGATATTATATACTTGAATTTCAGTAAATCCTATAGTGAAAAAACATGAGAGAGAGAGAGAGAGGTTATTAATGACTTGCTCTTCTTGGACTATTGTCATTAGTGGAATACCTAAAGATTCAGAGCTAGACACCTTATTCTTATTCTTATCAATATTTATTAATACTATTGATGAAATCATATCAAGATTAATGTCTCACTTTGCAGATGCTACAAAGGTTGGCAGGTTAATGACAGTAATTGGGGAAGAATGCTACAGCAGCAAGATCTAGTAATATTAGACAGATGGACTGGTAAGTGGCAAATGAAGTTTAACATTGACAAATGCAAGGTACTCCACATGGGTAGCAGTAATCACAGAATAACATACCAACTATGTAGTACCACACTCAGTGCAGTTGGAGAACAAAAATGACCTGGGAGAAGTAATACAGTCATATAGGAAGTACTCTGAGAAGTGCAGAAAGGCTTCTATGACAGGCTGACAGTACAGAAGGTTCTGTCAATCATATTCAGGAATTTTGAAAGTAGGAACATGGACATGATTATCCTGTTGCATAAGGCAGTGGAAAAGCTGCATCTGGGTATTAGATAGAGGTCTGGAAGTCTTATTTTAGGAAGGATGTGGATCAAATTGTCAACAACGAACTTCTTCACAGAAAACCAAAAACCAACATATTTGCATTTATGTTAATGGCTTAGCTTGAATCAGCATGTAATAACTCTGCATAAACAATACATAATGTATATTCAAATATAAAACATGACCCAGCGTATAAGTTGGGTTCTATTTTTGCCCTGAAACTTGATGCTTAATCACATGTTCATTGCATAAAACATTTCCCACCTCCCGATTTACAGTCACCTTTGGCATCTCATGTAGTGGCAGCATTCAATAAAATCTGCATTAAAAACCCCATGTATAATTTTTAATTCAATTTTTTCTGCTTTTCTTTAAAAAATTTATATTGCAATATTTTATTATACTGAATATAATAAACTATAAAGAAAAAAGTTAAGCATACTATCTCTTGGTAGAATGTTATAAAAATAAAACTTACAGACTTAGGTGAATATAAAGTATTACTCTTATTGATGCTGCATGCATATACAGAATACTTTGATTATGTAACCAAGCCATTCCTTATTTTTCTGTTTTTCTGTATAAAACAGTGCTGTCTTGTAATGGTAGTCTGTTTGCTATGAAAAATGGATTAATTTCAAGAGTTTACTTTTTGAAAACTTGAATTATTCCAAACCAATAGGTCAATGAATTCCATAAACCATCTGATGAAGAAGGTGAACAAATTTTTTGGCATTAAAAATGAGAAACAATGTTAATTTATGTAAAATGATATATGTAATAAATTGCAAGTATAACAGTATTAATTCATGTCTTTCAAATCCTATGCTCTATTGTCAGGGAGATGGAAATATATTATGCAAAATAGGATAGGTGCAACAGGACCAGGGTACATTTGCCAGGGGCAAAAGTAGATCATGTTGTAGAGCAGATATTTTTAAGGGCACAAACGGTGATATTGTTGTACACGTTGACACTAATAAAATTAAGAGAAGAAGATCTGCAGACTTACTTATCAAGTACAAGTCAATGTTGAAAAAAAGTCGTGAGTTAGGGTTAAAGTTGCAAGTGTTTGCAATTCTGCCCAGACACAATAGGAAGGAGTATATGATGAGAGCTTTGTCAATCAATTCAGAACTGGAGAGAATGTGCAAGGCTTATTAGGTAGAATTTTTCTCAGCTTGGTCTGTGCTTGTTAGCAGGATAGTGTTTCTACAGGGACGGGATACACTTAAATAAAAAGGGTGCAAGAATATTTGCTGATGCTATCCAGGCAGTGTTAGATGGGTCAGAAAACTGCTATGTTGGGAGGATTCACAGACTAATAGATTAACAGTAGCTGCAGGCAGAGATAAAAAGTGATTCTAGCACTGCTTCTATTGGAACGAGCAGCAGTGCAAAAATCTGGAATGCAAGGTGCTGAGGATTTCCAGGATTGACAAGTAAATATGTGGGATGTATTAGAGTAACTAAGAATAAGAGCAGCTGCATGTATATTTGCATATACACCAATGCTTGGGTACGCTAAATAAACATACAAAATAAATTTGATGAATTTTAGGTGCTGGTGAAGACATTGAAGGCAGATGCTGTTGGGATATCAGAGACATAGTGTCACACAGAGATAAGGAATACAGAATTGGAATTAGGGGAGTACAATGTGTACAGAAAGGTTGGCAAGGATAGAAAGGGAGGACGGGACATGCTGTTAGTTAAGAAACACAAAATCTAAGGAAGTGCATCCAGTTGACATGGGTGGGCAGTGTAATGTTGAGTCAGTTTGGTGTGACATAAGCACTGGGAAAACAAAATTGAGAGTAGGAGTGTGTTATAGGCATAATGACTCAGTTGAGTAAGTACAATGAACAACTGTACAGAGAAATAGTGTGGGCCAGGCTTATAATAATGTATTTTAACTTCCCAGATACTGACTCGAACTTATGAGTTGGTCACTCGCACACTAGCAAGGCTTTTGTGGATTTATTGAATGATTGTTTACTACAGCAGCATGTTCGAGAGCCAAACAGAGTGCGTAATACTCTTGATCTGATTATCAGCAGTGATTCTTCATGAATTAAGAAACTGCAGATAAACGAACCACTAGGAGGCAGTGACCACAGTATGCTGATGTGCAATTTACTTAAAGAAGTAATTACCATCAGGGATAAAGGAAGGGTTTTTACTTTTGTAAACGTGAATACAGTGGTCTCAGACATCTTTTAAATTCTATACAATTGGATCAACTGATGATGTTAGCAACAGCAAATTCTAAATGGGAAGCATTCAAGGAAGTAATCGTGGAAGCTACTAAGCTTTTTGTCCCATCTAAAATGCTGTTCAAGGTTTACATTTGAATGGATGGCAGATGAACTAATGAGATCATGGCAGAGAAGAAAAATGCACAGGATGCATATAAATTATCAGATGATACAAAAGACTATGATAGACATAAGCTAGTATGTAATCAAGTCACCAACTAAGAAACATTGTTCAAGGTTTAGGCCTAAATAGATGTCAGATGAACTAATGAGATATACGACAGAGAAGAAAAATACATGGGATACATATAAATTAACACGTGACACAGAAGCCTATGATAGATACAAGTTGATCTGTAACCAAATTACAAAGGAGGTTATGCAGGAAAAGGCAGATTACGAGAAATCTTTGGCAAGAAATGCAAAGAAAAACAGCAAAGAGTTCTTTACTTATGTAAACCCTAGAAGAAAGGGGATGAATCAGATTGGTCCACTTGATATCGATGGGTCAACTGTTGATGATCCTGCTCAGGTAGCTAACAAACTAAATGAATATTTTGCATCGACATTCACACATCAGGAGTTATTCAGTGAGGGGAATGCCAGAAGTGTACTCAACTCTGGCAGTAAGCTAGAGAATATTGTAATAACTGAGAGTAAAGTGGAGGAGAAATTGTTGAAGATAAACACAAGAAAGGCACCTGGGGTGGATAGGATCTATCCAGTTATATTAAAGGAGGCAGCAAAGGAAGTAAGCAAACCCTTAGCCATAATTATGAGAGCTTCCTTGGACTCAGGGGAGGTACTCGTAGATTGGAGATGTGCAAATGTGACTCCAATTCACAAAGGTCAACAGAAGTAATTATAGACCTGTGAGTTAAACTTCTGTTCCAGGAAAATTAATGGAGACACTGGTTAAAGAAGCACTGCAGGATCATCTAGACAAGACTTCATTTATAGCTCGGACACAGCATGATTTTGTTAAGGGGAAGTCTAGCCTGACCAATTTGAGTGGATACTATGATGCAGTCACAAAAGAACTGGATGCAGGGAATAACTTTGATATTACTTACTTGGATCTTAGAAAGGCTTTTGATACTGTTGCACATGGAAGACTGCTGCACAAATTGGAGCAGTGTAGCATTGGAGGCAAATTGCTGCTATGGATAAAGGGGTGGTTGAGGGGGAGAAGACAGAGTGGTAATCAATGGACACTGCTAATCGTGGACTAATGTTATTAGTGGAGTCCCTCAGGGTTCTGTGTTGGGTCCATTATTGTTTTCTGTATTTATAAATGATATTGATGATGGTATATCAAGCTTAATGTCCAAGTTTTGAGATGATACAAAGGTTGGCAGGGTTGTCAAGGACACTGCTGGCACTGTGCTGCTGCAACAGGATCTAGAAAGGTTGAGCAGATGGGCTGAGAGGTGGCAAATGAAGTTTAGCATTGACAAATGTAAAGTACTACATATGGGAAACAACAACCCCAGAGCAATGTATCAACTCTGTGGTACTGCACTGACAGTGGTAGATAACGAAAAGAACCTGGGGGTAATTGTGCAGGCAGATATGAAGTTTTCTGAGCAGTGCAGACGGGCTGCAAGAGTAGCTCATGGCGTCTTGTCAATGATATACAGGAATTTTTCTAGCAGAGATAAGGAGGTGATTATTCCCTTGTATAAGGCAATGGTCAGGCCACACCTTGAGTACTGTATACAGGTCTGGAGACCTCATTTCAAGAAGGATGTAGAGCTGCTGGAACGAGTACAGAAGGGCAACAAGATTAGTGAATGGAACAAAGGGATACTCTTATAAGAAAGGCTTAAGTTTTGCAAATTACGGTGTCTGGAGACTAGACTTGTTATTTGTTTGTTATTTGGTTTTTAGCAGCATTAGCAGCTAAGGCCATATTGCTCCAGGATATGCGGTGGTCATTTCCTGACTTTTCCGCATCTTCCGTATTTGGTGGTGATGGGCTCGAACTCCGGTCTAATCAAGAAGCGTGTGCTACACACTGCTGCTCCTTCCCACCTGGCTACGGAGGTGCCAAGGGAGACTAGGCACCAGCGAGGTGATCTGATAGAGGTGTATAAAGCCTTGAATAGTTTGTGCATGCTCAATGCTGATGGGATTCTTCCTCTTGATCAGAATAATCACCTGAGAGGGCATAAATTCAAATTGAGGAAAGATGGATTTAGGATAGACGTGCAGAAATTTGGCTTTTAGCCAGCAGGTAGTTGGTTGGTGGAACAGACTTCCATCCCTCTGGAAGTTGATAACCTAAATAAATTTAAGGCTCAGCTGGACAGGTATTTCAAACGAACGGAGGGGTGAAGTGGAAGTGGATTTTTTTTTTTTTTTGGCTGATGCTGCATAAGCGTGCTTTCCTGCATCATATGCCTCTACTAATGCTAATGCTAAAAGTCACAAAGGAGGTTAAGCAAGCAAAGTGAGATTATGAGAAATCTTTGGCAAAGGATGCAAAGAAAAACAGCAAAGACTTCTTTACTTATATTAACTTTAGAAGGAAAGGGATAAATCAGATTGGTCCACTTGATATTGACGGTTTGATTGTTGATGAACATGCTGAGGTAGCTGACACACTGAATGAGTATTTTTCATCTACATTCACACATGAGGTAGTCTGTAGAGAAGTGGAGAACAGAAGCTTATCAAAGGACAGAAGCTTTAGTAAAGAGCTAAATGATTTTGTAATAACTGAGAGCAAAGTAAAGAAATTGCTGAAATTGAACATAAAAGAGGAAACGGGTGGATGGGATCTATACAGTTATGTTAAAGACAGCAGCAAAGAAAGTATGCAAACGCATAACCATAATTATGAAAGCTTCCTTGGACTCAAGTGAGGTCCCCATGGACAGGGAGATGTGCAAATGTGTGTCCCCAATTCATAAAGGGGAATCAAACGGTGACACGCGTAATTATTATTATTATTTATTATTATTATTAGCTATATGGTGCAAGAAAGCCTGAGGCTTATGCTGCACAAACCAAAAAAAAAATATCCCGAGTTACCCTGAGAGAGAGAGAGAGAGAGAGAGAGAGAGAGAAAGAAAGAAAGAAAAGTAGAAGGGAATCACCAAGAAAGAGAAGAATGATGATATCCAGCTCAGGACCCTGGGTGTCCCAAGCCCATACTCACCAGATGTGAACCACGAATTACAGACCTATTAGTTGATCTTCTGTTCTGAGGAAAATAATGAAGTCACTGGTTAAAGAAGCACTGCAGGATCATCTAGACAAGACTGCAATTATAGTTCAGATGCAGAATGGATTTGTTAAGGAGAAGTCTTGTAGGACAAATTTGATTGGATACTATGATGTGATCACAGAGGAACTGAATGCAAAAAATAATTTTGATATCACATACTTGAATTTTAGGAAAGCTTTTGATACTGTTGCACATGGAAGACTACTATACAAATTGGAGCAGTATGTCATTAAGGGCAAGTTGCTACAATGGATAAAAGGGTGGTTGAGTGGGAGAAGACAGACACTGCTCTTCGTGGACTAATGTTATTAGTGGAGTCCTCCAGAGTTCATTGTTTGGCCCAGTGTTGTTTTCTATATTTAGTAATGATATTGATGAAAGAGTTTCCAAGTTTGCAGACAATATGAAGGTTGGTAGGGTTGTTAATGACAGTAATGATAGTATACTACTGCAACAGGATCTAGAAAAGTTGAGCAGATGGGCTGAGAGGTGGCAACTGAAGTTTAACATTGACAAATGTAAAGTAGTGCATATGGATAGCAATAACCCCAGAATAATGCACCAACAGTGTGTTACTACACTTATGGTAGTAGAGAATGAAAAGGACCTGGGCGTAATTGTGCAGTCAGATGTGAAGTTTTTTGAGCAGTGTAAACAGGCTGTAAGAGTAGTTCATGGTGTCTTGTCTATGACATACAGAAATTTTGCTAGCAGGGATAAGGAGGTGATTGTCCCCTTGTATAAGGCAATGGTTAGGCCACACCTTGAACCTTCATATTGTCTGCAAACTTGGAAATTCTTTCATCAATATCATTACTAAATATAGAAAACAACACTGGGCCAAACAATGAACTCTGGAGGACTCCACTAATAACATTAGTCCACAAAGAGCAATGTCTGTCTTCTCCCACATACAGGTCTGGTGACCTCATTTTAAAAAGGATGTAGAGCTGCTGGAACAAGTACAGAGAAGGACAATGAGATTGGTAAGTGGAACTAAGGGTTGCTGTTACCAAGAAAGACTTAAGTTCTGCAAATTGCAGAATCTGGAGACTAGGCACCTGTGAGATGGTCTAATTGAGGTGTATAAGGCCTTGAATGGTTTGTGCAAGCTAAATGCTGATGGGAGCCTTCCTCTTGTTCAGATTACTTTCACCTGAGGGGACATAAATTGAAACTGAAGAATGGCAATTGTAGAACAGATGTATGGAAATCTACTTTTAGCCAGCAGATGATTGATAGTTGGAAAAAACTTCTAACTGTAGCAGTGGATGTTTAAAACTTAAATAAGTTCAAGGCAGACCTACAGAAGCATTTGGAGTGAATGGGTGGATGAAATGATGAAATGAGGAGTTTTTTTTTTTTTTTTTTTTTTTTTTTTGGCTGATGCTATATAAGCTTGCTTTCTTGCATCATATATCTCTACTAATGCTAATGCATACCTTTAATTTAATCTTAGGATTTTATACTCAGCATATAAAGTCAATCACAAATTGCCAATGATTTTTTAATGCTTCAAATGTTAATTTATACACTAGAATATATTACATCGCTTCCAAGCCTGCCGATTTACAATTCTGTATATTTAGGAAGGTAGACAGAGCAATAGCCACAAACCTTGAACATGTGATAAATGTGCAACAGGTATTTTGTTGAAAAGTCTGAGAGATCTCACCAAGGCTGTTGAAGTGCAAACTAGAGATAACATCATAATAGGATTCTAGAGAACAGTAATAATTGCCAAGTACAATAATCTGTTTCCAGACACTGTAGCATGGGGGATAACATGATCTTATCTGTAGTTTGCACTCTTTTCAAGAGTGCTGTGTTGAATGTGGTTATTGGTTGAAAATCATGAAATTTAACTTTCTACCAATGTCATTTCAATGTCACTTTATCTGTACTTTGATAATTTTGTTACAATAGTGCCTCTCACTAAATAAATATTTTGCACCTACATTCACCACAAAGAAGTTTTTAGGGATGGGAACACCAAGTTATGACTAGGAATTAAAATGATTTTGTTATAACTGGGAAGAAAGTGGAAGGGAAATAGCTGAAGATAAAAGTAAATAAGGCACATGGAACTGATGGGATCTATCTAATTATATAAAAGAAGTAGCAAAAGAGGTAAGCAAACTGTTGTCCATAATTACGAGAGCATTCTTTGATTCTGGAGAGGTTCCTATAGATTGGAGGTGTACAATTCTGGCTCTCATTCACAAAGGGGAATCAAAGGGTGACATGAGCAATTATAGACCTGTAAGCTCAACTCTGTTCCAGAGAAAATAACGAGATTAGTAGTTAAAAAAGTATTGTCGGATCATTTTAAGAATGGAATTATGTGGAAATCACTGCATGAATTTGTGAAAGGGGAGAGATCCTGTCTGACTAATCAGATTAGCTACTGTGATGCAGTAACAAAGGAACTGGATACAACAAATAAATTAGATATCCATACATTTAGATTTCAGTAAAGCTTATAATGATGTTCCATATGTTCCAGAGAAAATAACGAGATTAGTAGTTAAAAAAAAAGTATTGTCGGATCATTTTAAGAATGGAATTATGTGGAAATCACTGCATGAATTTGTGAAAGGGGGGGGGGAGATCCTGTCTGACTAATCAGATTAGCTACTGTGATGCAGTAACAAAGGAACTGGATACAACAAATAAATTAGATATCCATACATTTAGATTTCAGTAAAGCTTATAATGATGTTCCGTATGTAAGACTGCTGTACAAATTGGAGCAATGTAGCATTAGCAGCAAGTTACTGTTATGGATAAAAGAATGCTTAAGTGACAGAAGACAGAGGGTGGTAAAAAATGGGCATTGCTCTTCTCAGACAAATGTTATTAGTGGTGTCCCACAGGGTTAAGAGCTGGGCCACTTACACTTTACAATATATATTAATGAAGAGATATATCAAGCTTATTGTTTAAGTTTGTAGATAATACAATGGTTGGCAGGGTAAACTCAAGGCATACTACAGCAGCAAGGTCTAGAAAAATTAGGCAGCAAGCTGAGAAGTGGCAACTGAAGTTTAACATTGATAAATGCAAGTAGTAAACCCCCACAAATAGCGGGGGTTACGTTCCTGAGAAATGCTGCGAATACTGAAAACGGGAATATTGAGTTATGGCTCCCATAGTAATAAAGGGGTTCCGTTCCAAAGTATGAAATATATAAGAAAAACTAGTCTAAAATTTTGTCTATGTATGTATTATATGTACCTTCATAATATGACTACGTACATAGACAGTACGTAGTGAAATGCAAGCATGTGGCATCGAAATGAAAATAAGAAACAATTTAATATTAAATGTAATATTTATTAGAAATTTCAAACAAATCTTTCAAACCAGTGCCTTTGCTAGCTAAAAAACTTATCCCGCCAGTGCTATCACCAGTTTCGCTAAAGTGTTGATAAAGGAGTTTTGCCTTTTCACGAATGATGAGTGAACTTAATGAAATTTTATTTTGAGTTCGGTGTTCTATCTACAGATTTAAAGCTTTTTGCGGTTTTCTAATTTAACATCACGAGTTACAGAGAAAATTTTTGAAACAATTAGCGCGTTTTCATGGACATAACGGCGGATTTTTTTCTTCCAATTTCTAGATTGATCGTACCGTTGACTCATTGATTTTATAATGTTTTGCCACTGAGTAGACACTTTCACCATTAGAAATTTTGTCTAATAACTCAATTTTATTCGCTAATGTCATTACCTTCTTTCATATTTTCAGATTTCCCTTGTTATTCGTAGCCATATTTTTGTACGGGTTAGAAAGAACTTGTCCACAATAAAGTCACTTTCTTCCGTTAACACACTGGAAAAAGTCTGTTTTACACTGCAAAATGGTAGATTTATCACTTTTGTAAGCATATCAATTTATAAATTTATTCAATTTATAAACATATAAATTAAAAGCGAATGACGAAACCTTCCATGACAAGTGCATAACACATACTGAACAAGGAATAGCGAGAAACATCCACGCCGGGATTTTGTCAACTCTCTCCCCCCCCACCCACTGAGTGCTGTTTTGACCAGGAAAGATAATTTTAGCCCCGCCCATGTTTTTTTATGGTGGAAAATGTTCACAGCGCTTTAAAATTCACATTTTTTTAGGTTTCATTTTATATTAAATCAGCGACCGCGAATACGCAAAACCGCGAATACAGATACCACGAATAGAGGGGGTTTACTGTACTGCATATGTGCAACAGTACTCCCAGAATAGCATACCAGTTAGGTAATGGAGAAAGAAAGAGACCTGGGGTAACTGTACAGTCCAACATGAAGTTCTCTGAGCAGTGCAACAGGCTGCTAGATCAGCTAATGGTGTTCTCTCAATAGTATACAGGAACTTAATGGGACAAGGAGGTGATTATCTCACTGTATGGGGCAATGTTAAACCAAATCTTGATCACTGAAGATATGTTTGTAAGTCAAATGTTAAGAAAGATGTTTGGCTTCTTTGAATGGGTGCTGAGAAGTTTAACCAGATTAGTCAAGAACACAAAGATCATCTTACCACAAATGACTTCGGTTCTGCAAATTGTAGCTTTTGGAAACTAAGCATTTGTAAGAAGACCTGACTGAAGTGTTTAAAGATTACTGGATTGAGTAAACGTTCAGCCAGAAAGTAATTTATCATTAGAAGAAACTACCATCTGGTGTTGTGAAACTGCATGAGTCTGGTCTTGAGAAACTGGGTAGGTTGAATAAATTTAAGAAAGGATTAGGCATATTATTAGAGAGTATGGGCAGGAGGATATTATCTATTTTATTATTTTTTTTTGGCTGATGATGTATAAGTTTGCTTCTTTGCATCATTTGTCACTACTACTAATAATAATTATATATAGTTCATTTTAATATTTTAATTGTAAATACAGTTCTTTATTTATTTATTTATTATACATAATTTATATCTTGGACAATATTTCGAAATGCAAGAAGACAACTTCTTTTTGGCAAAATAATTGGGATAAGCAGAAGGTTTCTATGGTATTGAATAATGACAATTTTATAACAGCATTTATGGCAGATAGACATTATACAAGTAGATTATAATTTTATTTATTTCTTAGTTGTAAATGAATGAAAGAATAATCATCGAGATTGTACATACTGAAGTTCATAAAAGAAAAATGACTGATACTTCCAATTTTAATTAGACAGCAATTCTATCGAATTATTATAAAAAATCAGAGGTGTCCTTTTTTAGAACCTGATTCCATATTAAACCAATCCATGGTGAATATCACTGCCGAAAATGTGTGATACAATGAATATCTCTAAAAAGAAATCTTAAAACTCATACGTTTTAATATTGGATAGTACTTCACTACAATACAAGGGTGCAATTTCTTCTTTGCAAAAAACCTGTGATAAGCAGAAGCTTTGTAATTGAATAAAGATAATTTTATAATAGTATTTGTGATAGATAATTTTGACTTACTATCTTAAATGTAGAGTAATGTACATGAAAACAAAAGTACTAGATGCACTTAAAGGAATCATTTTTACCAACATGAAAACAAATATTCCTTTTTTAAAGAAGTTATTGTTGTAGTAGTAATAGTGGCATGTGATGCAAGAAAGCAAGTGTATGAGCTAATGCAGCATCAGCCAAAAAAAAAAAAAAAAAAAAATCACACCATTTCCACCAAATGCCTGTCCAGTTCCTCTTCAAATTTATTTAACCTATCAACTTCCACAATGACATATGGAAGTTTGTTCCAGCAATTAACCACCTGCTGGCTAAAGGCAAATTTCCACACATCTATTCTACATCTGTCTTTTCTTAATTTGAATTTATGCCCCCTTAGGTTCGTAATCTGAACAAGTGGAAGGATCCCATCAGAATTCAGCATGCTCAACCCATTCAAGGTCTTATACACCTCAATCAGATCACCGTGCAGGTGCCTAGTCTCCAGCCACTGCAATTTGCAGAATTTAAGCCTCTCTTGGTAAGAGGATCCCTTCATTCACCTCACCAATCTTGTTACCCTTCTCTGTACATGCTCAAGCAACTCTACATCCTTTCTAAAATGAGGCCTCCAGACCTGTACGCAATACTCAAGGCGTGGCCTGACCATTGCCTTATACAGAGGGACAATCACCTTCTTTTCCCTGCTAGCAAAATTCCTATATATCACTGACAAAACCCCATGACCTGCCCTAGCAGCCTGTCTGCATTGCTCAGAAAACTTCATATCTGACTGCACAATTACTCCCAGGTCTTTTTTATTTTCTACCACCTTAAGTGTAGTACCACACAGTTGGTCCATTTCTCTGGGGTTACTTCTATCCATATGCAGTACTTTGCATTTGTCAAGGTTAAACTTCAGTTGCCATTTCTTAGCCCATCTGCCCAAACTTTACAGATCCTGTTGCAGTAGCACACTGCCATTACTGTCATTAACAACCCTGCCAACCTTTGTATCATCTGCAAACTTCGACACTAAGCCTGATATACACCATCAATATCATTGATAAATAAACAAAACAACAGTGGACCCAACACCGAACCCTGTGAGACTTCACTAATAACATCAGTCCACGAAGAGCAGAACCCATTGATTACCACCCTCTGTCTTCTCATACTCAACCATCCTTTTATCCATTGTAGCAACTTACCCTTAATATCATTCTGCTCCAATTTGTACAATAGTCTTCCATGCGCAACAGTGTCAAAAGCTTTCCTGAAATCCAAATACAGTAATACCTCGACTTACGCGAACTCGAAGTTACGCAGTTCTTGATTTTTTTCTTGCTGTGATACGCACTGCACGTGTTTTGCGCGAACTCTACGTGCACAATTACGATTCTACGATAGACGAAAGTTAAGATTGTTTTGTTATACGTTTTCTAAACCCTTAAAAAAACTATGTCATTCAAACGAAGTATATCTGATTCTCCTGCACCTAGTAAGAAACAGAAAACGATATCTTTGGAATGTAAACTTAATATTATCAAGGATTTTGATAGCAGCATGAAAATTTGTGAACTGGCAAAGAAGTTTAAGCTACCGGAAGCCACAGTAAGAACAATCATAAAAGATAAAGAAAGAATTCTCAAAGCAGTAAAAAATGCTCAATCCTTGAACTCAAGCATAATTCGTAAATGTCATGGTATTATTGCTGAGATGGAAACAATGGTGAAATTATGGTGTGATAATCAAGTAAAATTGAAGAATTGACCAGTCGATCAGAACACTGTGTGCTATCAAGCTAAGCTGATTTTTGAGAGGTTGAAAGAAGAAGCTGGGGAGGCGGGCAAAGATGAAAACTTTGTAACTAGTAACGGTTGGTTCAACTGATTTAAAACTCGCTTTAACTGGCACAGTATCGCAGAGAGTGGAGAGGCAGCAAGTGCCGATAAAGAAGCTGCGTCTTCTTTTCCTGAGACACTCAAGGCTATGATAGAAGAAGGTGACTATAGCAGTGAAACCGTATTTAACGTGGATGAGACTGGCCTGTTCTGGAAGAAGATGCCTAAAAGAACTTTTATCGCACGTGAAGAAAAAAAACTTTCCAGGCTTTAAGGTTTCCAAAGACTGATTGACAGTGATGGTTGGCAGAAATGCAGCTGGTGACTGCAAGTTAAAACCTCTCTTAATTTATCGCTCCGAAAACCCAAGAGTTTTAAAAAATATATCTAAAATTAGCTTACCAGTGATTTCGAAGTCAAATCATAAAGCTTGGGTGACAGCTTCCGTTTTTCAGGATTGGTTTGGTCACAACTTCATACACGAAGTCGAACGTTATTCCACGTCTAAACAGATTCCATTTAAAGTGATGCTTCTTATTGACATTGCACCCAGTCACCCTCCTGCCACCCTAATTAATTTCGACCCACATGTGAAAGTTGTCTTTTTGCCTCCAAACACAACCAGCTTCTTCAACCAATGGACCAGGGAGTCATCAAAACATTCAAGGCTTACTACACGAGGCATTCATTTGCACGTCTGAACGAAGCTATGAAACAAAATAGTGAGATATCTGTTAAAGACTTTTGGAAATAATTTAATGTTTTAAATGCATAAGAATCATTGAAGAATCTCGGGAAGAAATTCACAAAAAAACATTGAATGGTGTATGGAAGACACTTTGTCCATTTTTTTTCAAAAACAAGATGAAAACAATGCCAGAAACTGATCATGTCGCTCATGTGATAGAAGAAGTTCTTAATCTTGCTAGGCAATTATATTTGGAAGTCAATGGTGATAATGTCAACGAGCTGTTGTATTCACATAGTCAGGAGCTGACAATGAATGAGATGCGTGAGCAAAATGTCACTGAAGTATCCGACATTTCAGACCCAGATTAAACCAGAAAAGCAACCGCCTTTGTGACCTGATTACAGACTAGCTTCTATCTGCCACAGGATTCTGAGTGCGGTGATAATTTATATGCGTCCCATGAATTTTTATTCTGTCACGAATCTCATTAGTTCATTTGATAACCATTTAGGCCTAAACCTTGAACAATATTTCTTAATAAGTTTGAAACTTTTAGTAGCTTCCACGATTAATTCCTTGAATGCTTCCCACTTAGAATTTACTGTTGGTAACATCGTCAGTTAGCATTAGCTTAGTAGAGGCATTTGATACAAGAAAGCAAGCTTATGCAGCATCAGCCAAAAAAAAAATAAATAAATAAAATAAAATAAAATAAATAAATAAATAAAAAATAACCACTTCCACTTCACCCCTCTCTTAGTTCGAAATACCTGTCCAGCTGAGCCTTAAACTTATTTAGGCTATCAACTTCCACGACAAGGGATGGAAGTCTGTTCCACCAACCAACCACCCGCTGGCTAAAGGCAAATTTCCGCACGTCTATCCTACATCTATCTTTCCTCAATTTGAATTTATGCCCTCTCAGGTGATTATTCTGAGCAAGTGGGAGAATCCCATCAGCATTGAGCATGCTCAAACCATTCAAGGCTTTATACACCTCTATCAGATCACCTCGCTGGTGCCTAGACTCCAGACAATGTAATTTACAAAACTTAAGCCTTCCTTCGTAAGAGCACCCCTTTGTTCCATTCACTACTCTTGTTGCCCTTCTCTGTACTCGTTTCAGCAGCTCTACATCCTTCTTGAAATGAGGCCTCCAGGCCTGTATACAGTACACTAGGTGTGGTCTGACCATTGCCTTATACAACGGAATAATCACTTCCTTATCCCTGCTAGAAAAATTCCTATATATGATTGACAATACACCATGAGCTACTCTTGCAGCCTGTCTGCACTGCTCAGAGAACTTCATATCTGCCTGCACAACCACCCCCAGGTCCTTTTCATTCTCTGCCACTGTCAGTGCACCACAGAGTTGATACGCTGCCTGGGGTTGCTGTTTCCCATATGTAGTCCTTTACATTTGTCAATGTTAAACTTCATTTGCCACCTCTCAGCCCATCTGCTCAACCTTTCCAGATCCTGTTGCAGCAGCATAGTGTCAGTAGTGTCCTTGACAACCCTGCCAGCCTTCGTATCCTCTGCAAACTTGAACATTAAGCTTGATATACCATTATCAATATCATTTATAAATACAGAAAACAATAATGGACCCAATACTGAGATCTGAGGGACTCCACTAATAACATTAGTCCATGATGAGCAGTGCCCATTGATTACCACTCTGTCTTCTCCCCCTCAACCGCCCCTTTTTCCATAGCAGCAATTTGCCTCCAATGCCACACTGCTCCAATTTGTGCAGCAGTCTTCCATGTGCAACGGTATCAAAAGCCCTTCTAAGATCCAAGTATATAATATCAAAGTTATTCCCTGCATCCAGTTCTTTTGTGACTACATCATAGTATCCACTCAAATTGGTCAGGCTAGACTTCCCCTTAACAAAATCATGCTGTGTCCGAGCTATAACTGAAGTCTTGTCTAGATGATCCTGCAGTGCTTCTTTAACCAAAGAAGCACTGCAGGAATTTGCCTCCATTAATTTTCCGGGTACAGAAGTTAAACTCACAGGTCTATAATTACTTGTGTCAGCCTTTGATCCTCCTTTGTGAATTGGGATCACATTTGCACATCTCCAGTCCATGGGTACCTCCCCTGAGTTCAAGGAAGCTCTCAATTTATGGCTAAGGTTTGCTTACTTCCTTTGCTGCCTCCTTTAATATTACTGGATAGATCCCATCCACCCCATCTTCAACAATTTCTCCTCCACTTTACTCTCAGAGATTACAAGATTCTCTAGCTTACTGCCAGAGTTGAATACACCTCTGGCATTCCCCTCGCTGAATAACTCCTCATGTGTGAATGTCGATGCAAAATATTCATTTAGTTTGTTAGCTACCTGAGCAGGATCATCAACAGTTGACCCATCGATATCAAGTGGACCAATCTGATTCATCCTCTTCCTTGTAGAGTTTACATAAGTAAAGAACTCTTTGCTGTTTTTCTTTGCATCCCTTGCCAAAGATATCTCGTAATCTGCCTTCACCTGACTAACCTCCTTTGCAACTTGGTTACAGATCAACTTGTATCTATCATAGGCTTCTGTGTCACGTGTTAATTTGTATGTATCCCATGCATTTTTCTTCTCTGCCATATGTCCTCAATTTATAAGGAAATAAATTGAGGGCCCATCAAGCTCTCAGCCGCCCACATCAACGCCAGAGCTTGCACTTGGTCATCAGGCAACACAGAGGCAGCCCCCAAGGCAGAATGCGCTGGTCCCACAGGAACTAGAAGTTGTTGGTGGCTCTATTGTCAGGGAAGCGAGGACCATGCTTTGCAAAAAGGATAGGTGGAATAGGACTAGGGTATGTCTGCCAGGGGCAAAGGTTGATGACGTTGTAGAGTGGATATCATCTTTTAAGGGCACAAAAGGTGATATAGTTGTACACGTTGGCACTAATGATATTAAGAGTAGGAGACCGGCGGAATTACTTAGCAAGTACAGGTCACTGTTGAAAAAGAGCCGTGAATTAGGGTTGAATTTGAAAGTGTCTGCAATTCTGCCCAGACACGATAGGAGGGAGTATATGATGAGAGCCTTGTCGATCAATTCGGCCCTGGAGGGATTGTGCAAGGCTCAAGAGGTAGAATTTTTTTCAGCCTGGACTGTACTTGTTAACAGGAGAGATTGCTTCTAAAAGGATGGGATACACTTAAATAAAAAGGGTGCAAGAATTTTTGCTGATGCTGTCGAGGCAGAGCTAGGTGGGTCGGAAAACTGCTAGTTGAGGGGAAACAAGGACTAATAGATTAACAGTAGCCACTGGCAGAGGTGGAAGTGATTCTTGCACTGCTTCTATTGAAATGAGCAGAAGCCTGAAAAACACAAGATGCAGGATATTTCAGAGACTGCTGGGAGTCATTGCGGTACAAGTAAACACATGGGTTGTGTTAGGGTAGCCAAGAATAGAAACAGGTGCATGTATACCTGCGTGTACACCAATGCTAGGAGTTTGGAAAATAAATTTGATGAATTTGAGGTATTGCTCAAAACATCAAAGGCAGATATTGTTGAGATATCAGAGACGTGGTGTCACACAGATATAAGGAATGCGGAACTAGAATTTGGGGAATACAATGTGTATAGAAAGGATAGACAGGACAGGAGGAGAGGAGGGGTTATGCTATTAGTTAAGAAACACATAAAGTCCAAGCTAGTGAAGCCAGTCGACATCGATGGACAGGGCAGTGTCGAGTCAGTTTGGTGTGACATAAGCATATACTGAAATCAAAATTGAGAGTAGGAGTGTGCTATAGGCCTAATGACTCTGATGAATATAATAAGATATTGTACAGGGAAATAGAGTGGGCCAGTAAATCAGAGAGTCTTATAATGGGGGATTTTAATTTCCCAGATATTGACTGGAATTTGTGGGTTGGTCACTCGCACACTAGCAAGGCTTTTGTGGATTTATTGGATGATTGTTTTCTACATCAGCATGTTCGTGAGGCAACAAGAGGGAGCAATACTCTTGATCTGATTATCAGTAGTGATTCTTCATGCATTAAGAATCTGCAGATAAATGAACCACTAGGTGGCAGTGATCACAGTATGTTGAAGTGGGATTTACTCAAGGAGGTAACTACCATCAGAGGTAAAGGGAAGGGTTTTTGTTTTCGTAAAGGCGACTATGATGGTCTGAGACAGTATTTAAATTCTATACAGTGGAACCAACTGATGATGTTACCAACAGCAAACTCAAAATGGGAAACATTCAAGGAACTGATCTTGGAGGCTAACAGGCTTTACATAACAACTAAGAAATATTGTTCAAGGTTTAGGCCTAAATGGTTGTCAGATGAACTAATGAGACATGAGGCAGAGAAGAAAAATGCATGGGATACATACAAATTAATGGGTGACATGGAAGCCTATGATAGATATAAGTTGGTCTCTAACCAAGTCACAAAGGAGATTAGGCAGGCAAAGGCAGACTACGAAAAATCCTTGGCAAAGGATGCAAAGAAAAACAGAAAAGAGTTCTTTACCTATTTAAACTCAAGAAGGAAAGGGATGAATCAGATTGGTCCACTGGATATTGATGGTTCAACAGTTGAGGATCCTGCTCAGGTGGCTAACAACCTAACGAGTATTTTGCATCTACATTCACGCATGAGGAGTTATTCAGGAAGGAGAATGATGTAGGTAAAGTAAACATTGGCAGTGAGCTGGATGATTTTGTAATAATTGAGAGGAAAGTGGAGGAGAGATTGTTGAGGATAAACATAAAAAAGGCACCTGGGGTGGATTGGATCTATCCAGTTATATTAAAGGAGGCAGCAAAGGAAGTAAGCAAACCCCTAGCCATAATTATGAGAGCTTCTTTGGACTCAGGGGAGGTACCCATAGACTGGAGATGTGCAAATGTAACCCCAATTCACAAAGGAGGATCAAAGGCTGACACAAGTATTTATAGACCTGTTAGTTTAACTTCTGTTCCAGGTAAATTAATGGAGGCACTGGTTAAAGAAGCACTGCAGGATCATCTAGACAAGAATTCAGTTATAGCTCAGACGCAGCATGGTTTTGTTAAGGGCAGGTCTTGCCTGACCAATTTGATTGGATACTATGATGTAGTCACAAAAGAACTGGATGCAGGGAATAACTTTGATATTATATACTTGGATCTTAGAAAGGCTTTTGATACTGTTGCACATGGAAGACTGCTGCACAAATTGGAGCAGTGTGGCATTAGAGGCAAATTCCTGCTATGGATAAGGGGGATGGTTGAGTGACAGAAGACAGAGAGTGGTAATCAATGGACACTGCTCAACGTGGACTAATGTTATTAGTGGAGTTCCTCAGGGTTCAGTGTTGGGTCCGTTGTTGTTTTCAGTGTTTATGAATGATATTGATGATGGGATATCAAGTTTAATGTCCAAGTTTGCAGATGATACAAAGGTTGGCAGGGTTGTTAAGGACACCACTGACGCTATGCTGCTGCAACAGGATCTGGAAAGGTTGAACAGATGGGCTGAGAGGTGGCAAATGAAGTTTAACATTGACAAATGTAAAGTACTACATATGGGAAACAGTAACCCCAGAGCAATGTATCAACTCTGCGGTACTGCACTGACAGTGGGATAATGAAAAGGACCTGGGGGTAATTGTGCAGGCAGATATGAAGTTCTCTGAGCAGTGCAGACGAGCTGCAAGAGTAGCTCATGGTGTCTTGTCAATGATATACAGGAATTTTACTAGCAGGGATAAGGAGGTGATTATTCCCTTGTATAAGGCAATGGTTAGGCCACATCTTCAGTACTGTATACAGGTCTGGAGGCCTCATTGCAAGAAGGATGTAGAGCTGCTGGAACGGGTACAGAGACGGTCAACAAGATTAGTGAATGGAACAAAGGGTTGCTCTTACGAAGAAAGGCTTAAGTTTTGCAAATTACAAAGTCTGGAGACTAGGCACCGGCGAGGTGATCTGATAGAGGTGTATAAGGCTTTGAATGGTTTGAGCATGCTCAATGCCAATGGGATTCTTCATCTTGCTCAGAATAATCAGCTCAGAGGGCATAAATTCAAATTGAGGAAGGAATTGATGTCAGATAGATGTGCGGAAATTTGCCTTTGGCCAGCGGGTGGTTCGTTGGTGGAACCGACTTCCATCACTTGTTGTTGAAGTTGATAGCCTAAACAAATTTAAGGCAAAACTGGACAGGTATTTCTAGCGAACAGAGGGGTGAAATGGGAGTGGTGTGTGTTTTTTTTTTTTTTTTTTGGCTGATGCTGAATAAGCTTGCTTTCTTGCATCATATGCCTCTACTAATGCTAATGTCTCATTAGTTCATCTGACATCCATTTAGGCCTAAACCTTGAACAATATTTCTTAGTTGGTATGTAAAACCTAGTAGCTTCCAAGGTAAGTTCTTTGAATGCTTCCCATTTTGAATTTGCTGGTGGTAACATCATCAGTTGGTCCCACTGTATAGAATTTAAATACTGTCAGTCCATCGTAGTTGCCTTTACGAAAGCAATAACCCTTCCCTTTACCCCTAATGGTAGTTCTCTCTTTGAGTAAATCCCACTTCAGCACACTGTGATCACTGCCACTTAGTGGTTCATTTATCTGCAGATTCTTAATGCATGAAGAATCACTACTGATAATCAAATCAAGAGTATTACTCCCTGTAGTTGCCTCCTGAACATGCTGATGTAGAAAACAATCATCCAATAAATCCACAAAAGTCTTGTTAGTGTGTGAGTGACAAGCCCCCAAATTCCAGTCAATATCTGGGAAATTAAAATTCCCCATTATAAGACTCTCTGATTTACTGGCCCACTCTATTTCCCTGTACAGTTTCTTATTATTCTCATCAGAGTCATTAGGTTTATAGCACACTCCTACTCTCAATTTTGATCTCCCAATGCTTATGTCACACCAAACTGACTCGACACTGCACTGTCCAGCGATTTCGACTGGCTTCACTTCCTTCGCTTTTATGTATTTCTTAACTAATAGCATAACCCCTCCTCCTTTCCTATCCTGTCTATCCTTTCTGTAGACATTGTACTCCCCAAATTCCAGTTCTGCATTCCTTATTTCTGTGTGACACCACGTCTCTGAAATCCCAACAATATCTGCCTTTGATGTTTTGAGCAATACCTCAAATTCATCAAATTTATTTTCCAAACTCCTAGCATTGGTGTACACGCAAGTATACATGCACCTGTTCTTTTTCTTAGCTACCCTAACACAACCCATGTGTTTACTTGTACCTCAATGATTCCCAGCAGTCTCTGAAATATCCTGCATCTTATTTTCCAGGCTGCTGCTCATTCCAATAGAAGCAGTGCAAGAATCACTTCCACCTCTGCCAGTGGCTACTGTTAATCTATTAGTCCTTGTATCCCCCCAATCTAGAAGTTTTCCGACCCACCTAACACTGCCTCAATATCATCAGCAAACATTCTTGCACCCTTTCTATTTAAGTGTATCCCATCCCTGTAGAAGCAGTCTCTCCTGTTAACAAGTACAGACAAGTACTGGCTGAAAAAAATTCTACCCCTTGAGCCTTGCACAATCTTTTCAGGGCCGAATTGATCGACAGGGCTCTCATGATATACTCCCTCCTATCGCTGATCCTAGTTGATCCCACTGTACAGAATTTAAAAACTGTCTGAGACCACTGTACTCACCTTTACGGAAGCAAAAACCGTTTCCTTTACCGTTGATGGTAATTATATCTTTAAGTAAATCCCACATCAGTACACTGTGATCACTGCCACCTAGTGGTTCCTGGTAGGTTCCCCACTGCCAGCTAACATATCCCACCCCCAGAGCGGGATGGGCAGCTGGACCTTTATACCAGATTTGACACTGCTTGGACATGACACCGACGAAGACATTCTGCGGCTTTGCTGCCAACACGCCATTGGCGATCCGAACTGGGTACTCTAACCTGATTCCCTTTAAAACCCCATCCCCGGGAAGGGAATGGAGGAGACGGATCTCTGTCTCCTCTTCTCCATGCCTACTCCCCATATTTCGCCTGGTGGGGCTCGTCTCCACTGACCTCTTTGGGGATGCCTACTCTATCCGTCCCTATTCTTCTATCTGTTTCCTCCCCTGTCTTCAATCTCCCCCCCTCTCTCTCACTAAATCGACCAAGTACACCCCTTAACAATGCCGCCAAATTATAACCAACGTCTAAACTCTACCGGTTTTGTGCAAATCTCTAAGATATCTAACACTATCAGCTTTTATCTAGCGTTACACGTCTAAATTTAATAACATCAAAATTTTGCCCGACCTATTTGGCCTTTAACACATCTCTTTAGTGTTCAACCCTAACCAGCGATTTCCTAACAGCAATTCCATTAAGCATTAATGTCAAATGCATAAACTTTTTTTTTTTTTTTTTTTTTAATAAGCCCTAGCCACTGAAATCCCAGGAAACTAGGTGGCAGGACCTGCCAGAGCAAATTGTTGTGATACTGGATACACCCGGCTAGCCTCCATGTGGCAGGGTATGGGCAACGTCGGGCCCCACTAGGGGCCTGGCGGCCAATAAGCCGGATAAACAATGGGCACAACATATCACACTGCACAGACAGGACCCACACATTTTCAAGTCTCTGGCTTGACAGTGTATTGTCCTCAATACAGCGAAACACACGCGGAGATGGGAGAAATCCCAGGTGCCGTCTGACACGAACATACCTTATACCTTATACCTGTACAGAATTTAAAAACTGTCTGAGACCACTGTACTCACCTTTACAGAAGCAAAAACCCTTTCCTTTACCGTTGATGGTAATTATATCTTTAAGTAAATCCCACATCAGTACACTGTGATCACTGCCACCTAGTAGTTCTTTTATCTGCAAATTCTTAATACGTAAATGATCACTGCTGATAACCAGATCAAGAATATTACCCTCTCTGGCTGCCTCTCGAACATGCTGCTGCAGAAAAAAAATCATCCAATAAATCCACAAAAGTCTTGCTAATGTGTGAGTGACCAACCCACAAGTTCCAGTCAATATCTGGGAAGTTAAAATCCCCCATTATAAGACATTCTGATTTACTAGCCCACTATTACTCTGTACAATTGTTCACTGAACTCATTAGGCCTATAACACACTCCTACTCTTATTTTTGCTTTTGCAGTGCTTATCTATATCACTGTTCATCTATATCAACTGGATGCACTTCTTTTGATTTTATGTTTTTCTTAATTAACAGCATGACACCTCCTTCCTTCCTATCCTGTCTATCCTTTCTGTACACATTGTACTCCCCAAATTCCAGTTCTGCATTCCTTATATCTGTGTGACACCACGTCTCTGCTATCCCAACAATATCCGACTTGGATGTCTTGACCAACACTTCAAATTCATCAGATTTATTTACTATACTTCTAGCATTGGTATACATGCACCTATTCCTAGTTACCTGACACATCCCATATACCCACCTGTTTCGCGATGACTGCCATCAGTCCCTGAAACCTCCAGCACCCCTCTCTCCAGGTCGCTACTTATTCTAATAGAAGTTGTGCAAGAATCACGTTCACCACTGCCTGTGGCTACTTTTAACCTTTTAGTCTGTGAATCTCTCCCAAGCTAGCAGTTTTCCGACCCACCTAACACTGCCTCGATAACATCAGCAAATATTCTTGCACCCATGTGTGTGTGTGTCAGGTGCAGAGAGTGTCTAGAAATTAGGCATCAACTCAGCATTCTACTGGGCATCTATGAAAACTTGAGGTGTAGGGTAGATGCCCTCGAAGAAATTAATATGAGGGGCCCATCAAGCTCTCAGCTGCCCAACTAAAGGCCAACAAGAACAAGAGTCACCAACAGTACTTCCTTTGGGCCCAGCGCATTCTGCCTTGGCGATTGCCACTGTGTTGCCTGATGCCCAGGAGTGAGATCTGCCATTGAGTTGGGCAGCTGAGAACTTGACGGGCCCTCATATTAATTTCTTCGAGGGCATCTACCCTACACCTCAAGCTCTCATAGATGCCCAGTAGAATGCTGAGTTGATGCCTAATTTCTAGACACTCTCTGCACCTGGCACACGCAAAGACACGCAAAGACCCTTGGCTAAATCATGTTCTGTTCCAGAGAGTTTGGCAAACGTTCCACATTTGCACTGGAGAATCACCCCCTCAGTTCTCTCCCAAGTCACAGCACTCCTACCACTTTATGCCCATTGCTTTGCCGCTCTAGTTTGGGGCATGATATTTTAAATTAATAAGACAAATAAATTTAATTAATTAATTGTCAATACTATGCTATCAAATAGAATCCTAAATGCAGTGATGCATATTATGCTATATAATTATAACTTAGAGCTACCTAATTAGCACAATTAAAAATTTGAATTCCCTACTACTCTATACAAAACAATGACTGCAAGATTCAAACGATATAACGGTTTTACATATATTAAGTAGTAATGTACAAAAACTCTTTATCTAAATTAAAAATAAAAATAACCAGCGTAACTATAAGATTACATATAAAGTACAATATAAATGTTATTTTTGGTTTTTAGGAGCATTAGCAACTAAGGCCATATTGTTCCGGGATATGCGGTGGTCATTCCCTGAATGACCTTTCCGCATCCTCCGTATTTGGTGGTGACGGGCTCGAACCCCGGTCTAATCAAGAAGCGTGTGCTACGCACTGCTGCTCCTTCCCACCTGGCTACGGAGGCACCTACAATATAAAATAACAATTAGGTAAATAAAAGGCAAACACTTAAATTTGTTGCATGCTACTTGTTATTGTTTCAAGAATGACGAAAACTAGGCAGAAATTTAGCTAATAATAGGCTGTGTGTTCACAGAAACGCATTTCTAATGAAACGTCTACATTTCATTAAATAACAGAAAAAAAGTGAACAGCTCTAGAGGATCAAAACAACCAGCTTGGCTAGATTAGAGGGTCAACGACTGATGTGTAGTCATAATGGCATAAGGGAGTTCTAATAAGCCATGATCGTTGGCACAAAGTGAGGAAGAGTGTCCATCTCTAACATATCTAGGAGGCTATTCCCAAATTACTGTTGTGTTTTTTTTTTTTTTTGGTAGTTGTTGGCGCATCGGTTTCTGTGGCCATAATGCTCCTCCCAAGGTTTTTGCAGTACTTTGATCCAAGCCTGAGGCGGGATTCGAACCCGCGACCTTTGGGTTGCCAGGCAGGCACTATACATATCAAGAGTAACAGACAATGGGCAAAACAACCAGCTTTGCACAAAGCCTGTGGTGCAAAACCAGTGGTGGATGAATGGGATAAGAACAACTGCAATGACTTGTGCAGACCAATAGCACAGTCACAATGGTACAACTTACCACAGGGTTCAATGTGGGACAGTCCAGAGCACTTTTCAGCATACTCTCCATTGAATGGGGAATGAGCACAGAAAACCAACTCAACATCCCCCCTCCTGATTGCATGTCACCAGGTGTCACAAACACCACAATCAGACAGTGAATGACTGGAAGGTGGTGATCAGACAAATCACATTTCCTTTTGTATCAGACCAACAGAAAGGTACGTTGTGTAAACAACAAGAAGTGATGCCACCTTTCGCTAGTGCAGGCTAATAGAAGTGGTGTTTTGATCTGGGGAATGTTCAGATAAATAGTGAACCCAGAAAGTACTGATATATCCTAAGTCCTCACAAGAACAAGGATGTTTAACATCAGAAATCTTTTACACCATCACTGCCACCTACACACATCAACGTTCTTGATGTTCCCTGTTGTTGGGAGTCTTCCAACAGGAGTATATACTATGCCACTGAGCTAGTTGTGTGCAGAAATAGTTTGCTGAACAATCTGCAGACTTCATCCTCCCCTAGTAATCCCCAATTCCCCTATCTTGAACCTCACTAAACTTCTGCAGGATGAGGTCAAACAGGCTTTCAGACATGTATCCACTACCCACCAGTATTCACAGAATTTTTGGACAATTTTTGGATAGAATATAGATAACAATGTGATCAATATCTCTTGTTGAATTCATGCAACTTTTAACATCCATACTATGACCTGTTGGAAGCCATTCTGTGAGATCAAAGAGGCTTGACATGATATAAAATAGGTGGTCCTACTTCAAATGTCGTTGTGATGTATACATACAAGTGAGATCTTGTACATCTGGTTATGTTGTTATTCCTAACGAATATATTTAATTTAACTAGAGACAGAGGCCTACCGACTGTACAGTGAAAAAATAAAATAAAATACAAATTTTATCAAAAAAATAAGCATCTACAAACTGAATATTTATACTTAATCACTAATAAGTGCAATATACATTACAGAATTAATCCACAGCACAGCATAATTTATCTCATAATTTATGCTACATGTGTCTGTAGCTTTTAGGACACTGAGGCGGTTACATGGTAACCATGTAGGAAACATTCAAGTGAAAGAAGAAAAGAAAAATTGGCAGGCAACCTTCCCGAGAATTTAGGAAGGTTGCCTTCAAAGAGGTAGCTGCAGATGCATCAAGATTGGAAGGAATTGTAATCCTCGTCAAACTGTTAGTAGTAGCAAGTTCCGCAAAGTTTATTCTGCTAAAAAGAGCATTAGACATGAAGGAAGATACACGTAGTATTGGTACTGGGTTAATCAGACAGGTTATACCTGTCTATAATTTCTTCTTACACAAAGAGTATACAGATTTGGGGTGAGAGATGGTTGGTCGGTCATCACATTGGTGGGAAAGGGAAAAGAATCCTTAGTCCAACAACTTACTTTGCTTAAAGTGCACACAGCCTATATCATGTATTATTTTTGCGTACGTGTGTGCTCACAAATTTGCACATTGTGAAGGGCTGAAAAATTCAGAATAACCCACAGGGGAACTCTACTTCTCTAAATGAAACCAGCTTACTATAGCTATAGATAAAGAGACCTTTTAAGAATTCTTTTGATCTCTAGACTTCACCAAAAAGAGTAATAGCGAGAAGAGAAATAAGTGACCTTCCACAATGTTAAAAAATAATACGTGGGACTATTATTTTTTGTTATAGGGTGCCTAACCTACTGTTCACTTCACTATTCATATGACAAAAATGGAAAAGGCCAGTTTTTCTTAAGATTTTTCTTTGTGAGACAAGCTCCACAAGTCATGAGGCTCAACTGCAAAAAAGTCACTTTGTGTCATAAAATATGTCTGCATGTCTATTAATGCATATCTTGTACCACTCATTTACATTCATACCATTTATTTATTCAGTTTACATGAATCTGCAAAGTTTCATGGTGTAATATAAATAGTAATTAATTTACTTATGAAGCAAAATAACAGGTGAGTTGGGAAGGGTTTTTTTTTTTTTCTTTTTTTTTTTTTGGCTAATGCTGTATAAGTTTGTTTTCTTGTATCATTTTCCATTACTAATATTCATAACATGACTGCAGCTCCGCAGACTACTTGAATAAAATGCATACTGGGAAACACCTTACTCAAAATGTCCACATGGCACAATGGCCAATGGGAGCCATAAGTCTCAGAGCACAAACCAACAAACAGCAAATGAAATCTTTTGTTTGACAAAGCTTTTAAGAAAAAAAATGACAAATAAAAACTGGAAAAAAAAGTAGTAATGTGTAGGAAAAGGTTTTTATAAGGACTCTGACTGGGCTACACCATTATATTATTTTTTAAAAAAAATTAACATAAAAGTATCTATTATTACAACAATATCTTGAGCATGTCATTGGAAATATAAAGATTTCTATACAATTTAAAATGTGCTTTGTTATTTGAATTTGTTTTTCTTAACAATTCAAAATATTTTGCTTTATTACATTGGCATTACAATATTTTTGAGAACTGTCATATTCTCCAGAATATGACAGTTCTTAAAAATTACATTCTCCAGAATATAATGAAAGAAAACAAACATTATTATAGTTTAATGTAACTGTAGGGCTAATCACATTTGGATTCCACAGACCAATAACTTGCATTGTCCATATGATACAATGCATAGTAGGGAGTGCCAGCCATTTTGCAGAGTTTGAAGAAATACGATGTGCAATATGGCAGGTGGATCTCAAGGCATATCAAATTGCAGATGATGTAACACGACTGTGAAGCAGCAGTGAAAGTATTAATACTATTAACAGAACATGTACATAATAAAAGGTTTCTGAATCCCTACTAGAGATGTTTGAAAACTCTTCTTCTTCTGGGTATGTGGCCTCACAATCCGGGCTATAAAGATGGTGACTATATTCAATTGAATTTTAGCATACAGGAATGACACAGCATGAATTCAGTTTTAGTGATATTCAGGTCACATACCCAGAAGAAGAAGAAGAAAAGAGTTTTATGGTAATTCTGAGGTAACTGTCACAGCACGTATGCCACAGTTCAAACAGCACTGCTATGCAAATGAAGAGGAAAAAATTATTTCAATTTGTTTGTAAAGCTCAAAATGGAACTCCTATTGGGATTCACAATGAAGTACCACACAGTGATCCATAGTAGAGATAACTGTGAAGAGATTAAATTGTGAAAAACAAGCCAATGGATCAAAGGAGTGTGAATGTTGCATTACAGTAACAGTAATAGTAATGGAAGCATGTGATGCAAGAAAGCAAGCATATGAGCTTATATAGCATCAGCCAAAAAAAAAAAAAAAAAGAACCAATTCACACATCTATTCCCTCTAAAAGTTGTCTAGTTCCTCCTTGAATTTATTTAAGCTATCAACTTTCACAAGGACAGACAGAATTGTGTTCTAGCAATTAACCACCTGCTGGCTAAAGGCAAATTTCCGCACATTCATTCTACAACTGTTTCCTCAATTTTAATTAATGCCCCCTCAGGTTTGTAATCTGAGATTACAAACTTAGTATTGATTAGGATTCAAGAATCCTATCAGAATTCAGCATGCTCAACTCAATCAAGGCCTTATACACTTCAATCAGATCACCTCACATGTGTCTAGTCTCCAGAAGCAGCAATTTGCAGAACTTAAGCCTTTCTTTGTAAGAGGACCCCTTCATTCCCCTCACCAATCTTGTTGCCCTTCTCTGTACTTGCTCAAGTAACTCTACATCCTTCCTAAAATGAGGTCTCCAGACCTGTATGCAGTACTCAAGGCATGGCCTGACCATTGCCTTATACAGAGGGGACAATCACCTCCTTTTCCCTACTAGCAAAATTCCTGTATATCAATGACAATACCCCATGACCTGCTCTGGCAGCCTGTCTGCATTGCTCAGAAAACTTCATATCTGACTGCACAATTACTCCCAGATCTTTTTCATTTTCTACTACCATAAGTGTAGTACCACACAGTTGGTACATTTTTCTGGGATTATTTCTATCCATGTGCAGTACTTAGCATTTGTCAATGTTAAACTTCAGTTGCCACTTCTCAGCCCATCTGCCCAAATTTTACAGATACTATTGCAGTAGTACACTGCCATTACTGTCATTAACAACCCTGCCAACCTTTGTATCATCTGCAAACTTCGACTTTAAACCTGATATACCTTCATCAATATCACTGATAAACATACAAAACAACAGTGCACACAACACTGAACTCTAGGGGTACTCCACTAATAACATTAGTCCACAAAGAGCAGCAACCATTGAGTACCACTCTCTGTCTTCCCACACTCAACCACCCTTTTATCCATTGTAGCAACCTACCCTTAATACCATACTGCCGCAAATTTGTACAGTAGTCTTCCATGTGCATCAGTGTCAAAAGCTTTCCTCAAATCCATGTATATGATGTCAAAATTATTTTTTGCATCCAGTTCCTTTGTGACCACATCATAGTATCCTATCAAATTTGTCAGACAAGACTTTCCCTTAACAAAAAGTGCTGTGTCTGAATTATTACTGCAGTCTTGTCTAGATGATCCTGCAATGCTCATTAATGAGTGATTCCATTATTTATCCCATAATGGAAGTTAAGCTAACTGGTCAGTAATTACTCATGTCACCCTTAGATCTCCTTTTGTGAATTGGGGATATATCTGGAGTCTGTGGAGACTTCCCCTGATTTCAAGATGCTCTCATAATTATGGCTAAGGGTTTGCTTACTTCCTTTGCTGCCTTTTTTAATATAACTGGATAGATCTCATCCACCCAAGATTCTTTTCTTACGTTTAACTTCAAAAATTTCTCCTCCACTTTGCCCTCAGTTGTTACAAAATCATTAAGCACCCTGTTATGGTTTGATAAACTTCCAGCATTTTCCTCCCTTAATAACTTCTCACATGTGAACGTAGATGCAAAATTCTCATTGAGAATACTTATTCAAAATACATATTCTTGTATATATCAAAAAGTGAAGGCTTAAAAGTATAAGTAGACCTAGCGAGATATCACAGCAATGCTTCATAACTAAAATCACAAAAATCTGTTTTCATTGGGATAAATGATATTTATTTGTTCTGTAACACTGAGGTAACTCATTATAGAACCTCACAGGGAGAACAATGTCAGTGTGTAAAGACTGCCTCTTTTCCAATAGAAATTTCTGTTCACAGAAATATTTATATTTAAGATCTCCTTTTATTGGAATTGTGACAGGTAAAAAGAAATGGAAGATGGAAAATTTAGTGTTTCAGTCTGCATACAAGTAAAATCTGTACTAATTTCCTAAAGAGCTCACAGATTTCTTTCAGATGTTTTGTGGTACAAAATGCATTCACACATTTTTCAGAAATTTCACAAAAATTATCCATCCATAGGGATAAATGAGTTGTTTTCAACCAAGCATGGGCAGGTTAAACTAGTTTTTCACTTGTCTCCAATATTTATATTAATTTAACATATCCATGTTGGGTTGAAAACAAAACATTTATCCCTATGGATAGGTGCATTTTTATGAAATGTGTCCATTCTGGTGGGGTGTTTATTTTTATTCTTTTGATGTATTTGATTTTAAAATTAAACTTGGCATGATTTCACACTTAACTGGCACCAATATTTGTGCTAATTCAGCATTAATTGCAATGACTTATACGTAGGCCATTGCAGTGGCCCATGAATGGGTTACCTGACCTGTTGAACTTCCACTGATGATTCACTGGTATCCATGCAAGTTACTGAAACTTAGTATTCTCTCTCTCTCTCTCTCTCTCTCTCTCTCTCTCTCTCTCTCTCTCTCTCTCTCTCTTTCATGATCAGTTCCCTCACAATTTTCAATTTTCTAGTAAGGGTCACTCTACTGGATGGAATAATATTGATGCAAATAGCAGAACAATTTCCTGGTCTCTGCTCACCTTTTCTGTGCTGCAACATAACATGATTTTTTTTTTTTTTATATATATTATTAAAAAGTACATCACTATTAGAGAATGTGCATGTTACTTTTTTGTATAGTACGAAACTATTCAAGGTTATTTAAAAAAAAAACAAACTAAATGAAGCTCCATGCAATCTGCCATTGTTCGTTCAGGACATATGCCTCTATAGAAGAAACACATTTAAGGGAAAATTACAAATATTCCTATGTAATAAGAATGCATTATATCTATCATATATATCTGATACAAAATTTGTTCAGGTTATTACTGCACTTTTACGATTATACTGTTATGATAGTCGCAAGTACATTGGGACAAGTAACAAAAACTCATAGTAGTATCTTATCACTTGTCAGACAGAAGCTAATTTTGTTCATATAGTATTCAAAAATATCATTTATGCATGAAGTGCAGGAGAGTATTACTTCAGTCACATTCACACGAATTTCTACTCATTGGAAGAATTCCTATTAAGTTTTGAAGAATTTAGTGGCCTGCCAAGCGGTGGTTTGCTCCTCTAGTAAGTAGTTACTAGGCAAGACATATTAGTTTTCTAATAAAAAAATAATATATTCGCTTCCTGAAATTACTACATAAACTACAACTTTTTTTGTAAGGTGTGAAAGTGAAGGAAAACAACTTTTTCTTCAGACACAAGTAGAGCTTGAACCTTCACGATGGTGGGACTGTTAGTAATCCTGGGTATAACCTCCATGCACAAGCACACTGTGGGTGACCATCCAGGTATGAACCAACATAAGCAGGGGATGAGGTGTGGTGCTTACACCACATGGGAGGAATGCCACCCCTCTGTGTTACCAGGCAATACTAGGTGGTAGATGACTCTCATCAACTGGTGCAATACCATCACTTTGTTTATTGGAGTTTTGAAGTGGTGGATCCCATGTTTGAGGTCTCCAGAGCTAAGTTCTGGTCAACCCTTACCCATCTCTTCCATGCAGTATGACTGATGACTTTTGAGGTTAAGATGAACATCATGGCAAGATCCAATCTTCCTTACATTTCGAGGGTACAGCTCTAAAACAGTATTCGCAGGCCGGCCACTAGTTATTACACCGGACCGAACATATTGGTATCTTGTACCTCTACTGTGCCAAATAGTGAATGGAGGGAGGTCCAAGAAGTGTGTATGTGGGGGGGGGCAGTATTTTTGAGGCCACATTATGTCAAGGATCTGGGTATATTCTTACCATGTGCATGCCATATCCAAAAATTTCATTTCTTCATACAGCATGTCCTCCCCACTTTTTCTTCCTATTGAATACACCAGGTATTGTCAAACTAATAGAGTAAGCTTATCGGCGAAAAGATCTAAACCTCCAAAACACTTCCTAGTTCATTTCACAAATATACGTGGTCTCAATTCTAATCTCAACGATGTCCATTTCCACTTGTAGTCTGCCAAACGCCATGTACTTTTTTTGCCAGAATCTCAGTTATTGGTTGATTCGACTACTGCTCATCTCAGTTGTCCAAACTATTTGCTGTATGATTCCTTTCGCCTCAAAGGTGGTACTTGTGCATATGACTGTTCCGATATTCCCTGTCAGAGACTTGGTAATTTGGAATCTCCTCTTTTCAATCTTCTCTGGCTTAAAATCTCTCTACCTCATTCGGTCAAATTCATCTGTTGTCTCTACTGTTCTCCCAACTCCACTAATCACTTGGAACTCTTTGACTTCCTCTCTTTGCAACTTGACTTTCTCCAGTGAGACTTTCCTAACAGTGAGGTAATTTTCCTTGGTGATTTTAATGTTCACAACTCCAGCTGGTTTCCATTTTCTAGTCACACTGATCCAGCTGGTCGAGATGCTGAGGCTTTTGCAATTTGTAATGACCTTGCACAGATTGTTCATTTACCTACAAGAATACTGGACAATCCTAACCATACAGCCAACACGCTTGATCTTTTTCTCACAAACAACCCTTCTAAGTACATGGTCGAAGAGAGTGGTCCTTTAGGTACCTCAGATCACAACTTGGTGATTGTCTCTTCTCCAATGGGGCCTTTATCTCATGGCTATTCGAAACCTCGTATTGTTTGGCATTACAAGAATGCAAAATGGGATGACCTGTGTGATTAAGGATACTAGTGACAGTATGCTGCTGCAACAGGATCTGGAAAGATTGAGCAGATGGGCTGAGAGGTGGCAAATGAAATTTAACATTGACAAATTTATAAAGTACTACATATGGAAAACAGTAACCCCAGAGCAACGTATGAACTCTGTCATACTACACTGACAGTGGTAGAGAATGAAAAGGACTTGGGGGTAATTGTGCAGGCAGATGTGAAGTTTTCTGAGCAGTGCAGACGGGAGGCAAGAGTAGCTCATGGTGTCTTGTCAATGATATACAGGAATTTTTCTAGCAGGGATAAGAAGGTGATTATTCCCTTGTATAAGGCAATGGTCACACCACACTTTGAGTACTGTATACAGGTCTGGAGGCCTCATTTCAAGAAGGATGTAGAGCTGCTGGAACGAGTACAGAGAAGGGCAACAAGATTAGTGAATGGAACAGATGGTTGCTCTTATGAAGAGAGGCTTAAGTTTTGCAAATTATAGTGTCTGGAGACTAGGCACTGGCAAGGTGATCTGATAGAGGTGTATAAAGCCTTGAATGGTTTGAATATGCTCAATGCCGATGGGATTCCTACTCTTTCTCAGAATAATCATCTGAGAGAGCATAAATTCAAATTGAGGAAAGACAGATGTAGGATAGATGTGCGGAAATTTGCCTTTAGCCAGCGGGTAGTTAGTTGGTGGAACAGACTTCCATCCCTTGTTGTGGAAGTTGATAGCCTAAATAAAATTAAGGCTCGGCTGGACAGGTATTTCGAGCGAATGGAGGAGTGGTGTTTTTTTTTTTTTTTTTTTTTCTTTTTTTTTTTGGCTGATTCTGCATAAGCTTGCTTTCTTGCATCATATGCCTCTACTAATGCTAATGCTAAAAGTTTCTCAGGTTGTGTCAACGAAATTATTCTTGTAGTAATGGAATCCTTTATTCCACACTCCACTTTCAAATCTCATGCTTTATCTAATCCTTGGTTTTCCAATAAATGTGCTAAGGCTCTTCAAGAGAAGAATGTTGCTTACCATAACTGGCTTGTTTGCAATTCTTTAGTTTCATTTTCTGCCAACACTAAAGCCTGCAAAAATTGAAAAGCAGTCATGAATCAGTACAAACTAGATTTTAAACAGGCTATGAGTAGAAAACTTGTTTCTTGTCCTAATGCTAGCCGAGCATTCTGGTCTCTTGCCAAAGCTATTGGCTGCAACTTTTGCCCATCTCTGTTCCCACCTCTGTCAAAATCAGATGGTTCTGTTGTCACTTCAGCCAAGGATAAACCTGAACTGCTAGCATCCCATTTCTCTTCCAACTCATGTATGAATTATATTGGTAAAACACCTCCCACCATTCCTAACACGCTCCATTCAATGCCTCCTGCGGTCTTCCGTCAAAAGGATGTCAGAAGGATTTTGACAAATCTTGATGCTAAGAAAGCTCCAGGTCCCGGTGGTATTTCTCCACTTGTTCTCAAAACCTGTGCTCCAGAACTTACTCCTGTTCTTTGATTCCTTTTTTCACTTTCTTATTCCAAAGGTGTGTTTTGCCTTCTGCTTGGAAATTTGCTCATATCCAGCCAGTTCTTAAAAAAGGGTGACAAGTCCCTCCCATCGCAATTACTTCTACTTTTTCTAAAGTAATGGAGAAATCAATTAACTGCCAACCATTAAACTACCTAGAAACCTTCTGTCTGATCAATGATCGCCAGTATGGATTCCATCAGTGTTGATCCACTGGTGATATTTTGGCTTATGTTACCCATTTATGGATATATTCAATGGAAAAGTTTGGTGAAATGCAAGCAGTTGCTCTCGACATCTCAAAGGCTTTTGATCGTGTTTGGCATAAAGGTCTTCTAAACAAGCTTCCATATTATAGTTTGCCAACTGTTTTTTGTAACTGGTTATCCAGTTTTCTCCCTGATCGTGCACTGAGGGTGATTGTAGACGGCTCTCTGTCTTCTGACTTCTCCACTAATGCTGGTGTCCCCCAAGGTTCAGTTCTTTCCCCCACTCTTTTCCTCTTGTATATTAATGACCTTCTTCCATTGACTGGAAATCCTATCCATACGTTTGCCGATGATAGCACATTTTTGAATGATAGCATGAAATATATGATGATAGCATTAATTTTATCCAATTATGAGATGCAAGGGTGTTCATTTCAGTCCCACACCAATAAAAGTCATTTTCAAATTTCAGACACTTAACTAATCAACTGGTACCTCCTTCTTTTAGACATCCATATTTTCTTGGGAGCTAGAAGGGTACTTCAGGCTTCTTATTCTTTTCTCCAGCAATTGCTTTTATTACTAGGGGAGGATTAGGAGGTACTGATATGGGCACGGAAGCTTATGATCTTTATGTGAGGATTCTTGTGAGCTTAAGTGGTAACGTGTAATGGAAGCGAATGACTCTTTTGGCAGAATGGTCATTCCCATCTGAGTTCCAATGGAACATCTTCTTGCTACCTTCTTGGTATATGTGAGTTTGTTTATATTTACAGGTTTCACCACTGATATAGTCAGCTCTGCCTTAAGTCACTGAATTTCTCTTTCTTCTTTCCACCTCTGGCATATCCATGAGTAAACTAGGTGTCCTCCTTGGCAATTAATTCTAGTGAGTTTTGTAGCTGAACATGATGTTGTTTCGGTCCTTTGCAGCGCATCGAACGCATGCAAGAGCTCCATGACAGGCCATTTGCAAGTGTACATATTTCTGGCACTTGAAGCACCTTAGAGGATTTGGAACATATGGATGCACCTGACAATTAATATACCCAGCTTTGATCTTATTAAGAGACACTGGTGAATTAAATGCCAGGATGAGGTTTCTGATAGGAACAAGTTTCCCATCCCTATGTACAAAAATTGTTTCGCAACTGTCTCTCCTTGTGGTTTTAATTCAGAACAGATTTCCTCTTCAAACGCTTCAATGAAGTCCCATTTGGTGATGATGCCACAGGTGAGTTCAGAGTCTTGTGGGGGATAATTGTGATTGGCATTTTCCCCATAGACGTAGCTTGGAGGAGTTGTTCTGAATGTTTGTCACTTCTGGTCTATACAAGTACATATCCTGGGTGAAGCAGTGTGACAAATTTAGAAGGGCATGCCACTCTTTCCAGATAAAGCATAATGAGGTGTTGGACCTGATGTAATTTTTTGTTTTCTGTCTTTTAGCAGAAGTGACATTATCTGGGTCAATGGTCAAATTTTCAGATAGGGACCGGGATGGGGCTTAAGAAAAATAACTTTATCAGAATTCATGAGCTTTTTTGTTTTTGTTCAGTGCAAGGATTCCCCACCCACCATGGAGCCCAAATGGGATGCCCATTACCTGGCAATAAATGTGCTCAGGAGTGGGATTCCAGGGTTACCCAGACACTATATGGCACCTCCGTAGCCAGGTGGGAAGGAGCAGCAGTGCGTAGCACATGCTTCTTGATTAGACCAGGGTTCAAGCCCGTCAGCACCAAATACGGAGGATGCGGAAAGGTCAGGGAATGACCACCGCATATTCCCGGAGCAATATGGCCTTAGTTGCTAATGCTCCTAAAAACCAAATAACAACAACAGCCAGACACTATACCTGCACTGCTAGCAGCATGAATTCTGTCTCTTGGACCATGAGGGTAGTGGCATCGCATCAACACAGTTTACCCTCAGAGGCGTATCCACTAGCTGACTGATCCTGGCTGAGCATCCAGGACCACCCATCTTCTCAAAATATGGGCCAAAGTGGTGTGTTGAAGATGGGCCCCCTCAACCAACAGGATCCCCCTTTTTGAATTTCCAAGGGTCGGAGTGCAACGGAAACATGCTGGATTCCTATGGTGTTAGCCTGGAACCTAGGCTGTGGCCGATGGATCCCAGTGATTCTAATCTGGAGGGCCAGCAGCATCAGTGGGAGGTCCCTTCACCATGTACACGTGCCCACGTCAAGGGGCAAGACTTGAGGGAATCTGCAAGGCTTTTGGGTCGAAATTTTTATCAGTGTGTCCCAACCTAGTGAACAGAAGGAATCTATTATATCAAGATAGAATATGTTTGACCATGGATATTAATGAGGGAAGTGTAAGAGTTAAGAGGAAACAGTGTAATATAAACATGCTTATCTTATGACATGGATCAAAATATCACTTGCACACATCTCAAGCGTTCTTGTTCGTTGCTACATAAGCCAATATTGGCTGTTCTTGTTTAATCTTGTCTGCCAGGGGCAAAGGTTGATGACGTTGTAGAGCGAATATCATCTTTTAAGGGCACAAAAGGTGATATAGTTGTACACGTTGGCACTAATAATATTAAGAGTAGGAGACCGGCAGAATTACTTAACAAGTACAGGTCACTGTTGAACAAAAGCCGAGAATTAGGGTTGAATTTGAAAGTGTCTGCAATTCTGCCCAGACACGATAGGAGGGAGTATATGATGAGAGCCTTGTCGATCAATTCGGCCCTGGAAAGATTGTGCAAGGCTCAAGGGGTAGAATTTTTTTCAGCCTGGACTGTACTTGTTAACAGGAGAGATTGCTTCTACAGGGATGGGATACACTTAAATAGAAAGGGTGCAAGAATGTTTGCTGATGCTATCGAGGCAGGGTTAGGTGGGTCGGAAAACTGCTAGCTTGGGGGGAGACAAAGACCAATAGATTGACAGTAGCCACAGATTGACAGTAGCCACTGGCAGAGGTGAAAGAGATTCTTGCACTGCTTCTATTAGAATGAGCAGAAGCCTGAAAAACAAGATGCATGGTATTTCAGAGACTGCTGGGAGCCATTGCGGTACAAGTAAACACATGGGTTGTGTTAGGGTAGCTAAGAATAGAAACAGGTGCAGGTATACTTGCGTGTACACCAATGCTAGGAGTTTAGTAAATAAATTTGATGAATTTGAGGTATTGCTCAAAACATCGAAGGCAGATATTGTTGGGATATCAGAGACGTGGTGTCACACAGATATAAGGGATGCGGAACTGCAATTTGGGGAGTACAACGTCTACAGAAAGGATAGACAGGATAGGAAGGGGGGAGGTGTTATGCTATTAGTTAAGAAACACATAAAAACCAAGGAAGTGAAGCCAGTCGACATCGCTGGACAGTGCAGTGTGGAGTGGAGTCAGTTTGGTGTGACATAAACATTGGGAGATCAAAATTGAGAGTAGGAGTGTGCTATAGGCCTAATTACTCTGATAAGTATAATAAGAAACTGTACAGGGAAATAAAGTGGGCCAGTAAATCAGAGTGTCTTATAATGGGAGATTTTAATTTCCCAGATATAGACTGGAATTTGGGGGCTGGATACTCACACACTAGCAGGGCTTTTGTGGATTTATTGGATGATTGTTTTCTACATCAGCATGTTCGGGAGGCAACTAGAGGGTGTAATACTCTTGATTTGATTATCAGCAGTGATTCTTCATGCATTAAGAATCTGCAGATAAATGAACCACTAGGTGGCAGTGATCACAGTGTGCTGAAGTGGGATTTACTCAAAGAGGTAACTACCATTAGGGGTAAAGGGAAGGGTTATTGCTTCCGTAAAGGCGACTACGATGGACTGAGACAGTATTTAAATTCTATACAGTGGGACCAACTGATGATGTTACCAACAGCAAATTCAAAATGGGAAGCATTCAAAGAACTTATCTTGGAAGCTACTAGGCTTTACATACCAACTAAGAAATATTGTTCAAGGTTTAGGCCAAAATGGATGTCAGATGAACTAATGAGGCATATGGCAGAGAAGAAAAATGCATGGGATACTTACAAATTAACACATGACACAGAAGCCTATGATAGATACAAGTTGATATGCAACCAAGTTACAAAGGAGGTTAGGCAGGCGAAGGCAGATTACGAGAAATCCTTGGCAAGGGATGCAAAGAAAAACAGCAAAGAGTTCTTTACTTATGTAAACTCTAGAAGGAAAGGGATGAATCAGATTGGTCCACTTGATATTGATGGGTCAAGTGTTGATGATCCTGCTCAGGTAGCTAACAAACTAAATGAATATTTTGCATCGACATTCACACATGAGGAGTTATTCAGCGAGGGGAATGCCAGAGGTGTATTCAACTCTAGCAGTAAGCTACAGAATCTTGAAATAACTGGGAGTAAAGTTGAGGAGAAACTGTTGAAGATAAATACAAGAAAGGCACCCGGGGTGGATGGGATCTATCCAGTTATATTAAAGGAGGCAGCAAAGGAAGTAAGCAAACCCTTAGCCATAATTATGAGAGCTTCCTTGGACTCAGGGGAGGTACCCATAGACTGGAAATGTGCAAATGTGACCCCAATTCACAAAGGAGGATCAAAGGCTGACACAAGTAATTATAGACCTGTGAGCTTAACTTCTGTTCCAGGAAAATTAATGGAGGCACTGGTTAAAGAAGCACTGCAGGATCATTTAGACAAGACTTCAGTTATAGCTCAGACACAGCATGGTTTTATTAAGGGGAAGTCTTGCCTGACCAACTTGATTGGATACTATGATGCAGTCACAAAAGAACTGGATGCAGGGAATAACTTTGATATTATATACTTGGATCTTAGAAAGGCTTTTGATACTGTTGCACATGGAAGACTGCTACACAAATTGGAGCAGTGTGACGTTGGAGGCAAATTGCTGCTATGGATAAAGGGGTGGTTGAGGGGGAGAAGACAGAGAGTGGTAATCAATGGACACTGCTCATCGTGGACTGATGTTATTAGTGGAGTCCCTCAGGGCTCAGTGTTGGGTCCATTATTGTTTTCTGTATTTATAAATGATATTGATGATGGTATATCGGGATTAATGTCCAAGTTTGCAGACGATACAAAGGTTGGCAGGGTTGTCAAGGACACTACTGACACTATGCTGCTGCAACAGGATCTGGAAAGGTTGAGCAGATGGGCTGAGAGGTGGCAAATGAAGTTTAACATTGACAAATGTAAAGTACTACACATGGGAAACAGCAACCCCAGAGCAACGTATCAACTCTGTGGTACAACACTGACAGTGGTAGAGAATGAAAGGGACTTGGGGGTGGTTGTGCAGGCAGATATGAAGTTCTCTGAGCAGTGCAGACGGGCTGCAAGAGTAGCTCATGGAGTATTGTCAATGATATACAGGAATTTTTCCAGCAGGGATAAGGAGGTGATTATTCCATTGTATAAGGCGATGGTCAGGCCACACCTAGAGTACTGTATACAGGTCTGGAGGCCTCATTTCAAGAAGGATGTAGAGCTGCTGGAACGAGTACAGAGAAGGGCAACAAGATTAGTGAATGGAACAAAGGGGTGCTCTTACGAAGAAAGGCTTAAGTTTTGCAAATTACAGTGTCTGGAGACTAGGCACCAGCGAGGTGATCTGATAGAGGTGTATAAAGCCTTGAATGGTTTAAGCATGCTCAATGCTGATGGGATTCTTCCTCTAGCTCAGAATAATCACCTGAGAGGGCATAAATTCAAATTGAGGAAAGACAGATGTAGGATAGACGTGCGGAAATTTGCCTTTAGCCAGCGGGTGGTTGGTTGGTGGAACAGATTTCCATCCCTTGTGGTGGAGGTTGATAGCCTAAATAAGTTTAAGGCTCAGCTGGACAGGTATTTTGAACGAACAGAGGGGTGAAGTGGAAGTGGTTTTTTTTTTTTTTTTTTTGGCTGATGCTGCATAAGCTTGCTTTCTTGCATCAAATGCCTCTACTAATGCTAATGCTAATGCTAATTTTTAGGAGCATTAGCAACTAAGGCCATATTGCTCCTGGGGATATGCGGTGGTCATTCCCTGACCTTTCCACATTCTCCGTATTTGATGGTCATGGGCTCGAATCCCAGTCTAATCAAGAAGCGTGTTCTACGCACTGCTGCTCCTGCCAACCTGGCTACGGAGGTGCCAAACCAATATTGGCAAAATGTACTGAGGATAGTGATGCTCCAAATAATGATTTGGAGCATCACTATCTTCCCTACCACCAAATAGATGGTAGGGAAAATAATGTTGTGGACACAAGCTTAAATAACTTCAAACGGCGTGTTAAGGTAGGAAACTATAAAAGAACACTTGTTTTTAAGTGTGTCAACAGTAATATGAGAAGTGTTGTCAATAAAATGAATGTATCTGAACTCCAAATTAGGACAACTAATGCTAACATAACAGAGCTACCAGAAATAAAAGGTGATTAGTTTCACTATAGTATTTATAATGTATTTATGAAGGATAGGCACGATAGTGTCTATATCATGTAAGTCTTGCTTCTAATCAAAAACAGCCTGAGTGCGACAAAAACTTTTCCATATTCAGAACTTATGCATACCGGCCTAGAATCTGAGTAGTGTTAAGTAGTTGGATGCAAAGGTAAAATAAGAATTAAGAATGAGAATATACTACAGACCAGAAGATTGTGAAGTGTGTGGTGAGAGTCTCTCCATGTGGATGTAATGGATGAGCAAGTGTGAATTTCTCGTTATGGGTGATTTCAGGAAAGGGGACTATGACAATTTAAGACTACATAGCCTCTATCAACTGGAGAGGGAAAAAAGGAAGGGTGAATACATTACAATTATATGATATCTTTAGAGCAATACTCACTGAAGCCATGAATGCATAAGTACCATTAAGAAAATGGTACACATGCATTCATGTTTTGTACAAGGAGGATAGTGAGATGGATGAAAACAAAGCTACTTAATCTAATAGAGCAAAAACAATAGCATGGGAGAGTTACATAGCAAGGAAAGTCACTGAAGACTATAGCAACTACAAGTTGATCTGTAGTAGTACCACTGAAAAGGTTAGGTTTGCTAAGGCTGAGTATCAGAAATCACTGGCTAAGAGAGCAAAGAATAGAGACAAGGTGTTTTTTAATGTATGTGAATAAAAAATGAATCAGATCAGACCCTTGTGTAATGGGTGTGGAAAAGTCTAAGACAAATCAGATGATTGTTAAATATGAAAGATCTTTCATAGTGAGGGGGGAGGCTGTGAGAGTGAAGTAGAGCAGTATGAAATTTGCAATACACTTACAAGAAAAATATTGGAGTCTAAAGTCAAGTAAGGCTCCTGGAGTGATGGCATACAACCAGTAATTTTGAAGGGGGTTGTGAGAGACTGCACTAACATTAATTATGATTGCATCAATGGCTTTGGGAGAGATTCCTTTGGATTGTAAAAGCGGCAAAGTATCAGCAATACGTGATGACAATTCTAGGAGCAAAGTAAATATAGACAGTCAGGATGGCATCGGTGGTAGGGAAATCATGAAGGCAAAGGTAAAGAGTGCAGTACAGGTACATTTAAAGAGAAATGGAATTCTGAAGGTTACACAACATGAGTTTGTTAAGAGAATATCATGTTTAGCTAAATTGGTTAACAATTTCGACAGTTACCCATGAGTTGGGAAATAATATTAATATTCTTAATTTGGATTTCAGCAAAGATTTTAGCAATGTAACTCAGTAAGAAGTTACTGCATAACTTGGAACATGTTGAGATCAAGGGTAGCATTCTAAGGTGGATCACACAGTGGCTGCAAGGCAGGCTGTTATTGTTATTTTGGTTTTTAGAAGCATTAGCAACTAAGGCCATATTGCTCTGGGGATATGTGGTGGTCATTCCCTGACCTTTCTGCATCCTCCATATTTGGTGGCTCACGGGCTCAAACCCCGGTCTAATCAAGAAGTGTGTGCTACGCACTGCTGCTCCTGCCCACCTGACTACAGAGGCGCCATGCAAGGCAGGAAGCAATGGGTTGTGATAATTGATAATTTTCCCTTTTCAGATGCTACTGTTATTTCTGATTTTCCAGAAATGACATTGAAGAAAGGATAGAGGACAAAGCATCAAAATTTTGCAGATAATGTGAAGATTGGTCATATTGTTATTATGATCATATAAAAAATAATTAAAAATATTAATAGCATTATAAGTTATAAAATAAAATACCAGGGACAAAAAATGTGATGTTTCAACGTAAACATTCATAACAGCCAAATTGTGCTAAAAATAGGCTGTCAGAGATAATAAGGTATTTGCAATTCTCAAAAACCTAACACAAATTGTTTGCTTATCTACTATAATTTGAAATAAACTATTCGCTTAACAATCGTGACAATTTATCATGCAAAATACCCTTTAAACTACATAGAGGATACCATCAACTAAAAGATAAATTAAACATAGTGTAATTAGATAATGCCTGAAAAAATTAAACACTATTGTATAACATTAAAAGAATTGAACTGCAACACATAATGATGAAGTGCCAATAGGAGGCACCTTCATTCAAGAGAGAAAATAAAAATAATAAATAATAAAAAAATTAATTAAAAATACAAATATATAATCCACTGAGATTTCCACTGAAGTGGAGAAAACATGGGAAAGTTTAGGCAGAACTGAAGTGACCACTTCTTCAAAGAGCATCAACCATACCCCAAGGGCTCACATCTGGTGAGTATGGACTTGGCACACCCAGGATCCTGAGCTGGATATCATCATTCTTCTCTTTGTTGGTGATTCCCTTCTACTTCTGACACACACACTCTCTCTCTCTCTCTCTTTTGGCTGGTGCAGCATAAGCCTCAGGCTTCCTTACACCATATGGCTTAATAATAATAATAACCCTGCCGAAATTTCTAAGACTCATGCATTTATATAATGGCCTGCATACAGCAGAACAACCATGAATACCACAATGCAAAAAATCAGAACAGAAAATAAGTCACAAATATGATTAGTATTAGCAAACAAGCAAACAAAAAAAAAAAAAAAAAAAAATCCAACATCACCTCCAAAAATTTGTCTAGTTCTTTCTTAAATTTATTCAAACTTGCAGTAGGTGTTGTCTTGTCACTATGGAGGGGCATCGGACATGCAGCAAGCTCACAGGCTTGTAGGTCACACTTACCTAAGACATAGGTAGGATAGCCACAGTTGGTGAGGTCAGCACCTAGAAACTTTGTTGCACCTAGCATCCAAGGAGCTGGAATGATTCTAGGCTCAAGAGAGTAGTGCTAGTGCAGTACTGAACAGGGAGCATGCACTGACCTGTAGTTGGTAAATTGGCTAGAGCACATGGGCTTTTGGTATACCGAAGTTTCCAGATGTGAGCCTATGTGCTTCACCAGAACATCCAGAAAGGAAAGGGTGTTGCTAGACTAATTCTATTGTGAACTGGATGAAGGGAGATAGAGAGTTCAGATTTTGTAGTAGTTGTGCCTCTGAACCTCAGGGGATAATAGTGAAGAAGTCAATGTATCGACACCAGAGGGTGATACAGGACTGGCAGGTTCAGGAAATGTGTTCCTCCAACTCCTCCATCGCAATGGTCCCAACGACGGGACTGAGAGGGGCACCCATAGCTGTCCCGTGTATTTATCTGAAGAGAGAGTCACCAAACTTGACCACGCGGCCAGACAAGCACAAGGCATGAAGGGGCCATTCGATTGGCTGACTCTGTGACAGTTGCAGAGCATTATTGGTCAGTGCGGCGCAGCCTCTGTCCTGGGTGTGGTTGACTGGTCCCGCCACTGCTGTCAGCGACTGTGGCTTGAGCCACTGCACATATCTGGTTGTCAAAGTGTTTTAAAGCACAATAGAGGTGTGTGGCTACACCCAATCATGGCATTAAGGGCAAGTTGCTGCAATGGTTGAGTGGGAGATGACTGAGAGTGGTAGTCGGTGAATGCTGCTTGCTCTTCGGAGATTAACATTATTAGTGGAGTTCCCCAGGGTTCAGTGCTGGGCACATTGTTGTTTTGTGTATTCGTCAATGGTATTTATGGGGGTATATTGGACTTAATGTCCAGGTTTGCAGATGATGCAGTGGTGGGTATTGTTGTTGGTGATGGTAAGGATGGCATGCTGTGGCAACAGGATCTGGATAAGTTGGGCAAATGAGCCAAGAAGTGACAACTGAAGTTTAACATTGACAAATGCAAAGTACTGCATATGGGTAGCAGTAACCCAAGAGCAATGTACCAACTGTGTACTACTTCACTCAGGGTAGTGGAAAATGGAAAAAAAAACTGGGGTAATTATGCAGTCCATCTGTAATGCTACTAAATAATACTGACTTGAATTCTCGTCTTTATTATGATAATATAATATAAAATAAAATATATGCGTACTGATCATATAACTGTATACGATCAGTACGTATAACAAGAATAAAATACAATAAAATATATAAAATAAATAAAAGTTGTTTAAAATCACTAGAACCAATAACACAGGAGCTTTCGGCAGCAGGATGACCAACAATCTATACGTACCACATACATCTCAGCAGGTCTGCAACATGAATTATGGCATCTGCGCATGGTTCACTTCTCATGCATTGGAACCAGAAAGTGAACAGGCCACTCTAAACTGTTCACAACTTCATTGGATAAGGGCTTCAAAGAGTCGATGAATGCGACAGCCCTTATCACTATTAAGACTGTAGTGCTTGGACGAACATATTCTTAAATTCTCCAGCCATTTCCAGTTCCAAAAGACATGTGCCTTATCCACGATCACGGCTTCTTTAGCAGTAATGCCATGCCCAGTTTCCCAGGCATGTTCCGCTACAGCTGTACTTCCATAATTTGCAGTCTTGAGGGCTCTATAGTATTCCCCCAGGTGATCCCGCAGTCTGCATATTTCGTTTCCCCCCCATAACACCCCCCACAATCAGGACACTCAATTTCATATATGACCCTACTAGTGTCATTACCCACAATAGGATCTTTAGTTGCAGACACTACTGTGTGCAGCCTCTGACCTGGCAGTTGTACACAGCGTATCTTACACGAATGTTAGATGCAGGAAATGGGTTCCAAAATGCCGGATAGTAGGGGATGTTTGTTTGTTTGTTATTTGGTTTTTAGGAGCATTAGCAACTAAGGCCATATTGCTCCGGGATATGCGGTGGTCATTCCCTGACCTTTCCGCATTCTCCGTCTTTGGTGGTGACGGGCTCGAACCCCGGTCTAATCAAGAAGCGTGTGCTATGCACTGCTGCTCCTTCCCACCTGGCTACGGAGGCGCTAGTAGGGGATGTATGCAGTGGAAACAAGTGTAAAAGCATTCCTGCGACAGTTGTTCATACCTCTTAAACACCTCTGTATGGTGCTCTGGGGGTAACCGCACGTTACTAGGTCCACTGTAACATGTTTAATCTTGTCGTCTCTCTCTTGAGACGAGGAGCACTGGGACTCCACCCTTTCCATTAAGGCATTAACCACACTACTTTTGTGGCAACTGGCCTGAGCTTTTTGAAGTGTGTGTATTGGCGCAGACACAGATTTTCTGTAAACCTTAGTTTTCAAGTGTTGACCTTCTCTGTATACACACACGTCTACGAATGTAAGGCCCCCCCCACCCAGCTCAACCTCCAAAGTAAACCGAATATAAGGCGAACCGCTATTCGGAATAGCATATACCTTCTGAGAGATACACAATGAAGTGTTGATTAAATGTAAAAGTCAGTGAGATAATGCATATTCATCAATCAGATAATACATTTTTATTAGTTACATAATGAAATAATATAAAAAAATATCTATTAGTACATATTGGGCAGGGAGCTCAGTAAGTCACAAAAAATGAGCTCCATAATACTAATTGAATGATGATTGTAAGGGTTTTAGCAACAGGAAGGTAATAGTAATAGAGGCATGTGATGCATCAGCCAAAAAAAAATTCACACAACCATTCCCTCTAAACGTTTGTCCAGTTCCCCCTTGAATTTATTTAAGCTATCAACTTCCACAAAAACAAATGGAAGTTTGTTCCAGCAATTAACCACCCGCTGGCTAAAGGCAAATTTCCACACATCTATTCTACAATTGTCTTTCCTCAATTTGAATTTATGCCCCTTAGGTTTGTAATCTGAGCAAGTGGAAGAATCCCATCAGAATTATTGAGGTTGTCACAGACATTCTCTCAGATTTGCCAGACAAGCTGCACTTGCTACCTGGGAGTCTCAAACACTAATGGAACTGATATTCGGGTGACACTCAAGTCAAGTGGACCCAATTTCGGCGAAGTCCGGACGGTCTGTGACAGCCAAATCCTCTGCTTGCACTTTCACAATGGTGGGACTGTTAGTAATCCTGGGTATAACCTCCACGCACAAGTACATGGTGAGTGACCACCCAGGTGTGAACCAACGTAAGCAGTGGTCAAGGTGTGGCACCCACACCACATGGAGGATCGCCACCCATCTATGTTACCAGGCAGTACTAGGTGGTAGATGACTATCATCAACCGGTGCAATACCACCACTTTGCTTATTGGAGGCTTGAAGTGGTGGACCCATGTTTAGTCTCTAGAGCTAAGTTGCGGTCAACCATTCCCTATCTCTTCCATTATGCAGTATGATTGATGGCTTTTGAGGTTATAATGAACATCGTGGCGAGATCCAATATTCCTTACATTTCGAGGGTACAGCTCTAAAATGGTGTTCACAGGCCATCCGCTAGTTAGTACACTGGACCAGAAGCCTGATCCGGAAGCCTCCTTAGAGAGTTACCAAACCTATTGGTAACTCTCTAAGGAGGCTACTGGATCAGCTAGTGTATAATCTTGTTACCTCTACTCTGCCAGATAGTGACTAGAGGGAGTCCGAGTAGTGTGTATGTGGGGAGCATTAGTGAGGCCACGTTATGTCAAGGATCTGGGTACATTCTTACCACGTGTATGCCATATCCAAAAATTTCATTACTTCATACAGCATGCCCCACCCACTTTTTCTTACCATTTAATACACCATGAATTGTCAAACTAATAGAGCAAGCTTATTGGCGAAAAGATCTAAACCTCCCAAGCACTTCCTAATTCATTTCACAAATATACGTGGTCTCAATTCTAATCTCAATGATGTCCATTTCCACTTGCAGTCTGCCAAACCCCATGTACTTTTTCTGCCAGAATCTCAGTTATCGGTTGATTCAACTACTGCTCATCTCAGATGCCCAAATTATTCGCTGTATGATTCCTTTCGCCTCAAAGGTGGTACTTGTGCATATGTCCGTTCTGATATTCCCTGTCAGAGACTTGGCAATTTGGAATCTCCTCTCTTTGATCTTCTCTGGCTCAAAATCTCTCTACCTCATTGTGTCAAATTCATCTGTTGTCTCTACCGTTCTCCCAACTCCACTAATCACTTGGAGCTCTTTGACTTCCTCTTGACTTTCTCCAGTCAAACTTTCCTAACAGTGAGGTAATTTTCCTTGGTGATTTTAATGTTCACAACTCCAGCTGGCTTCCGTTTTCTAGTCACACCGACCCAGCAGGTTGACATGCTGAGGCTTTTGCAATTACTAATGACCTAGCACAGATTGTTCATTTACCTACAAGAATACCGGACAATCCTAATCATACAGCCAATACAGCCTTGATCTTTTTCTCACAAACAATCCTTCTAAGTACACGGTCAAAGTGAGTGGTCGATTAGACACTTCAGATTACAGCTTGGTGATTGTCTCGTCTCCAATGGAGCCTTTATCTCATGGCTATTCCCAACTTCGTGTTGTTTGTCATTACAAGAATGCAAAATGGGATGACTTGCAAGATTTTTTTTCTTCTTTTCCTTGGTTGGATTACTGTTTAAAACTTCTGATATCAACGTTTGCTCAGATCGTGTCAGTGAAATTATTCTCATAGGAATGGAATCCTTTATTCCACACTCCACTTTAAAATCTCGTCCTTTATCTAAAACTTGGTTTTCCAATAAATGTGCTAAGGCTGTTCAAAGGAGAAGAATGTTGCATATCGTAATTGGCTTATTTCCAATTCTTCAGTTTCATCTTCTGCCTACACCAAAGCTCGCAACAATTGTAAAGCAGTTATTAATCAGTCCAAACTAGATTTTGAACAGGCTTAGAGTAGAAAACTTGCTTCTTGCCCTAATGGTAGCCGAGCATTCTGGTCTCTTGCCAAAGCAATTGGCCGCAACGTTTGCCCATCTCTGCTCCCACCTCTGTCCAAACCAGATGGTTCTGTTGCCACTTCAGCCAAGGATAAAGCTGATGTATTAATGATCTTGGTAAAACACCTCCCACCATTCCCAACATGCTCCATTCAATGCCTCCTGTAGTCTTCCGTCAAAAGGATGTCAGAAGGATTTTGACGAAGCTTGATGCTAAGAAAGCTCCAGGTCCCGATGGCATTTCTCCACTTGTTTTCAAAACCTGTGTTCCTCAACTTACTCCTATTCTTTGCCGCTTTTTTCACTTTCATATTCCAAAGGTGTTTTTCCTTCTGCTTGGAAATTTGCTCATATCCAGCCAGTTCCTAAAAAGGGTGACAAATCCCTCCCATTCCATTATTGTCCCATTGCAATTACTTCTACTCTTTCTAAAGTAATGAAGTTATTTAGTTATTTGGTTTTTAGGAGCATTAGCAACTAAGGCCATATTGCTCCTGGATATGCGGTGGTCAGTCCCTGACCTTTCCGCATCCTCCGTATTTGGTGGTGATGGGCTCGAACCCCAGTCTAATTAAGAAGCGTGTGCTACGCACTGCTGCTGCTCCTTCCCACCTGGCTACGGAGGCGCCTCTAAAGTAATGAAGAAATCAATTAACCACCAACTCTTAAACTACCTAGAAACCTTCCGTCTGATCAACGATCTCCAGTATTGATTCCGTCAGTATCAATCCCCTGGTGATATTCTTGCTTATGTTACCCATTTATGGACTAATTCAATGGAAAGGTTCGGGGAAACACAAGTAGTTGCTCTTGACATCTCAAAGGCTTTAGATCATGTTTGGCATAAAGGTCTTCTAAACAAGCTTCTGTCTTATGGTTTGCCAACTGTTTTTAGTAATTGGTTATCCAGTTTTCTCTGTGATCGCTCACTGAGTGTGATGGTAGATGGCTCTCTGTCTTCTAACTTCTCCACTAATGCCGATGTCCCCCAAGGTTCAATTCTTCCCCCGACTATTTTCCTCTTGTATATTAATGACCTTCTTCCATTGATTGGAAATCTTATCCATAGTTTTGCCGATGATAGCACATTGCATTCCACTTTCCATTTTGAGAAACCTTGTCCTACTCATTCAGCTTCAATTTCTCGAAAATCTGCTACCAATTCCTTAAATGCCAATCTTCAGATAATTCTCCAGTGGGGCAAAGACAACTTAGTTGATTTCAACCCTTCTAAAACTCAGTCTTGTCTTATATCTCGCAAAAAGGATTCTTCTGCTCCTATGCTTTTCTTTAGTGACATTCCGATTGTTTGTTGTTTGTTATTTGGTTTTTTGGAGCATTAGCAACTAAGGCCATATTGCTCCGGGATATGCGGTGGTCATTCCCTGACCTTTCCGCATCCTCCGTATTTGGTGGTGACGGGCTCGAAACTTGGTCTAATCAAGAAGCGTATGCTATGCACTGCTGCTCCTTCCCACCAGGCTACGGAGGTGCCTGACATTCCGATTTCTAGGAAAAATGATATATCTCTTTTGGGGATTACCCTGACTTCCAATCTCTCTTGGCACAAGCACATTACAAATATTGCTTCCTCCGCATCTAAAAAAACTTGATTTTCTCTTTCGCTCTCGGCGTTACTATTCTTCCAAACAGATGCTCACTCTGTATAAATCGCAAATCCGCCCTGTCATGGAATATTGTTCCCACATCTGGGGTGGTTCCCCCAAAACCTCTCTCAGGCTTCTTGATTCCATTCAGAAGAGGGCAGTTAGGTTAATTAATGATTCATCTCTAACAGATTCTCTCCACTCGCTCTCTCATAGACATACTGTTTCTGCTGCATGCCTCTTTTACAGATACTTCCATGGGCACTGTTCTTCTGAGTTGGCTTCTAAAATTCCCGCTCTCTCTTTCAAAATGGTCCAAAAACGTGCCTCCACCAACCAACATCCATTTACTGTGCAACCTCAAACTCACAGAACCAACTTTTCATCTTCCTCGTTTATTCATTCAACTGCCGTTTTCTGAAACACCCTTCCTTCATACGTCTTTCCTGAAAATTAATCTACAGAAGTTCAAGTCCAATGTCAACAAATATCCTCTTTCATCTTCTCAACCTCCAACCCAAGCATGGTACTAAGTACTATAGGTTCTTATACCTCTCGTGTTTGGGGTTTACATAAAAAAAAAAAAAAAAAAAATTCAGCATGCTCAACCCATTCAAGGCCTTATACACCTCAATCAGATTAACTCGCTGGTGCCTAGTCTCCAGACGCTGCAATTTGCAGAACTTAAGCCTCTCTTGGTAAGAGGATCCCTTCATTCCCCTCAAAAATCTTGTTGCCCTTCTCTGTACATGCTCAAGGAAATCTATATCCTTCCTAAAATGAGGCTTCCAGACCTGTACGCAGTACTCGAGGCATGGCTTGATCATTGCCTTATACAAAGGGATAATCACCTCATTTTCCCTTCTAGCAAAATTCCTGTATATATCAGGGCTGTCCAATCCCCAGCCTGTGGAACGATTCTGTGTAGCCCTCATGTGGGTTAGGCCTTTTGATTTTCACATGCGACAAAATAAAACTCTCGTTGCAAAACACTACTTGCAATTGCAAACATAGCTTCGACTTCAAGTGCATTTCGTTGCATCCATGCTAGATGTCTCGTTTCAACGTGCATGCTCCGAGGTGGGTTGCCTGTCATTCGTCCGTCCGTCCGTTTACCTAGGTTGTTGTCACCAGGGCTCACAAAATTACTAGACATGCATTACCATTTATTTCCATGTTATCTTCAATATACTTCACTTCTACTTAAGCTGACTGGGCTAGCCAGGTGGGTAAAGTGCCTGCCCGGCAACCCAAAGGTCGCGGGTTCGTATCCCTCCTCGGGTTTGGATCAGAGTAAAATGCAAAAACTTTGGGAGGTGCATTATGGCCACAGAAGCCGATGCGTAAACAACTAACAAAAAAAAAAAAAAAACTTCTACTTAATAAATTACTAGTTATCATCGAACAACCAAGTCTCACAAGAAGAAGAAAAATTGAAGAAGAAAAGCGAGTGTATAAAAGATTACAAACAAGAATAAAATTCAATGTCTTGTTTGCATGCAAATTTTGTCAATGCCTAAAGAGTATAATATAAAATGACACTACACTACATTACATTACATTACATTACATTACACAGTAAAAGATTTGAGTTGTATAGTGGGGAATCAAGAAGCACCATTATTGCGGAATAAAAGAAGAAACTGATGCATCAAATGAGTTAAATTTGGTAATGTTAGCATAATGTTAGCACTACATAAAGTTCTAGCATTGCTACTTTGTACAAATTAGCATTGGAGTTAGAGAAAGCAAAAAAGCCTTTTAATGACTGTGTGATTGGAAAGAAATGTGCAATTTAATGAGCCGAAATTAGCCGAGAAATTTGAAACAGTGGTATGATCTCATCAGACCATCACAAGACATGTGGAACAATACGTTTCAAAAAATCTGTGTGATTCAATGACAAAATGAGGGTACTTTTCATTATGTCTGGATGAAATTACTGATCAAGCAGACACAAGTCAACTTTTAATTTTTATTCTATCTATTCAGGAGGACTTTACTATTAATGAAGAACTGTTCAGTCTTATATCTTTGCATGGGACTCCTACTGATATTTTCGAAGCAGTTCAAAACTCTGTTATAAACTATGGAGGTTTCGATACATGTTCCTGCATTGTCACTGATGGGACCAAAGCTATGAAGGGGACTGGAATCGGGTTTTGTGGACTATTGAAACAAAATAACATTAACTGCCCTACCATTCATTGCATCATTCATCAAGCAGCACTTTGTGGAAAATCTGTACGTAAAGTCAATGCCATGAGAGTAGCTTTAAAAGTAACCAATATTATATGAGGACGTTATAGATCTCTGACCCATAGTAACTTTCGCAATTTCTTGAGCCAAATGGATGCTGCATATGGTGATTTGCTCCTCCATGCTGATATTCGCTGGCTAAGTGGCAGAAATGTCTGGAGAGCTTTTTTGCCATTCAGAAAGAAATGCCCATATTTCTTAAAAACGAAGTGAAGTCTGACACAACAGAACTTAAAAATCAAATGCAAGATCCCACGTTTTTATCTGATCTTGCATTTTAAAATATATGACCAACCTTTTGAATTAGTTGAACTTAAAGCTGTAGGGCAAACAACAGAATATTGCCAACTTATATGGTAATTTGAATGGTTTTAAAAGTAAATTGAAGCTTTTGAAATCAACATGGGCCAATAATATTTTTATTTTTTCACCAATTGCAAAAAACAATTTGAAGAAATGAAGAATTTTGAGGGAAAATCATTTTCAGCTCGTATAAAGTGCATTGAAACAATCATGGAGGACTTTGAGAATCGATTTGGTGATATTAAGAAAATTGAAGAAGATATTTCAGTTTTCATTCAACCATTGACTGTCACCATTGAAAACGTAAGATATTACCTCCAACTGGACTTGTGCGATTTGCAATCCGACCCTTTCTATACTGGCAGAATCGAAAAAGGAGATTTTTTTAAATTATTACCAAAAGAGCACTATCCGAAATTGTGGACTTTGGACTCAAGATGTGCTCAATGCTCAGGAGCACATATCTTTGCGAAAGCACTTTTTCAACAATGAAATTCATAAAATTCAAATACAGATGTTCATTGACTGATAAATCACTTTCACGTTTACCATGATTGGCAATTACAAGCATCGATAATGATATAGCTACACTAGTATATGAAAACGAACAACCGCACAGCTCCCATTAAAATGAAATAATAATTATAAACAATTGTATCTTGTCTACTGTTTCAAAAAAAACTTTTATAAGCAACATGACTTTCCTTTATTACAAAATTTTAGAAGTGTTTGCTAAACCTAATGGTAGGACTCTCCAAATATTTTAATATCTGTATTGTATTTATTATTCTGAATACGGCCCTTGGATTGATTTTTTTTTTTTTAATGTGGCCCTCGGATTACCTAAGGTTGGACAGCCCTGTTGTATATCATTGACAAAACCCCATGACTTGCTCTTGCAGTCTGTCTGCATTGCTCAGAAAACTTCATGTCTGACTGCACAATTACTCCCAGGTTTTTTTCATTTTCTACCACCCTAAGTGTAGTACCACACAGTTGGTATGTTCCTCTGGGGTTACTTCTACTCATAGGCAGTACTTTTCATTTGTCAATGTTAAACTTCAGTTGCCACTTCTCACCCCATATCCCAAAATTTTCTAGATCCTGTTGCAGTAACACACTGCCATTAACAACCATGCCAACCTTTGTATCATCTGCAAACTTCGAAACTAAGCCTGATATACCTTCATCAATATCATTGATAAATATACAAAACAAAGTGGGCCCAACACCGAACCCTGTGGAACTCCACTAATAACATTAGTCCACGAAGAGCAGCACCCATGATTACCATCCTCTGTCTTCTCCCACTCAACCATCCCTTTATCCATTGTAGCAACTTACCCTTCATGCCATTCTTCTCCAATTTGTACAGTAGTCTTCCATGCACAACAGTGTCAAAAGATTTCCTGAAATCCAAGTATATGATATCAAAATTATTTTTTGCATCCAGTTCCTCATCATAGTATCCAATAAAATTTGTCAGACAAAACTTTCCCTTAACAAACCCATGCTGTGTCTGAATTATTGCTGCAGTCTTGTCTAGATGATCCTGGAATGCATCTTTAACCAGTGACTCCATTATTTTACCCAGAACAGAAGTTAAACTAACTGGTCTGTAATTACTCATGTCACCCTTTGATTTCCCTTTGTGAATTGAGGATACAATTGCACATCTCCAGTCCATGGGGGACCTCCCCCGAGTCCAGGAATGCTCTCATAATTATGGCTAAGGGTTTGCTTAGTGTTCCTTTGCCGCCTCCTTTTATATAACTGGATAGATCCTATCCACCCCAAGTGCCTTCTTACGTTTAACTTCAACAATTTCGCCTCCACTTTTCTCTCAGTTATTACAAAATCATTAAGCACCCTGCTACAATTTGATAACCTTTTAGCATTTTCCTTCCTTAATAACTCCTCATGTGTGAATGTAGATGCAAAACACTCACTAAGTTTGTTTGCTATCTGAGCAGGATCATCAACAGTCACACCATCGATATCAAGTGAACCAATCTGATTCATCCCCTTTCTTTTAGAGTCTATATAAGTAAAGAAATCCTTGCTTTTTTTCTTAGCATCCTTTGCCTAAGATTTCTCGTAATCTGCCTTCGCTAGCCTAATCTCCTTTGTGACTTGATTACAGACTAGCTTATATCTGCCATAGGCTTCTGTGTCACCTGATAATTTATATGCATCCCATGTATTTTTCTTCTCTGCCATGAGTCTCATTAGTTCATTTGACAACCATTTAGGCCTAAACCTTGAACAATATTTGTTAATAGGTATGAAATGTTTAGTAGATTCCACGATTAATTTCTTGAATGCTTCCCATTTAGGAATTGCTGTTGGTAACATCATCAGTTGGTCCCACTGTACAGAATTTAAAAACTCTGGACCACTGTAGTTACCTTTATGGAAGCAAAAACCCTTTCCTTTATCCCTGATGGTAGTTACATCTTTAAGTAAATCCCACATCAGTACATTGTGATCACTGTCACCTAGTGGTTCCTTCATCTGCAAATTCTTAATACATGACTGATCACTGCTGATAACCAGATCAAGAGTATTACCCTCTCTGGTTGCGTCTCAAACATGCTGCTGCAGAAAACAATCATTCAATAAATCCACAAAAGTCTTGCCAGTGTGTGGGTGACCAAATCACAAGTTCCAGTCAATATCTGGGAAGTTAAAATCCCTCATTATAAGACATTCTGATTTGATATAAAGCATTTTCTGCATCTTGGAAACATCCTAATTCATCCCCAAAAGAGAAGTCTAAGGCTATGTCATCAGAATGGAAAGCAATAGTGACTGCTTTCTAAGAATGTTATGGAATTTTTTTTGAGTGAATTTTTAAAAGCTGGAGATACTGCACATTTCTGAAAGAACTTAAAACTTAATTCACAGCCTATACTATTGAAACATGGAGAACTGCCAATGCATGACTGAATATAGCACAAGCATTCCAAGAGACCATTGATGATTTAGGTTTAGAAACTTTGTGATCAACCTCTCTACAGCCCTGAATTTATCTCTAGCAATTTCCACTTGTTTGGCTCACTTAAACAACTGCTTGTGCATCTGGAGGCTTAAAATGATTTACATCATTCATCACAACAGCAACTAACATTAATTTTACAAGAGAGTTTCCAGAATTTGATAAAGTGATGGAACAAGTAAATGTTCCATCACTTAATGAACAAGTATAAATGTTTTTTTTATGATCATATTGAAAAATAAATGACTTATTCAGGTCAGTTTCCCATTTCTTTTTTCCCCCCTAACTTTGTGACTTACCTACTAACACTGCCTCATATAAAATAATATGCAAAATCTATACTTACACATGAATTATATACAGGGTTGTTAAAATTAAAGTATCCCTATGCAGAGGGCTCTGGAGCAAGTTCTAATGCTCGTACTGAAGAGATATTTGGACAACAGGTACAATAAAGAATGCACTCGCCATTTATTGGAAAAAAAAAAAAAATTAGTTACAAAATTTGTCACTGTGGCAATAACTTACGATTATGTAAATAACGTAAGTTATTTGCATAATCGTAAGTTATTGCCACAGTGACACTACTCAGCTCTACTGTACTGTATAAAAGCAAAGCAGTCTCTTCAAAATCATGCAGTAGGTGTTTGCCTGCACTACAGCAGCAATGCCAACAACATTGCAGGAAAAGGTGCTATTAGTGAAGCTGTACTATCAGAACAGCAACAATGCAGCTGCAGCTATCAAAGAATTCCAGCATCAGAAGCACATAAGGCATGGAGCAATGACTGTTTGTGCTGTCCGCAAAATGATTGCAAAATTTGAGGCGACAGGACATCTTGGTGTTCAACCAGGTAGAGGTCGGAAATGAGTGGACCCCTCTTTGTGTTGAAGATGTGGCTATGGCTGTTGTGGATTTATCAAGTCAATCTTCGTGTGGTAGCGCAAGTGCCAGCTCTTTCTCGTGAAGTGGACATGCCGTATTCCACCGTAAGGCTAGTAATGCGTCAGGCATTGTGGTACTATCCTTAAAAGATGCACATGCTACAGCAGCTAAAGCATGGTGATGTAGATATTCGTTTCACATACACACTCCAGTTTCTGGCATGAATAACAGTGGATATCAGTTGGCCATGGAACATCCTTTGGAGTGATGAAGCCCACTTCTGCTTAAATGGACAAGTGAATGCGCACAACTGTCGCATTTGGGCAACAGAAAACCCTCGAGTTATCCAAGAGGTCCCGTTGCAGTCTCCAAAAGTAACAATGTGGTGTGGATTTATGGCCACATTCATTATTGGGCCATATTTTTTTGAACAGGTAACACCGACTGGACCCCGCACCTGTTCTGTCACTGGACAGCGATATTATGATATTTTGCAATACCATAGCTGCAACAATGTGGGTGCCTTCAGGATACCATATTCATGCAAGATGGTGCGCCACCCCACATCCACCATTGTGTCCAAAGATTGCTAAGGCAACACTTTACAGATGATCGGGTCATCAGCCGTTGTTTCAGGACATCTTGGCCACCCCGATCACCGGACCTCACCATATGTGCTTCTGGCTGTGAGGTTTTTTTGAAGAACCAGGTGTATCGGGAAGGATGTCAAACTCTGGCAGGTCTGAAGGACAGCATTAGACGTCATGTGCTGGCTATTCCAGCTGACATGTTATGTTCTGCTGTAGAAAATTCTGTTCTTTGAATGGAAACTGTTGTTGACCAAAATGGAGGACACATTGAACAATTGTAGCACTGTTCAAGTTATTTATATTGCCACAGCGCCATATAGTGACAAATTTTGTAACTAATTTTTTTTTTTTCCAATAAATGGTGAGTGCATTCTTTATTGTACCTGTTGTCCAAATTTCTCTTCAGTGCAAGCCTTAGATCTATCTCCAGAGCCCTCTACATAGGGATACTTTAATTTTATCAATCCTGTATATAGTAAAATGATATAGTATAAATTATGTGCAGTTTTCAGTCAATATTTCAATTCTGATGATTAACAGCAAATGAACTGAACTTGCTCCTAAAAATGACTCCTATACTCCCCTAGACCAATATACAGCTAGGCCTAAAAATATTCAATTATTCAGTCTTTAAAATTCTGAAAGTGTAATTAATTTGTACCACATTTTGAATTTATTAAATTCATACCTAAAACAAGATGAGATTTTGAATTTTAGATTACTCTATAAAGTAAAAGTTCACTGCAGGTAATAGAACTTTCTTTCAATCCCAGGGGTAACAATTTCCTAATATAATGCCTTAAATATGTATACCATATCAAAAATGGCTAAATGCGTATAAAACTGTAGAATGAAACCTGCAGACAAAGAACACCATGAAAGTATAATAGAATTAAGTGAACATATATTAATTTATTTAAAAAGCAGGATATTAATGATAGGATAGTTAATTATTAATTATTATTATACTAATTACAACATTGGAGAAAAAATTTCTTTCCTTTAAATCAAAATTTAGTCTGATAAAACATGGGGAGGGGGTAAAAAATGGTGATGCTATATCCATTGTATTACAACATAGGGATGTGGCTCTGTACAGAATTTAAATTATAATTATGCCTTTATTCTTTTATTTAATTTATACAAAATTGTTTTGTCTTTTATTAGTAAAAATATTTAGTAGACTAATTTGGTTCACATATGAGCACCAAAAATCTTAAGACTTTAGTGTGAGGGAAGGAGAACTAGTTTATTGCAGGTGAGGGGGGAACCTAAAGATTGAATGCATATTGAAGAATAGAAAAAAAAAAACTGAGTTATACAATTTAGGTGCTTTTCGCAAAACATATTCTAAGCACATTTTAACTAAGTAACTAAATAAGCACACTTGAACTGTATTAAAAGGATTTTATCTTATTTTCTCTATATCTAAGTATAGAATTACTATATGCTTTCTAATAACAACCGACAGACTGGTCTAAGTTAAACTTTATTAAAATGAATAAAGAGATATATACATAAAATAATAAAACAGATATAAAATACATAAAAGCATTAATAGTGATAAAATACATAAAAGCATAAAATATATAAGTAAAAAGCAATAAAATTGAGTAGCTTTTGGGGCAAAGTGTCCCTTCATCAGCCTGATGAAGGGACATCTTGCCCCAAAAGCCACTTGATTTTAATGCTTTTTACTTATGTATTTTACGCTTTTATGTATTTTATCACTATTAACGCTTTTATGTATTTTATCTCTATTAATGGTTTTATGTATTTTATTGCTATAACGCTTTTATTTTATATCTGTTTTAGTATTTTACATATATATCTCTTTATTTATTTTAATAAAGTTCAACTTAAATCAGTTTGTTCATCGTTACTAGAAAGTATATTGTGATATGCAGCCTGAAACTCAAGCCTTTTTTTTCTAAGTATAGAATTGTTTTTAAAAAGGGTAAGAATCTATTAACACAGTGCAAGTATGCTTAGTTAGTTAGTTTAAATGGTAATTTTCTATACAAGGGCAACATTGTTCAGAGTTTGTCATAAATAATCTGAGTAGCTAGCAATAAATTTTCCCAAAGGAAGTAACTGAAATTTGGAAAAGCTGTAGCTATATTAGTAAAATATTCATATAATGTGATCATGTATGTAAATTTTAAGAGTGTAAGTCAAAAAACAGTGGAAGTACTAAGTACTAAGTAACCTAAATATATTCATCAAGCACACACAAAATATTTCTCATGCCATAATGCAAATGTTTCCAAATGTAATTCCATGAATTTATTAAAAACTATAATAAAATAATATGAGCACAAGTGCAAACCAGAGCAGTTTAACAGAGTCAGTACCTTTTAACAGCAGTAAAAGCAAAAATAAATAAATAAATAAAAAATAAACAAGTGGAAAAAAAAAAAGAAAAAGAAAAAAAAAACTTTTCATTTCAGAATTATCATGGCAATAGCTGATAATAGCTGAGTCAGTGCAAAGCTCATTCTATCTGTTAGAGCACAGCAAATGCAGTAAAAATTTATTATTTCAAAACCACAGATGTCTACCACCAATCTGGAACAATTCAGGATTATTTTATCAAGAAATAAAAAAAGACTAACTGTAAGTTGTCCCTAATACAAAAAGCACTATTTCCAGCCATTACCACAGAACTGCTAATATCATGCAACAATAATACTCAAACTTTTGTTATTGGTAGAATTAAATACCTAAAACACTGGACTTCCTGAGTAGTCTCTTCCCTTAAGTCATTGTAAGTAACACAATGTTGCATGCAGGTAAATGTACTTTATCAGAATCCCCGCTAAGTAATAATTATCTAAGATGATGTAAAATAGTTTATGCCTTTTAGAAATTTATACACATCATAAATGGCCGTAAAAAAGTGACCACAAATTTATAACTGCAAATGTCATAACTTGCAAATGCATACAAAACTGCAATAAGTAACAGGAAAAAAAACAAAAAAAAAAAAAAAAAAACCACCGTACATCAAAATATAATGCAGAAATTAGTATAGTAACATGATTTTAAGATTCTGAACATCTTAATAAGTCATAAAAATTAAATTTAAAAATTTTTATAAATGTTTTTATTTAGAGGCATTAATTAATTTAAAGGGTTCATTTATTAACTAAAATTTATTTTTAGATTTAGTAGAAACACATTATTTCTGAGCAATTATTGCATAAAAATATAAGTTACTACAAGTATTTACATAAACTCTTAAATGACACATGAACTTAAGAAAATTTTTATACATTTTTTTTAATGTACATGAAAGTAAGTCAGTAATTGCTGAGCATGTTATCATCACATTATTATATGTAACTAGCCCAATGTTGACAAAAGTTACTGCATCAAATCGAAATACCATACTGCCTATATCAAATGGCCACTTGGTATATTTTTAGAATATCTATTAAAAGTGATTGTTTGCAATCAGTTCGAATCTATGATTTGTGTCTGTACTGGTCTAGTTTTGTGCAATGATTCCACACTGTATACTAAACAATAACTATAATTTATTGATCTGATTTATCTGAATTGTGAAGTTGGAAACTTTATTTTATCATTTGTCTTTAAATGTAGAAAAATTAAAATATACAGAGAAAATGTGTAATGACTATATATTATGTTTTAATTTGCAGTGCAGTAGTGAAAAATAAGTCAAATAACTTTATTTTTACCATGCAAAGCTGACATTATCCATACATAATGCACATTAAGTGCTAATTATTTTTTTACAAAACATGAAAAAAATTGTGCCCAAATGCTTACATGCCTTGCTTTTGAAAATTAATGCGAATTAAAGGGTACTGATAAAAAAAAAATAATAATAATAGCACATCTTATTTTGATAACCCATTTATATTTCATAATGTTTATATTTCATGATAACCTATTTATCTTTCACATAATAAATTTTTATTATGTGAAAGACTGTCAGTAAGCACTGATGTTTACACGATACAAAGGGAGCAATTAAGCTTTGTAAACCTTTACATTACACCCCCCTACCCAGTTAGTACCATAACTGTATCAGTATCTAACATACATAATAATATTTAAAATTTATGTGTATGGTTTTGAAATTAAACTGAAAATATTAAAACTATTATAATATATGAATTCGCTCACCTTTGATAAAAGGATGTTAACATATAATTACTTTTTAAAAGAATAAAAATCACTTTAAATGGTTGATTACTAACTTCAATTAGTTTTTAAAAAGAACAACCCCCCCACCTCCTCAGTAGATTACATAAAGTCATTCTGCATTGAAATAACTAACTAAAACTAAACCTAATAGGATATAGTTACCTATTTATACATGCATATGTACTCTGTAACTAAATTGTTGCGTAAGACAAATTTAATTATTACCAATAATTTTAATAGATTATTTTTAAAAAGTGTTTATTTATACACTCATTGATGAAAGTGTTTATTTATACACTCACTGATGAAAGTGTTCATCATTGAACTGTATTCTTATATCAAATAATTTTCAATCAAAGATTTTTTGGTGCTTATACATAATGCACCTACTATCTTCACCAAGTCCAACCATACGCCTGCATGCAACTCAACTCCCAGTGGACAGATTCTCGTGAAATTTTAAACTTATGCCTTCTAAAAAGATTTTTGGAGCCATCCTGAATTTCATTAAAATTTAACCAGTAGAAATCAGACAAGTATTATTTCTTTATCAATCTGTCCACTTGCATGTAATAATTTGATGCCCAGTAGTCGGATTTTCAAGAAATTTTCATATTTGACCCTTTTAGAAAGAATTATCCAGCTTGCCCATATTTCATTAAAATTGGACCAACAGAAATCTGACAATTATTCTTTATTTTTTTCAAACCTATCATATAGGTATCCATATACTGCATACTGTAGCTGAAGCACTGGATATTAAGCTGACATGTGCTAGTACTAGTTAGAGGAATGAATGGGCAATGTGGCAGGTGCAGAAACAAAAAGGTTCATTCATAAAAGTCATTGCTTTTTACTCTTTTTTTTTTATAAATCATGAATTATTACTATTTGTTAACAAGCCTGAAATATAACACACTGAGTAGATTGACTAACTAGTTTTATTTCAGTAGTAGTAACTCTGTGAAACAAATAGTTACTCAAACCTCCTAGTCAAGAATAATATAAACTTTGAATGCAATGAGCAAATTTGCATGATGTAAACAATTTTAAGAATTACATGCAGATACAATCAAAAAAGTATACATTAAACATGAATCAGAAATAAGTGCACACCCCCAGAAAACAGACTTAAAAGTACTAGAAAAATCTTCCCCAAACTTGTTTAACAGTATTACTTTAAGTAAAAAAAAAGTAAAGTGCAGCCATTATCAACCCACTGCAGGATGGAAGCCTCCTCAACAATTCATGCTGAGGGAAATGGACCATAATCTGCCACGCTGGTCCAGTGCGGGTTGGCAGATCGACCGTATTCAGCAGTCAGGGGCTTGAACCCCGGTCTACTCAAAGAGCGTGTGCTACTGCACTCCCGCTCCTGCCCACTCGGCTACGGAGGCCTTCTTACTTTAAGTATCTTGACATAAATTGCAAGTAATTTATAAATACATTTGAAAAGAAACACAATTATAGTGAAAGTCCACCATAATGAGAGCTGAGAAAATAAGAGAAAAACATTTTTTATAAGGGATTCTTTTTATAATGAGAATCTCTTATAACTAATTACAGGTTAAAAAGGCATAAATGCCAAAAAAAAAAAAAAAAAATATTGAGAGAATCTGCTGATATTCATTTTTACATTCATATCTAATACAATAGTATTATATTAGATTGTCACATTTATTGCATCAAACTAAGGGATAATGAAATAAAATCATTGATGGTATCTCACACACACAAACAACTAAACCAATCTGCTTTCAGCCGGAGATTAACTGATTGTTAGAAGCTGCTCTGATATTGTGGAAGTCGGTAGTTTGAATAATAAGGAAGAATTAGACATTATTAGAGTGGATGGGCAGATGAAGTGGATAGTATGGATTTTTTTTCCCTTCCGGTGATGCTGTATAAGCTTGCCTCCTTGCATCATTTAACATCGCTGCTGCTACTACTACTAATAACCAACCAAAGAATACATGAAATTACAGATACTTGATTGCTTTGCCACTTAACACAACCAATTATAAGTGTGAAAAGGATGAAGAATTCATGTGAATTAGTGAAACAAGATACAGTGCTGTTTTTGGAAGAAATTTGTAAACGCTCATGGGGGACTGAGTCAAATGCTTTGCTGATATCCAAATAAACAATGTCAAAATTATACCCTAAATCCAGCTCTTGAGTGACCCTGTCAAAATAGATAACCAGATTAGATAAACATGATTTGTATCCTTCAGAATTCCATTTCTATCTAAATGATCCTGAATTCCACCCTTTATCACTGCCTCCATGATTTTCCCTACTACTAAAGTTAGACTGACTAGCCAGTAATTTCCCACTTCACTCTTAGAACTGCCGTAACATATTGAAGATACAGTGGCACTTTTCCAATCCAATGAAATCACTCTCAGGGCCAGTGATTCACTCATAACTAGTCTCAATGGTTCAATGCACTCACCTGCCACCTCTCTTAAGATTATAGGATATATGCCATCAACACCAGGAGCCTTACTGGCCTGTAGGCTCGAAGGTTTTTTCATTAATTACATATTTTTTGAATTCACTCCCATAATTTCTCTTTGATATAAAGGGTTTCTCTTCTGCAAATTAACTGCTGAGTTCATCTGCAACATCAGCTGGGGTATCTAATACTATCCCACATCCATTACATAAGGGTCCGATTTGGTTTGTCCTCTTCTTTGCATTTATATAAGTGAAGAATTCCTTGTCCCCACTCTTTGCCAGCAATTTCTCATAATCTGTCTTTGCCAGCCTTATCTCTTCTGTGGCACTATTTACAGATCACTTTGTAACCGTTATAGGCATCAATATTATCGAAGAAAAACATGGCATGGAACTTTTCCATGCCGTGTTTTTCTGCTCAAGTAATTTTGCAAGAATATTTGCTGATGCTATTGAGGCAGTGTTAGGTGGGTCGAAAAACTGCTAGTTTTGGGGGGGGGGAATTCACATAAAAAAGATTAACGGTAGCCACAGGCAGAACAGAAGCAAAAGTGATTCTTGCACTGCTTCGTTTGCAATGAGCAGCATCCTAGAGCAAGTTACTAGGGATTTCAAGAGCTGCTGGGAGTTATCATGGAACAAGTAAATATATGGGCTGTGTGTTAGGATAACTAAGAGTAAGAACAAGTGCATGTATACTTGCATGTACACTAATGCTAGAAGTATAGTAAATAAAATTGATGAATTTGAAGTGATGATCAAGACATCAAAGGCAGATATTGTTGGGATATCAGAGACATGGTGCCACACAGATATAAGTAGTCAGAATTGGAAATTTGGGAGTACATTGTGTACAGAAAGGACAGACAGGGTAGGAAGGGAGGAGGGGGTTATGCTGTTAGTTAAGAAACACAAAATCTAAGGAAGTGCATCCAGTTGACACAGGTGGATAGTGCAATGCTGAGTCTGTTTGGTGTGACAAATACTGGGAAAGAGAAAATGAGAAAATAGAAGTATGTTATAGGCCTAATGACGCTGATGAGTACAATGAACAGTTGTGCAGAGAAATAGAATGGGCCAGTAAATCAGAATGTCTTGTAATGGAGGATTTTAACTTTCCAGATATTGACTGGAACTTATGGGTTGATAACTTCCATGCTAGCAAGACTTTTGTGGATTTATTGGAGGATTGTTTTCTACAGCAACAATGTGTTCGAGGGGCAACCAGAGGGAGTTAATACCCTTGATCTGATTATCAGCAGTGAGGATGCATGAGTTAGGAATTTGCAGAAAAGGAATCACTAGGTGACAGTGATCACAGTGTAATGATGTGGGATTTACTTAAAGATGTAACTACCATTAAGGGTAAAGGGAAGAGTTTTTGTTTTCGTAAAGGTGACTACAGAGTTCTCAGACAGTTTTTAAATTCTACAGAGTGGGATCAACTGATGATGTTACCAACAGAGAATTCTAAATGGGAAGCCTTCAGGAACTTAATCTTCAAGGCTACTAGGCTTTTTATATAAACTAAGAAATACTATTCAAGGTTCAGGCCTAAAATATGTCGGATGAATTAATGAAGCTCGTGGAAGAGAAGAAAAATGCATGGGATGCATATAAATTATCAGGTGACACAGAAGCCTACGACAGATATAAGCCAGTCTGTAATCAAGTCACTAAGGATGTTAGGCAGGTGAAGGCAGGTTACGAGAAATCTTTGGCAAAGGATGCTAAGAAAAATAGCAAGGATTTCTTTACTTATATAAACTCTAAAAGGAAGGGGATGAATCTGATTGGTCCACTTGATATCGATGGTTCGACTGTTGACGATCCTGCACAGACAAACTGAATGAGTATTTTGGATTTACATTCACACGTGAGGAGTTATTCAAGGAGGGGAATGCCAGAAGTTTATCAAACTAACAGGGAACTAAGTGATTTTGTGATAACTGAGAGCAAAGTGGAGGAGAAATTGTAGAAGTTAAACCTAAAAAAGGCACCTGGGGCTGATGGGATCTATCCAGTTATAATACAGGAGGCAGAAAGAGAAGTAAGCAAGCCCTTAGCCATAATTATGACAGCATCCTTAGAGTTAGGGTAGGTCCCCATGGACTGGAGATGTGCAAATGTATCCCCAATTCACAAAATGGTGTTCAAAAGTTGAACGAATAATTATAGGCCTGTTAGTTTAACTTCTGTTCTGGGGAAAAGAATGGAGTCACTAGTTAAAGAGGTGATATAGGATCACCTAGACAAGGCAGCAGCAAAAGTTCAGAGAGCATGAGTTTGTTAAGGGGAAGTCTTGTCTGACCAATTTGATTGGATACTATGATGTGGTCACAAAGGAACTGGATGTTAAAAATAATTTTGATATATACTAGGATTTCAGGAAAGCTTTTGATACTGTTGCGCATGGAAGACTACTGTACAGATTGGAGAGGTATGGCACTGTAAAGGGCAAGTCACTGTAATGGATAAAGGGATGGTTGAGTGGGAGATGACAGAGAGTGGTAATAAATGGACACTGCTCTTTTTTTTTTTTGTTAGTTGTTGGCAAATCGGCTTCTGTGGCCATAATGGACCTCCAAAAGTTTTAGTATTTTACTCTGATCCAAGCCCGAGGCGGGATTCGAACCCGCGACCTTTGGGTTGCCAGGCAAGCACTTTACCTACCTGGCTAGCCCAGTCAGCTGACACTGCTCTATGTGGACTAATGTTATTAGTGGAGTCCCGAAGGGTTTGGTGCTGGACCCATTATTGTTTTGTGTTTTTATCAATGTTATAGATGAAGGTATATCAGGCTTAATGTCCAAGTTTGCAGATGATACAAAGGTTGGCAGGGTTGTTAATGACAGTAAATACAGTATGCTACTGCAACAGGATCTAGAAAAGTTAGGCAGATGGACTGAGAAGTGGAAACTGAAGTTTAACATTCACAAATGCAAAGTACTGGATATGGGTAGCAGTAATCTAAGAGAACTATACCAATTGTGAGGTGCTATATTCAGGGAGGTGTAGGATGAAAAAGACCTGGGGGTAATTGTGCAGTCAGATACGAAGTTTTCTGAGCAGTGCAGATGGGCTGCCAGAGCAGATCATGGAGTTTTGTCAGTGATATATTGGAATTTTGCTAGCAGAGACAAGGAGGTGATTATGCCTTTGTATAAGGCAATGGTCAGGCCACACCTAGAGTACTGTGTACAGGTCTGGAGGCCTCATTTTATGTAGTATGTAGAGTTGCTAGAACGAGTACAAAGAAAGGCAACAAGATTGGTGAGGGTAACAAAGGGGATGCTCTTACCAAGAAAGGCTTGAGTTCTGCAAATTTCTGTGCCTGGAGAGTAGGCACCTGCGAGGTGATCGGATTGAGATGTATAAGGCTTTGAATGGTTTAAGCAGGCTCAATGCTGATGGGATACTTCCGCTTGCTCAGACTAAGAACCTGAGGGGCATAGATTCAAATTGAGGAAAGACAGTTGTAGAATAGATGTGAAGAAGCTTGCCTTTAGCCATTGGGTAGTTGATTGCTGGAACAGACTTCCATCCGCTGTTGTGGAAGTTGATAGCTTAAATAAATTTAAGGCTGAACTAGACAAACATTTAGAATGACTGGATGGGTGAAATGGGAAGGTTTTTTTTTTTTTTTTTTTGGATGATGCTGTAAAAGCTTGCTTTCTTGCTTGCATCATGTCTCAACTAATGATAATGCTAATCTGGCAAATTCATTAATCATCCAACTTGGTATCTTCCTCGAGAAGTACTTTTTTAATGATATATACGCTTTCAAGGCTTCTGTGATTAATGTTTTATAGGTATACTATAATTGAATTGTATTTGCTCTTTATGCGATATCTACCCAGTTAATAGATGCCACGCAGCACCTTAAGGCACTGTAATATCCTTTTCTGAAATTATAACCCATTCCTTTGACTTTAACTACTGCAAAGTCTCTGTTCATCATCCACCGTAGAACTCAGTGATCACTTCCTGCTACTGGTTCCTGTATTGTCAAGCCCTATTATGTCATCTGGTTTATGGGTGATAATGAGGTCTAGAATATTCTTTTCTCTAGTACTTTCCCTAACATGTTGATACAACTAACAATCATATAGTTGATTTAAAAATTTTGTCCCCCATGTGGAGTTTCCTTCCCATTTGCTCCAATCAATTAAAGACAAATTAAAATCACACATAAGACATTGATGCCTACTTGCCCATTCCATTTGCATGTAGAGGCTCTGATCATAATCCTCACAATCATCTGGCCTGTAGATTTCTCCCACTCTCATTATACCTTTGCTTTCAACTATCTCACACCATATAGATTCTATACTAGGATTCCATCTGAATCTGGGAAAGCTTTTGTCACGCTCAAGCTGCTTCTGATATGACCCCATCACCCCTTCTATATGCTCTATCCTTTCTAAGTACATTATACATACCGTACTGATACTCATCATCCCCTATAATGTAAAGTAGTATGCTTTGGCATTTATTTTTAGTTAAGCTACTGAGTTTCAACAACTGGCTGACTTTCTGTTTCCCACATAGGTTTTATTAGCTTTTAAATAAGTCCAAATAAACCATATTCTTACAATGTTATGCCACGTATATTATCAGTATCAAAATTCTATTCTGTGTGATGTTATTAACTGAATTACCCAGACCCCCCCCCTCCACCTTATGGGATGGGCAATTTGCTCTCAGTATGACCAAATAATATGTAATTATCAGTAACTGAATCCCTTGCCTTTTATGCTTTCAGCTTTCTGTTTCTAATTTTTATGCCATATGATCTCTGAGAGTATTCAAGAGAGAGAGAGATAGGTGCTATTTCAATACTATTTCTATCACTTATTTCACCTAATTTTAGCATTGGCTTATACCCCCACTTTTTGGACAAACTATAGCTAGCACTAATTTTTACATATATCTATATATAGATGCTGCCTGTTGGGCTAGCTGCTATTCTATCAACAAGCTAGAAAACTATTAGAAGAATAACATACTCTTTTATTGTTGTAAGTATAAAACAACAGAACTTCAAAAATCTAGAATTAAAATATCCTTAACTTTTTGAGTATTTCCCACCTTATACAGTCAACACCGGGTAGTCAACCGTAAAAATGGCATAGGGGAAATAGGCTGGCTGGACTTATATAAATAATAAAATAAAATAAAAAAAACAACAGCTACAGGTGCCAAATTTAATAATTTTCAAACACCAATTTCTTTTGTTTTACACATTTCCTATCCTTTACATCATTTCTATATCTTTGCAATATACAATATCATTCATTTTTCAAGACATTCAAGACTAGTTCACAACTATAGTATTTAATAGTACAGTAGTGTGCATTTAGATTTTTGGGTGATTTGATTGCTGAAATCATGTCACTGTAATTTTACTTCATATTAAAAAAATACCGGACAGTTGCAACACCCATACCAGAGGCAGCATTCAAGTATGACATTTATTTCTTAGGCAAGTATGTAACCCACTGGACTAATGCTGCAGAAGGTGTTAACATTTTAGCTTGATGCTGATGACTGGTGTTCTGTGTAATGACTAGTGTTAGATTATAGAGATCAGAGCTATTCTATTATCTAATAAAAATAATGAATTACTCCTGAATACTTAAGCTATATGCACAACCTACAAAAAAAAAAAAAAAAAAAACTGGAGCGTGCTATGTCCCTGAGGATGCTGGATTTATGAGTTAGTACCATATACTCTTAAACCCAGTTAGAAATACAGAAAATCTTTAAACCTTGCTGTAACCAGTGGATAGCAATCACAAACAGATAGTCATGCCTAATTATGGTTTAGATATAGTCAATGGTGGTAGCCCTTGATAACATAACATTTATTGTGATCTATAAATAATTAGTAGCTTTTATGTGCATATATAATTTATTTAGTTTTTATTTTTAATTATATACATTTTTCCCTTATGCAGGGCTTCAGCACATTGTTTTGGCTCATGGCAGACATATCTGGCAGCTCACTTGCTTATATAAGGATTTACATCTTTATTAGCTTCATTCATATTAATTCTTCCCTATTAGTTTCATACATACACTCATGAGCCAGAGCCAAAGCATAATGATCACCCATCTCCACAAGTGGCCACATCCCACAGCACCTAGGAGTAACATCACCAACCGGCACAGAACATATATATATATATATATATATATATATAGGTAGTTCCTATCCTATCAGTTTGTCAGTATAAAGTCAGTGTAATGGGGAAAGGGAAGGCGAGAGTTTGAATGGGGAAAATTTGCAGTGCTAGGAAGGCAAACTGGCATCTCAGAAACTGCAGGCAGGGTTGTCTGTTTGTGGACTGCCATAGTGAAGATATACATATGCACTCCTCCATCATGCTGATGGAGTGGTGCATATTTGATGGTGAGCAGATGAAAAGCTATAATCAGACTGCATCATTGGGAAAAAACAGGCCAGCAAGTATCATGGTTTGAGGAATGTTTTCATAGACATCACTGGATCCCTCATTCCCATTCAACACATCCTCACTGCTAGATTTTTTTTCCTACTTTCCTGGGCAAGTTTTGCCTTACATGTGAATGTGTATCCAGATGGCACTGGACTCTTTCAACAAGATAACACCCACAGCCCAAGTCACAAGGTCTGCATCATGCAGGAATGGTTCAAGGATTGTGTCCAAGCATTTTGTGTGCTCCGCTTGCTTCCAAATTTCCCCAACATCAATCCCATCAAATGTTTGTGGGATGCAGTGGAAAGCAGCATTTGCTTTCCACCATATCCAAATGCCAGATCAGTCAACCCATGTTTTATGGGTTCATATCTGGAGAATTGGGCAACCAAGGTAGCAATTGGACATCACTTCCATATTTGGCAAACCATCCTTGAATAATACCAGCAACGTGGCAAGGGGCATTATCCTGCTAGGACATACCTGTACCATCCAGGAAGACAGTCACCGTGAACTATTGTACCTGGTTCCTGATCAGCCACAATGGATAGGTAGTTTTTAGCATTCAGATCAAAGTCTAGTTGTATGAGGACTCCAAGTGGTTCCCAGGAATTCATCAGAAAAGGCAACTTTTTTCCAGTTGTTAACGGTCCAACGACACCACTCAGATGCAAACTTTAGGCATTACTGATGAGGGTAGCCAAAGCATGGGTACTTTTGATCATACACCTACTCTAGTGGCCCATATGGAGGAGGCTTCATTGGACTGTGGCCTTGTAAACACTGCTGGTAATGTTATGGTTAAATTTCATGGTCAGCCATCCCACCATTTTCTGTGTATTAGCTCACATGATGCGGGATAGCCTATATTCACCACAACCATTGATGAGGCAGGGGCACTTGCCATTGGCCTGGTGACTGCTGCATCCAATATCCTTCCACTTTCAGAAAACCTTAACTATACTCTGCAAAGAGCCAACAAGATTTGCAGTTTCCATAATACAGCTGGAGGTCTGCTAAAGAATTCATGTGGTACAGCATTTACCAACGTGGCAGCCATTGTACACCACTGTGTTCAGGATTCAATAAAGTTGGGCTTATTAAAACTTGAATTTAAGTATAGATTTGATGCTATACCACATACACACAGTGATTGTGTGTGGTATTTATTCAGCATGTATAGTGGCAATTGTACTAGTAAGGCTTGCATTCTTTGTTATTGCTGTGACTCCCACTTTTTCCCCCCACATTAATTTAAAGTCTTAAAACTTGTGTTTTTCTTCACCTACTACGGCAAAAGAGGTATCATTTTGTTTGTCTCAAAGCAAGAAATTAAGGCAAGATTATTTAATAGTATCTTCCCCCTCCTTTCCCCCAACATCAGGTACAGAGGACGAAAATGTGATCAAGCAATCTGTGACCACTTTAAGATGCTCCACTAGGAATGAACATCAGATCATTGACAATGATGACTGCTCTAGGAATTCAGTGGACTGAAAGCCAGCTCTAGCTAGAAAGCAGAAATCTAGAAAAACTAAAGGAACTACTGCCTTCCCTTCTTAGGAAGAAGGGAAAACAGATCATGAGGTGGTTGTAGCACCCTCAGATGCTACCTAATTGTCACAAATGGAAACCACAAGCCCTGAGACAACACTATAAGCATCTCTCTGCTACTAGGAATAAACTTGAAGGCATCAATCACTGTCCAAACTGGCAGGATTACAACTGCTGTAAGACTGCAAATATTTAACTGTTGGACTAAGCTGGAGGAACAATTATTACAGCTTTACAACAGTTCTGTTACAATTCTGTTATTACAACAGCCAAATTGCTGTTGTCATAACAGAATTGAAGCCTCATACAGCTACTGTAAGGTAATGTCACTACAGAAAATGAATTATTGGAGTGCTTACTGAAGCTTCCACACCTGAGGATGCTAAAACTATTAAGGAACACACTACTATTGCTAAACCCCACAAAACAAGGGGCCCCTCCATTATGATTTTTGATGTGGAGAAAGCCTTACAGAGAGTTATATATATATATATATATATATATATATATATATATATATATACACAAAACAAAAAAAAAAAAAAAACTTACAGCGATGCTTGACACTGGAGGATATGATGCAGGAGTTCCAATGCAGAATTGGCTTAAACTCAAGGTCTCCTTCACTATGCAACCTTACTGTCAACCCCCCCACCTCCACGCCAATGTAAATTACTGGCACAGATTAAAGGACTACTTCTCACTCAAAGTGTTTTAAATGCCACAAATTCAGGCACACATTCCACACATGTTCTGACAAGCAGCACCTGCAGACACTGTACTGTAAAGGGGCACAATTTAATCAATGCCAAATCAGCAGAAACATTCCTAAGTGTGCAAATTGCAAGGTGGCATACCTGGGTCATTCCCAATAAATTAAATTCAGATGCCCAATTTATTTATGCACTGCAGTATAGGCTTAAAATAAATTATGGGTTAATTTTCAAAGCAGTACTGATTAAAATGTGGCTTGGGCTTTTAGATTTCTCCAATTGAATGCCTAAAGAGCATGTGCTGTGGTAGGGCAAGTTAAACTCAAAATGGAGGAAGAGCACACTGATATTTTTGCTGTCTAGCAACCCTACACTGTGGGAGGCAGGGTCAGTGGATACCTCCAGCCCTGCAGGGTGGCAGAAACCTCTTCTGAGACCTCCTAGGCATTTCATTTAAGTGAGTTGACATCTTAGTCACCTCTAGGCTCTTGCCCATATGTGACTAATTCTCATCTGTATCTGACAAAATAACCTAATATCTAGTTGGTTAAAATTAAATTTGAATACAGCGACCCCAACAGGTCAAATTAAATTAATCTGATTTAATAAACTTTGTCCTCATTGTGGGGAAGGGTACTCACACCCCCACCATGAGTTACCATCCCCACCACAAGGAGGTAGGTCACTACTGTCTAAACTCTATAACATTATTTCTTAACACATGCCCTTCAACTCACAAAACCATTGGAATAGATAGATCATCTTTATGTGATCACCAGACAGAGACTGAAAATAAAATAAAATAATGACCCAGCTAAAGTCATTTAACAAATTAAGTTAAATAGACATGGTCTTATGCACATACAGTAAAGACGTCACATTGTAGGTATTATCATGTGTGTGTACAAGACCATCTTGAATTTCACAGTTACCACAGGGATCTTCACATTCCTCAGCTTCTTAGGAAGTCTGCACAACAGTATGGACCTCCCCAACACAGTCAAAGAGAACCCCCTTATAAACAGATCAGACTCTTAACCAAGAGCAATGACCCCACATCCTCAGGTGGAAAGCATTAGTAGTAGCAAATGATGCAAGAAAGAAAGCTTACACAGCATCAGCAAAAAAAAAAAAAAAACAACTTCCCATTTCACTTATCCACTCCCTCCAACAGTTCATTCAGTTCTTCCTTGAATTTATTTAAACTATCAACTTCGGCAACAACAGAAGGAAGTTTGTTCCATCAAATGCCCACCCAATGACTAAAGCCAAATTCCACACATCTATTCTGCAACCATCCTTCCCTAGTTTGAATTTTTCCCCCTAATGTGTGTAGCCTGAGAACAGGAAGAATCCAAGCAGCATTGAACTTACTCAATACATTCAAAGCCTTAGACACCTCAATCAGATCATCATGCAGGTGCCTAGTCTCCATATGCTGCAATTTTAAGGACTGCAGCATATCTTGGTAAAACATTCTCCCCTTGTTTCCTTCACCAATCTCATTGCCCTTCTCTGTATCTGCTCCAACAGCTCTACATTCTTGCTGAAAGGCCTCCAGATCTGTATGCAGTAATCAATATGTGGCCTGACCTTATACAATGGGATAATTACCTCCTTATTGGTTTCAAACAACAATTTGCTAGACCAACAGCTTTGAAACTGTGCTGTCTGGGTGGTGGTGTCCACCAAGAATAAACAGTAGTCTTCTCAACTAGAGAAGTGTTACTTATTCGAAGTAGTGCAATACCTGGTATCTTGTTGTGAAGGTAGCCAACAATATGAGATACAATTCAAAATGATGCTTTTACACTACATACGTAGCTTATGGGTAAACTATGGTGTAAATACACTGATATTATATAGTTATTTAAATCCATATGCTATTATGTCCTGTGCATTTCGCCTTTAAAATACATTATCATTTGTTCACCATTTGGCATCTCTCATATTGTGGAACCACTTCACAACTGATGGCATGTTTGCATTATCAGGATACCTGCCCACCCACCGATGATAGGTCAACAGCTTTGAAATGGTGCCATCTGGGTGGTGGTATTCACTGAGAATAAATAAAAGTAGTCTTCTTAAGTAGAGAAGCATTACTTAATCGAAGTAGTGCAATAACTGGTATCTCATTGTGAAGGTAGCCACAATATGAGATACAATTAAAAATGATACCTTTACACTACATGCGTAGTTTAATTTATGGGTAAACTATGGTGTATCTACACCGATATTATATATATATATATATATATATAATATCGTGAGGAACTCCACTAATAACATTAGTCCACAATGAGAAGGGTCCATTGATTACCACTCTGTCTTTTCCCATTCAACCATCCTTTATCCATAGCAGCAACTTGCCCTTAATGTCAGACTGTTCCAACTTTTACAGCAATCTTTTATGTGTAACAGTATCAAAAGCTTTCCTGAAATCCAAATATATGATATCGAAATTATTTTTTGCATCCACTTCCATTGTGACCACATTATAATATCCAATCAAATTGGCCAGACAAGATTTCCCCTTAATAAACCCACACTTTGTCTGAAGTAAAACTGCAATCTTGCCTAGATGACCCGTATTGCTTCTTAAACCAATGACGGCATTATTTTCTCTGGAAAAGAAGTTAAGCTAACAGGTCTGTAATTGCTTGTGTCACCCTTTGAAATGGGGATACAATAGCATATCTCCAGTCCACAGGGCCCTTCCCTGAATCCATGGTTTCTTTCATAATTATGGCCAGAGTCGTGCAAAGGTACTTGGGGGTCCAGATGCAAAAGGAGTTAAGAGACCTCTTATTTATGTTGAGACTTTGATGGCTCCTATGGTTGGACCCCCCCATAGATCAGGGGCCCGGTGTGCTGCATCCAGTGCACCTCCCATTTGCATGTTTCTAATTATGGCTAAGTGTTTGCTTACTTCCTCTTCTGCTTCCCTTTAATATAATTGAATAGATCTCATCCATCCCAAGTGCCTTTCTTATGTTGAACTTCAACAACTTCTTTTCTACTTTCCTCTCAGTTATTACAAAATCATTTAGCTTCTTGTTAGGGATTGATAAAGTTCTGGAATTCCCTTCCCTAAAGAATTCCTCTTGTGTGAATGTTGATGCAAAATATCTATTCAATTAGTCAGCAATCTGAGCAGGGTCGTGAACAGTTAAATCATTGACATCAAGTGGCCCAAAGTAATTCAACCCTTTCTTCTAATGTTAATATAAACATAGAAGCCTTTGCTGCTTTTCTTTGCATTCTTTGCCAGAGACTTCTTATAATCAGCTTTATCTTGCCTAACTTTATTTGTAACTTGATTACAGGCAAATTTATATATACCATAGGCTTCTGTATCACCTGATAATTTATATGCATCCCATGCACCTTTCTTCTCTGCCACATATCTCAACAGTTCATCTCACAATCATTTAGGTCTAAGCCTTGAAAAGTATTTCTTCGTTGGTATGAAAAGTCAAGTAGCTTCTATGCTTACTTCCTTGAAAGCTTCACATTTAGAATTTGCTGATGGTAACATCATCAGTTGGTACCACTGTATAGAGTTTAAAAACTATTTGGGATCACTGTAGTCACCTTTATGAAAACAAAAATCATTCCTTTATCCATGATGGTAGTTATATCTTTATAAGGTGGTAGATGACTCTCATCAACTGGTGCAATACCACCACTTTGCTTATTGGAGGCTTGAAGTTGTGAAACCCATGTTTAGTCTCTAGAGCAAAGTTTCCGGCATCCCGCCCCCATACTTCTCCTTCAACCCATGCACGGTACTAAGTACTATAGGTTTTGATACCTTCGTGCTTGGGGTTTTCATAAAAAAAAAAAAAAAAAAAAAAAGTAAATCCCACATTATAGACTGTGATCATTGCCACCTAGTGGTTCTTTTATCTATAGATTTTTAATGCATGAATAATTACCGCTGATAAACAGATGAAGAGTATTACTCCTTTACTACCTCTCTAACATCCTGCTGTAGAAAATAGTCATCCAATCCACAAAAGTCTTGCTAGTATGTGAGTGACCAACCAACAAGTTCCAGTCAATATATGGGAAGTGAAAATCCCCATTATAAGAGATTTACTGGCCCATTTTTTCCTGCCCCTTTCTTATCATTCATTTTACTCATCAGAATCATTAGGCCTATAACCCACTACTACTCTCATTTTTTCTTTCTCAGTACATATATCACAACAAACTGACTCAACATCACATTGGCTACCCATTTGTATGCACTGCCTTAGATTTTATGTGCTCCTTAACTAAGGGCATAATGCCTCCTTCCTCCCATCCTGTCTTTACACATTTTACTCCCTATATTCAAATTCTGCATCCCTTATATCTGAGTGACATCGTGTCTCTGTTATCCCAAGAATATCAGCATTTGATGTCTTGAGCAGCACTACAAGTTCATCCAATTTCTTTGTTATGCTCCTAGCATTGGTGTACATGCAAGTATACATGGAGCTCTTCTACACTTAGTTACTCTAACACAGCCTAAGTATGTATTTGTTCCATGATGACTTCAGTAGTCTTTGAAATCCACGTGACCTTGCTTTCCAGGCTGCTGCTGCTTGTTCCAATAGAAGCCGTGCAAGAATCACTTTTACTTCTGCCTGCAGCTATTGTTAATCCATTAGCTTGTGTATCTCCCCCCCAAGCTGCCAGCTTTCTGACCCACCTAAGATTGCCTCAATAGCATTAACAAATATTCTTTCCCCTTTCTAAGTGTATCCCATCCCTGTAGAAGCAGGCTGTCATGTTAATCAAGCATAAACCACATTGAGAAAAACTACTCCTTGGGCTTTGCACAATCTCTCCATAGCCAAATTGATTTACAAGGTTCTCAACGTGTAGAACAGGATACCTCTCATGCCCTTAAAAGATGATATCTGTCCTACAACATCATCAACTTTAGCCTCTGGGAGACATACTCTGGTCCTATTCTACCTATCCTTTTTGCACAATATATTTCTTGTTTCCCTGACAATAGTCACCAGCAACAACTAGCTCCTCTGGGACCAGCACATTCTGCCTTAGGGTTTGCAGCGCTGCGTTGCCTGATGCTGAAGTGCAAGCTCTACCATTGAGGTGGGGAGGTAAGAGCTCGATGGACCCTAATTTAAACCTTTCATCCACTCCGTTCTTCAAGCTTTCATAAAAGCCCATAACAATGCTGAATTGGCACCTAATATCCTCACACTCTTTATATTGAACACACACACACACACACACACACACACACACACACACACACACACACACACACACACACACACACACACACACACACACACACACACACACACAAAGATCCATAGTTGGTACATGAATCCTCCATGACTTAACACATGATATTGGCAAAGGGATAGTATCATGTGTTAAGTCACCGAGGATTCATGTACCAACTTTAGATGTAGTCTATCACCCTCCAATCATCTGCATACTGTCATATTGTTAATCATAATCTGTCCTACATTTAACTATATCCAAAACTCTGGACTATTCAGGGCATTTCTTACTCACAGCAGCATGACTAGAGGGAATCTTCCTCCTCCAATTTACACACTCCAGTGCTAACAAGAGCCATCACTGTTGCAATGCCTCTCTGTTCAGGAATCCTACACTCTGAAGGGCAGGCATAGGGGTACCCCATCCTATATGGTGGTAGAAGCCTTCTGAGACCTCCTGGGCAGCGATAATTATTTGGAATACACTGTCACCAAGGCCAGTATACTATGTGTATCTTATGTTACAGGTGTCACCAAGGCCAGTATACTATGTGTATCTTATGTTACAGGTGTATAGATTATCAGCCAGCATGGAATGTTTCATGTCATCTCCCTATACTGTAGACCTGGTGAAGACATACAGATGACCATGCACACACAATGGCCATGAACTGGAGGCCTTGCAGCTACATCTTTTGCCATTCCCAAGTGCCCCCATTTGTCAACCTTCGGCAGCACCGGAGAACAACACAGGTATTAGAATAGCCACCACTGCCATAGCTCCAAAATTCTCAAGCTGGTGTATCCACAAATCTTGGACTAGATCAGACCACAGAGCCATCACCTAAAGCCTTCTCAGACAGCTTGACCACACTTTAAACCACCATGAAATAATTAGATATAATATAAAAAATGCAAATTGGAACCTTTTCACTGAGAAACTTAGAAACTACTAACCGGGGACCTCACCTGAGACCTTGGTCCCCCCCTCCTGCAGAACATGTTGCAAGACTTACTCAGACAATTACATCAGTCTACAATGACTATCAGAAAAAAATATGTCTAAAAAGGATGCAATCCCCTGATGGTGCTCTAAGCTTGATGACCTCAGGCGAAGGGTTCACTGGGCAAGGAAACACTTCCAATGTGTAAGGACCTCCTGGCATGAAAGTGAAATAAATGTCCTAAGAGAGACCTACAGAACTTTCAAAAATAGCTACACCACCTTCATCAAGTCCAAGAAATAGGGTTGGTGCATCTGGTAATGTGGACCCTCGGTGTGTTGTACACTGGAGTGTCATGAACAAAAAGGCCCAGAGGAGAAAACGTCAACACTATCAAACCCAATGGAACTCTAATCCTTAAATGGGAGGACTCTGCCAATAATATCCTCAATGCTATATTCCTTAGGGGTGACCAGGCTCTTACAGAAAGGAAGACTGACATCTGTGCAAGCAACAGCTCCTACAAAAATGGTGCCACCGAACAACCCTTTAGCCATGAGCAAATGATTGCAGCCTCAGAATGCAATAAGAAGAAAAGTGCCCAGGACATGATCTGTTAGAGGTGGTGATTAAAAAGGTTGCCTCTGCCAGCCCTGACCAGATCCTATTTAACAAATGCCTTGCTCAGAGAGTCTTTCCTGACGCCTGAAAGCAATCGAACCAAAGGCTGATGTTGAAAAACCCAGATAAACCTCCTGATGAGCCAAAGTCTTATTGACTTTGCTACCCGTGCTTGGTAAGATGCTTGAGCATTTGTCATCGCAGAGGTTGAATGACTACTACTACCAGGCAAGCCTGCAAGGTAATAGGCAATATGAATTTAAACAAGGAAAATCAAGAGGATGCAATGTGCCAGTTAACCCTAGCCACAGCAAATACCCAGGAAAAACATGTGCTAGCTATCACAACTGACTTTTATGGTTCTTTCAACACTTTCTGGTGGCCTAGCATCCTTCAGAGGCTAAGCCACACAAGTGTGGCAGGCAACCTACACAACATTATCAATAGCTATCTGAGTAATAGAAAAGTAATAGTCTGAACTGAAATTCCAACAGCTCTTCAGAAATGACCTCAGGACTGAGCAGAACTGTTGCAAGAGCTGCAAAATCTACAGGAATGGCCCAACCCAACGTTCACAAGCTCAAAATAGCTCGTGACGAAACTAACATCATATTGCTTAAAGGAACCTTACACTCTCACAGAGAGTCCTGTTATAAAAATCAGCAATACATCCCTGAAAATGCCTGGTCATCATCTTCAATTCAAAACTAACCTTTTACCCATATTTAGAAAACGAAACTAGAAAAATAAGAAGCAACACAGGCCCGATCACCAGAATCAGTAAAACTGACTGGGGGTAAAAAAGAAAATCCCTAACTCTAATTTATACAGCAGTATTGGTACCAATTATTTCCTATGGCAATGCCATTTGGTTCCACACGACAGCAACAGCTACAATTAAAAAAAAAAAAAAAAAAAAAAATAGACTTCATATTGAAAACCTCCTACTTACTATCACTAGAGCCTGTAGAACTCAACAGCCTCTACTAGAGCCTGCATATAGTGTTAATTGTAATATGGCTCTGGGGTTTCCCCGACTGCACTTCAAACAATATAGTGAAACAAACTCTGTAAAGACCAGATTTATGTATGTTAGTGAGTGTTTGTGTAGTATTAGTGTGGGGTTTGGTTGGCTGTGTTGTTCATCCATGCTGTAAAACTAGTGTGTTAGTTGTCTGACAGCACCAGGGGTTCCCCCATCTTCACCCAGCCCAGCCTGTAGATGGTAGTTGTTTGTTATTTTGGTTTTTAGGAGCATTAGCAACTAAGGCCATATTGCTCCGGGGATATGTGGTGGTCATTCCCTGACCTTTCTGCATCTTCTGTATTTGGTGGGCATGGTCTAATCAAGAAGCATGTGCTACGCACTGCCGCTCCTGCCCACCTGGCTACGGAGGCGCCCAGCCTGTAGAACTAAGGTAAAGTGCAAAGTATGTTAATTGTCGGATATATAAATGTGTGTGTATGTGTTTATATGTATGACTGTGTCTGTTTGTGTATGAATGTCTCTGTGCATGCATGTATGTATATACATGCACACAGACATTCATGCAAATGTGTCTAATGATGCAAATCTAATGATGTGTGTGTATGTAAATCTGCTGTATGCATGTGTGTTTGTGTGGAAAAGTAAATGGCAGAAGTGCACAGATTCTGTGCACTAAATGACAGATTCTGTTCTTGTGCAAATGATTATGTTTATTTGAATGTGTAAGTGAATATAAGTTGAGGATTTGGTGTATGCATGTTTTGTATGTATGCCCTGCATCTGTCTGTGAGTCTAGTCTGTGCATGCTTCTTGAGTAGGCTTGTGTGAATGAGGTGTGTATATTAAATTGCTATATATGCATGTGAGAGGGTAACATATTTTGATTAACCTAGGGCAGGAAACTGTGCATGAATTAATCTGTAAAAAAAAAAAAAAAAAAATGTGTTTGACGCTTATATATTCAGAGTCCTGTAATGAGTGGTCATGAGCACTGTGACTGAAAGAGTGAATGAGGCCAGATTACTTGTTTGAGTGTGCACTATGAATATATTAAAAAAAAAAAAAAAAAAAATTTACAATTCCAGGTTAAGAAGTGTAATTGTAATATGAATTACACTTCATATTACAATTATTGTAATATAAAGAAGTGTAATTGTAATATGTTGGTCATGTGAATAAACTTCCATCTGGCATTGTGGAAGATGACAGATAAATAAATTCAAGGCTGAACTAGACAAACCTTTGGAGTGAAGGCGCCTCTGTAGCCAGGTGGGAAGAAGTAGCAGTGCATAGCACACGCTTCTTGATTAGACCAGGGTTCGAGCCCGTCACCACCAAATACGGAGGATGTGGAAAGGTCAGGGAATGACCACCGCATATCTAGGAGCAATATGGCCTTAGTTGCTAATACTCCAAATAACAAACAAACAACAACAACAACATTTGGAGTGAATGGATGGGTGAAACGGGAAGTTTTATTTTTTATTTTATTTTTTATTTTTTGGTTGATGCTATATAAGCTTGCTTTCTTGCATTGCATGTCTCTACTAATGCTAGCTTTGCAATGACCAAATGCATACCTGTGATCTGTCAAAAACAGAAGAAAAAAAAGTTTGTAATCTGTGGTTGTAATGCATGTTGTTTGTATGTAGGTGTGACAGGTGTGTGACTGACTGGTGTTTGAGGTGTTTGACAGGCACCCCTGAGCTGAGTGCAGTAGGGGTCACCTTCTCTTGTCGATGCCATGCTGCAAGTAGGGAGTTAAGCCAGGGCAACCTGGCCCTGTGACTTTTATTCACCCCATCATGAATCCCAAGGCACTGCCCATTCTCTACCATATCCCACCCCATCCCATCCCATCCCTAACTTCATCTGATGGGTCCTACTACCCTAAACACTTTCCGCTGCTCTTTTTATTATTATTATTAGTCGTATGGTGCAAGGCAGCCTGAGGCTTATGCTGCACCAGCCAAAAAAAAAAAAAAAAAAAAAAAATCCCCGACTTACCCTGAGAGAGTCAGAAGTACAAAGGAATCACCAAGAAAGAGAAGAATGATGATATCCAGCTCAGGACCCTGGGTTTGTCAAACCCATACTCACCAGATGTGAGCCCCAAGGGTGAGATGTGAGCCTCTTAACAATTCCCTCTGTGGAAGTGGGTTGTGTCTACAGAGGTGTCCCCTCTGTCTACCTGTTTCTTCTGATTTCCTGGTGTACATCTTCCTATCATTCACCTTCTTGCCTTCACCTATCCTCCAAGCTTGTACCCTTGCACTCCCTTCCAGCAAAAACTCCAACTCATCCCCTTTTTTTTTTTAAATGGGGCCCCCTCCCTGGCAAGCTCAGGTGACACCAGGGTTTGCCTGGCCATAGATGTTGTAACCCTACTTCCTGATCCACTTCCTCATAGTCATGGATGTCAATTAGGGGACTGTAGTGTTCCATTGGCCTCTAGGCTAAATGGTCAGATGAACAACAGACCAACATAACACTATATCACACAGATAACAAAAATACAAACACCATATTGGCTTTACAGAATTTGTATTGCATCTCATTGTACATAACAGTTAAGAGAGGCCCCATGCCTCTTGACCTGTAACACTATAAAATATAAAACTGCTACCCTTCAACTGATAACCAGCCCTTTTTCAAAGTCTGTCAGAGCATGTTTCTTGCCCATGCTGCTCAAGTACTTCATATGGATCACATGCCATGAACCTGCAATATCACATTTCCAATTCTCACCATCACCATGACATGTGTACCATCAAGAAGAGAACAACAGCCAATTGCTAACATCCACCTTCACACAAGGATGGTCATAATGTTTTGACTGGACAGTACATGTGTATAATATATATTAGAAGACGAAATGCACAAGGCATAATTTTTTATGGGTTTACGCAATTAACTATATAATATCGGTGTAGATACACCATAGTTTACCCATAAATGGTGTATCTACACCGATATTATATAGTTAATTACCTAAACCTATTAAAAATTATGCCTTGCGCATTTCGTCTTCTAATACATTATTACCAACACCATTTGGCATCTTTCATATTGTGGAAATAACTTTACAACTGTGATGGCATGTTGCATTACCAGGGTACCTGCCCACCCACTGATGATGAAGCCCACTAGCTTCGAAATGATCATCTGGGTGGTGGTATCCACTGAAAATAAATAACAGTAGTCTTGTCAACTAGAGAAGCATTATTTATTTGAAGTAGTGCAATACCAGCTAAGCCTATTTATTTGAAGTAGTGCAATACCAATATGAAATATAATTAAAACAATGCCTTTACACTACATATATAGTTCAAATTTATGGGTAAACTATGGTGTATCTACACCGATATTATATAGTATATGGAGGGTTGATTCAGCCTTTTGATAACGATTTTGACATTAATCCTGCTTGTGATGTATGGTAGCAATGTAATTTTTTTTTTTTTTCCCACAGGCGCAGTCCCAAACCTCATGAACAGGAGTATCAGTTGTAGAAGTTGTTTTAATGTTGACATGCCTCGGAAATTGGACCCATGGTTGGAAGGTTACATAACCGCACTTTCCGAAGAAGGGTACAGTTATGTGAAAATTACTTATAGGTGCAAGTCGAAAAATTTTAGTGTATCGAAGTTCGGTATCCATAAGGTTTTGAATGGCAAAGGAAAATTCCACGAAGCTGCTGCAAGTGGGTGGAAAACACCGAAGAAACTGCAACCTGCTCCAAGTCAAACGAGGGAGGTAGTACAAAAAGTGCAGTCCCTCACTGTCAGCTGAAATCCAAAAACCCAAAGAGTTACAGTGTCACACGTGGGAACATCCCAGTCAACCATTTGTTGCATAATCAATGAAAATTTTCAACTGGAGAAGAAGCACAAGGCCCGCGTAAACCCTAGGAGCAAGGCACATTGCAGAGCGGCAGGTCAATGCTCGAAAATTTTACGAAAAATATTTGGCAGCTGATGGGTGGAAATTCATAGCAACATTGGACGACGCGTGGGTGTACCTCTCCTACTGCAACAAAATTCAGGCAAGTTATTACCGTCCACAGAGTAATGAGGCCTTTCCAACATGGACGCATCTGTGCAAGGAAAGTTTTGGCTGAGGTTTTATGGTTGTAGCCGGTTTTTGTTATAACGGCAAATTTGAGTTGCGTAGAATCACTAAAAACGTGAACGTCAACTCAGCGTATTACCAGACTGAAGCTCTACATCCGTTGTTTGACCGTGAAATACCAACATTGTATGGTTCTGATGCTGAAAGGTCTGGATGCACCAGGATAAGGCGTCCAGCCACAGTCACATTCCATCCGTGCTGTTTTTGTGGAGAATAGAAGCAGTGACAGATATTAGTTTGATCCCGTTTGAAGATATACCTGTTAATCACCTGACGCCGCACCCATGGATTTTTGTGCATTCGGACTTTTGAAAAGAACTCTCGGAAACCGCCACCCCAGAACCGTAGAAGGTTTGTGGAAAGTCTGCCAGCAGGAATGGGACAGGATCGACTTGGCAGTTTTGCGGCGGGCTTTATTTCAATAGAAATTGCAATGCTGTGCAATAGTCCATGAGCAGGGAAAACAAATAGAACATAACCGGTGGTGGCAGCACGGAATTTCGTAGTTTTAAAGGACTGTCAAAATCGTTATCAAAAGGCTGAATCAACCCTCCATAATATATATATAAATATCTAAACAAACACATGCACAAAAGTAGGTATATAGTACACACTGTGCACCACTTAATTCTTTTAGAAAATAAGCAAGAAATATTTTAAAATGATGCATTTCATAATTATTCTATTCTTTATCCTGATACTATATTGGAAAATAAGAAGAAACAATATCCTTAGTAACAGCAATGTTGTTATACAAAAAAAAATACTTTCTAATTACTGCACTTCGAGTGAACAGCAATATGGAACAATGAAAAAAAGAGGCTGAAACCGCGCTCCACAGAAATTAAATGCAAAAGTGGGTGTGTGCAGTCTATACTGTACACAAGCAAGCACACGCTTCTTGATTAGACCGGGGTTCGAGCCCGTCACCACCAAATACGGAGGATGCGGAAAGGTCATTCAGGGAATGACCACCGCATGTCCCGGAGCAATATGGCCTTAGTTGCTAATGCTCCTAAAAACCAAATAACAACAACAACAACAACACAAGCAAGAACACAGAGTATGTTTTACAACTATACTGTTCTATTTAAAGAAATCACCAATAATGTAGATTGAAATGAATATCATCCTTGAGGAATGCACAAATTTGTGATGATGTAATATTAACCAATACTGTAATTAACAAAAAAAAAAAGGGTTGAATTCCCAAATGAACTGGAAATGCTTCAAAGCATTTTCACTTTAGGATAAGGAGAAATTTTAAAAGCCGCCATCTGTTTATTGTCCCAAAATTATTTTTCATTTCCATGGGTAATTTATATCCTTGTGAAAATTTTCTATAGCTGTTTGTACTGCCACATGTTTCCCATGTCCATAGATGTAAAATATTATGGTTATTAAATGCTGTAGGGAGATATAACAAATCATTGTACCATTCTTTTCATATTACAAAAATTTACACTTTATTCCTCATGCCTAGGGGTGGTATTGAAAAAGGAGCACCCACTAAGGGGTTCTAATAAATGGATGTTTATTGAGTTGCTGTTTATAAAACTTCTCTTTAGGAACTGTCATTTCCTGACAGGGAGTTGCTTTTCACTGCACACTGCTTGGCAGTCATGCAGTAATGCTGTTTTTAGTTTAGTTTCTGGTTTGTTTATGTATTGTTTATGTATGTGCACTTTGTTTCTGAATGATTAATTTACTATGTAAGAAGTTTCAACTTTTTTTTTTAATGCCATCAAAGATCAAGAGAGTCAGCTGATGCTAATATTGCAAAGAATATGAAATCTATTGGAAAAACCTTTCATTGAAAAATTAAACTGGAAACTGAAAATTCAGTGGATTCAGAAGGGCACTAGATTTACACTAAATTTCGAGGTTTTGAGCAATTTGAAAATCAACAGTATCACAAACTGTCATTGGAAATAACATACAGTATACATATGAGGTTCCATAATAAGCCTAAGCCTTTGTGCATTTTCTTGCAAATAGACTGCATTTATGTTAGGGTAGCTAAGAATAGAAACAGATGCAGGTATACTTGCGTGTACACCAATGATAGGAGTTTAGTAAATAAATTTGATGAATTTGAGGTATTGCTCAAAACATCAAAGGCAGATATTGTTGGGATATCAGAGATGTGGTGTCACACAGATATAAGGGATGCAGAACTGGAATTTGGGGAGAACAATGTCTACAGAAAGGATAGACAGGATAGGAAGGGGGGAGGGGTTATGCTATTAGTTAAGAAACACATAAAAACCAAGGAAGTGAAGCCAGTCGACATCGCTGGACAGTGCAGTGTTGAGTCAGTTTGGTGTGACATAAGCATTGGGAGATCAAAATTGAGAGTAGGAGTGTGCTATAGGCCTAATGACGCTGATGAGTATAATAAGGAACTGTACAGGGAAATAGAGTGGGCCAGTAAATCAGAGAGTCTTATAATGGGAGATTTTAATTTCCCAGATATTGACTGGAATTTGGGGGCTGGTTACTCACACACTAGCAGGGCTTTTGTGGATTTATTGGATGATTGTTTTCTACATCAGCATGTTCGGGAGGCAACTAGAGGGAGTAATACTCTTGATTTGATTATCAGCAGTGATTCTTCATGCATTAAGAATCTGCAGATAAATGAACCACTAGGTGGCAGTGATCACAGTGTGCTGAAGTGGGATTTACTCAAAGAGGTAACTACCATTAGGGGTAAAGGGAAGGGTTATTGCTTCCGTAAAGGCGACTATGATGGACTGAGACAGTATTTAAATTCTATACAGTGGAACCAACTGATGATGTTACCAACAGCAAATTCAAAATGGGAAGCATTCAAAGAACTTATCTTGGAAGCTACTAGGCTTTACATACCAACTAAGAAATATTGTTCAAGGTTTAGGCCAAAATGGATGTCAGATGAACTAATGAGGCATATGGCAGAGAAGAAAAATGCATGGGATACTTACAAATTAACACATGACACAGAAGCCTATGATAGATACAAGTTGATATGCAACCAAGTTACAAAGGAGGTTAGGCAGGCGAAGGCAGATTACGAGAAATCCTTGGCAAGGGATGCAAAGAAAAACATCAAAGAGTTCTTTACTTATGTAAACTCTAGAAGGAAGGGGATGAATCAGATTGGTCCACTTGATATTGATGGGTCAACTATTGATGATCCTGCTCAGGTAGCTAACAAACTAAATGAATATTTTGCATCGACATTCACACATGAGGAGTTATTCAGCAAGGGGAATGCCAGAGGTGTATTCAACTCTAGCAGTAAGCTACAGAATCTTGAAATAACTGGGAGTAAAGTGGAGGAGAAACTGTTGAAGATAAACACAAGAAAGGCACCCGGGGTGGATGGGATCTATCCAGTTATATTAAAGGAGGCAGCAAAGGAAGTAAGCAAACCCTTAGCCATAATTATGAGAGCTTCCTTGGACTCAGGGGAGGTACCCATAGACTGGAAATGTGCAAATGTGACCCCAATTCACAAAGGAGGATCAAAGGCTGACACAAGTAATTATAGACCTGTGAGCTTAACTTCTGTTCCAGGAAAATTAATGGAGGCACTGGTTAAAGAAGCACTGCAGGATCATTTAGACAAGACTTCAGTTATAGCTCAGACACAGCATGGTTTTGTTAAGGGGAAGTCTTGCCTGACCAACTTGATTGGATACTATGATGCAGTCACAAAAGAACTGGATGCAGGGAATAACTTTGATATTATATACTTGGATCTTAGAAAGGCTTTTGATACTGTTGCACATGGAAGACTGCTGCACAAATTGGAGCAGTGTGACATTGGAGGCAAATTGCTGCTAGGGATAAAGGGGTGGTTGAGGGGGAGAAGACAGAGAGTGGTAATCAATGGACACTGCTCATCGTGGACTAATGTTATTAGTGGAGTCCCTCAGGGCTCAGTGTTGAGTCCATTATTGTTTTCTGTATTTATAAATGATATTGATGATGGTATATCAAGCTTAATGTCCAAGTTTGCAGACGATACAAAGGTTGGCAGGGTTGTCAAGGACACTACTGACACTATGCTGCTGCAACAGGATCTGGAAAGGTTCAGCAGATGGGCTGAGAGGTGGCAAATGAAGTTTAACATTGACAAATGTAAAGTACTACACATGGGAAACAGCAACCCCAGAGCAACGTATCAACTCTGTGGTACTACACTGACAGTGGTAGAGAATGAAAGGGACTTGGGGGTGGTTGTGCAGGCAGATATGAAGTTCTCTGAGCAGTGCAGACGGGCTGCAAGAGTAGCTCATGGAGTATTGTCAATGATATACAGGAATTTTTCAAGCCGGGATAAGGAGGTGATTATTCCATAATTATTCCATTGTATAAGGCAATGGTCAGGCCACACCTAGAGTACTGTATACAGGTCTGGAGGCCTCATTTCAAGAAGGATGTAGAGCTGCTGGAACGAGTACAGAGAAGGGCAACAAGATTAGTGAATGGAACAAAGGGTTGCTCTTACGAAGAAAGGCTTAAGTTTTGCAAATTACAGTGTCTGGAGACTAGGCACCAGCGAGGTGATCTGATAGAGGTGTATAAAGCCTTGAATGGTTTAAGCATGCTCAATGCTGATGGGATTCTTCCTCTAGCTCAGAAAAATCACCTGAGAGGGCATAAATTCAAATTGAGGAAAGACAGATGTAGGATAGACGTGCGGAAATTTGCCTTTAGCCAGCGGGTGGTTGGTTGGTGGAATAGACTTTCATCCCTTGTCGTGGAAGTTGATAGCCTAAATAAGTTTAAGGCTCAGCTGGACAGGTATTTCGAACGAACAGAGGGGTGAAGTGGAAGTTGTTATTTTTTATTTATTTATTTATTATTTATTATTTTTTTTTTTGGCTGATGCTGCATAAGCTTGCTTTCTTGCATCAAATGCCTCTACTAATGCTAATGCTAATGTTTTATTGCATAATTTATGTATTTAAAGTTCACATTTAAACATTTGTGTTTTGGCAACATTTAATAATTTTATATAGAGAAGCAGTGCCTTAAAATCGGCTAAAAACAATAGTCATGCCAGTTATAATTATTTACATTATATTCTATGGATAAATCTAACCCCCTTAACACAGATTCACTTAGAGCTCTGTTTTTAAAGCAACAATTAAGAGCATTAAATAATTCAGCAGTATATGAATGGTCAAACTTGGTATGGGTCAATGAGCTTATAAAACAGGGAAATTCTATCAAATGATTCATATATCTATTACAAATTAAATGGATAATAAAAAGAGAATAAATATAATAAAATCTAAAAGGATAAAAGTGATTGTCAATATTAAGATATTACATAATGCAGTGACATAACTAGGGGACAGTAGATAGTTCATGTAAGTTATAGCTCATCCATTGGTCATACATTATTTTATGTCTTATATTATGATATATGAAAAGCCTCTAGCCAATGGTCACAAAAAATATTATTATTACACTGCACTGTACCATATTCTCTATGTTACAGTTATATAACAATCATTATTATTAATTTAGTCCATCATTATTAAGAATTAAACAGTCACCAAAAGTAAAGGCCCGCACCCTGAAGTTGCTTGAACACACTACGAGTGTAATGTAATGCATTACTAAACTTTTAGGTTATACTATTACATAGCGTAACGTCGCACCGGTCTAAGAATATTTAGAAAGCAGGTGTAGGTAATACATATCTTTAAGGAAAAGACATGGCAGACTATATCACACAGAGATATTTTTGCTACTGTTTTATACAAATCTGTAAAGGTAACTTTTGACAAATGATGATCAAAAAGGAGAGGAGAGCATCAAGTGCAATTTTATTATATCTTTAACTGAGTATAATAATATGTAAAGATCATAATTTATGAATATCATGATTAATTAGGATTATTAAATATGACACTATCAAATTATTAAGAAATACCATCCCACTCTACAACTTTAAAACATAAAGTAAAATTGATAAAGGCAGAGAGTACTCATCACAGAAACAAACCTCATAATAAAATCTCACTTAACAGCAATTAGTTAAATAACTTGATTTTGGACAATGGCCAAATAAACTTAATCATACTGAAGTTAAAAAAAGTCAACGTGCATGAATTGTATTTCTGCCTTGTACTGCCATTAAACAAAATTTTGCCAGTATGGACAAAGAGATCACTGCATCACTCTACTATTACATAAAGCATTGGTTAGGCTGCAGTTTGGGACTGTATATAAGATTTGGATACTTCATATCAGGAAGGATGTGAATCTTCTGGAAAAGATACAGCAAAGAGGTTAATTACTGCCACTAAGTGAGGAAAAAAGAGCCAGTAGTATCATTATATAGAACACTGGTTAGTCCACATCTTCACTATTTTAAAAGATTTTGGGATTCATTTTTAAAAGGATGTGAATTTGTTGGAACATTGAGAGAGAGAGAGAGAGAGAGAGAGAGAGAGAGAGAGAGAGAGAGAGAGAGAGATTTCAGTTTTGTAACTTTGCAATATCACAAGACCAGATTTTAATATCCAAACATTAGGTATTTAAAGATTCAAATTAAAGTAAATAACAAAGATGTCTTTACTCTTTCAGAGGTGGTACAAATTAGAGAATATGTACTTAACCTCTGCATACCAACTCTCTTTTGGCAAAATATACGCCAACTGGAGTCAGTTTTGACCCCAATTTTTTTTACATGTATGGTAACTAGAATATTGCAATTTTCTCATCAGTACATTGTACAGGCCCCTCACTATTCATTAAAAGTTATTCTATAATTTGTTAATAAATGAATATATATACAGGGTGTCTGCTGAAACTGACATTGATATTTACTGAGGGAATAGTTCATTAATATAAATAAAAAAGTCTACACTCAGGGTTTCAGCATAGGCGCATGATGTAAGAAAGCAAGCTTATATAGCATTAGCCAAAAAAAAAAACCACACACAATCTTCTCATTTCACCCATCCACTCACTCAAAATGTTTGTCTAGTTCTTCTTTGAATGTATTTAAGCTATCAACTTCTACAATGACAGATGGAAGTTTGTTCCAGCAATCAACCACCCACTGACTAAAGGCAAACTTCCGCACATCTATCCTACAACTGTCTTTCCTCAATTTGAATTTATGCCCTCTCAGGTGATTATTCTGAGCAAGAGGAAGAATCCCATTAACACTGAGCATGCTCAAACCATTCAAGGCTTTATACACCACAATCAGATCACCTCGCAGGTGCCTAGTCTCCAGACACTGTAATTTGCAAAACTTAAGCCTTTCTTCAAAAGAGCAACCCTGTATATCATTGACAGAGAAAACTGCTAGAAAACTTCCTGTATATCATTGACAAGACACCATTGGCTACTCTTGCAGACTGTGTGCACTGCTCAGAAAACTTCATATCTGCCTGCACAATTACCCCCAGATTCTTTTTACTCTCTACCACTGTCAGTGTAGTACCACACAATTGATAAGTTATTCTGGGGTTACTGCTTCCCATATGCAGTACTTTACATTTGTCAATGTTAAACTTCATTTTCCACCTCTCAGCCCATCTGCTGAACTTTTCTAGATACTGTTGCAGCAGCGTACAGTCATTAGTGTCATTAGAAACCCTGCTGACCTTCGTATAGTCTGGAAACTTGGACATTAAGCCTGACATACCATCATCAATATCATTAATGAATACAGAAAACAACAATGTACCCAACACTGAACCTGGGGGACTCCACTAATAACATTAGTCCACGAAGAACATGCCCACTGATTACCACTCTGTCTTTTAGTCACCATAGTCACCATTACATAAACAAAAACACTTCCCTTTACCCCTGATGGTAGTTGCCTCTTTGAGTAAATCCCACATCAGTACACTGTGATCACTGTCATCTAGTGGTTCCTTTATCTGCTAATTCTTAATGCATGAAAAATCATTACTGATAATCAGATCAAGGGTACCACTCCTTCTAGTTGTCTCCCGAACATGCTGCTGTAGAAAATAATCATCCAATAAATCCACAAAAGCCTTGCTAGTGTGTGAGTGACCAATCCACAAATTCCAGTCAATCTGGGAAATTAAAATCCCCCAATATAAGACACTCTAATTTAGTGGCCCACTCTATTTCCCTGTACAGATGTTTATTGTATTCATCAGCATCATTAGACCTATAATACACTCCTACTCTCAATTTTGCTTTCCCAGGGCATATGTCACACCAAACTGACTCGAAACTGCACTGTCCAGTGATGTCGAGTGGCTGTAGTTCCTTGGATTTTATGTGTTTTTTAACTAATAGCATAACCCCCTCCCTTCCTATCCTGTCTATCCTTTCTGTACACATTGTACTCCCCAAATTCCAGTTCTACATTCCTTATATCTGTGTGACACCAAGTCTCTGTTATCCCAACAATATCTGCGTTTGAAGTTTTGACCAACACCCCAAAATAATTTTGAATTAGACAGTTCAACAGATTAGTGATGTCACTTCCATTTCTAGCATATAATAGTAAATTTATGAACAGCAATCATTATGAAAAACTTACTTTAATTAGTAACATTTTATTTATGTAAAAATGTTTTTATTTTAATTATTAGTAAGTATCTAAATGATGTTACTTGTAATGTACATGGCTATCAATAAATCGAGAACAATAAATGTTCGTTGATTAAAACTGAGCTATGAATTGAAGAACACTCAGATACTCAATAATATTATACAGCAGGAGTAAATGAATTTTATTAGTACTGGAATCAAACTGAAACATATTCAAAAGAAATATCACAAAAGATGTTCAAAATGAGTGATGTGTTCAACATGACGTGAGAAGGTATCCTGTACACATGCAAGTAGAACTGTGTTGTTTTCTTTGTGAACACAATTCAACAATCTCAGTTGTTAACCTCTGTGGCATAAACAATTTGTTCCATTTGAACCCACACATAAAAATCCAATGGGTTAAGGTTAGAGAGTGTGGCAGCCAAGATTGATTGATTGATTGATTGATTTAGTTTTTAATGGCGCATTGACAGCTAGGGTCATAATGCGCCAAGTCAAAGTTTAAAAGCTAGTAAACAATTTGTTAGCTTAGGCTACCACGTCTAACAAATACTGTTATCTAACAAAGATAGAAATAAAAGTAAAAATATAAAACTTAGACCTTTGTATAAAAATTAATAAGAGTGTAAAAAATTAAAAACGTCAGACATGTTGTCTCTGTCACCTAAAATCTGACTGAGTGTAAATGGTTCAGTCAGATTATTAAAAGCGGTAAAACACAAGCGTCGTGCTTCTATAAAAACAGGACATTCTATGAAAAGATGACGGACGGTTAAAATAATGTTACACATCTCGCACATAGGTGGGTCATCCGCCCTCAGCAAATAGGAATGTGTTAGATGACTATGACCTATGCGGAGCCGAGCAAGAACAACTTCTCTTCGGACCCTGCGTAGACTGGACTGCCATTGCAAAATTACAGGCTGGCAGCCAAGAAATGGGATCTATACAACCAATGCAGTGATTCTGATAACAATCATTTAAGAATGTTCTTACCCATCACCCAAAGTGTGGAGGTGCTCCATTGTGCTGAAACCACATATTGGCACACTTAAAGGAACATCTTCTAGAAGTGCTGGCAATGTCCTCGGCAAAAACTGTAAATAACAATCATCATTTAGGGGGGTATAGGGGACTTGTGATGAATAAAGTTATCTCCTACAATGTCTGCCTACACTTGAAGCTAAACCCCATTTCGAAATGGATTGTTGAATGGTGTGAAGATTTTCTGCTGACCATGTACGGAGATTATGCATATTGAATATCCCATCTCATATAAATGCTACCGTGTCAATCCACAGGTAGGGCTGTTGCTGATACACTTAACTATCCATAAACAAAATTGCTCATGTGCAAGTGAATCTCCTGCTTACAATGCCTGAGGTCACTGCATATGGTATGCAGACAGCCCGTGTTCACACAGTGTATGCCAAACAAAGGTTTTGGGACAACCCATTCTTGCAGCAACTCTTCACATGCTGGCGGAAGAATCTATGTCATAATATCCAGCATTTCTTCCTCTGCTTGTATAGAATATGATCATTGTTGGCCTTGGTCACGATGTCCTTTCACTATACCCCTTTCCTCAAATTAAAGTGGATGTTGACAATATGCCATTTAAGATGTCGCTTTTTTGGAAAACGACACTGGTATTCGGTGGCTGCAGCTCTAGCATTTCTTTCACATATACCATACAAAGTCATTGACTGAATATTCTACTGACATTAATGCTCTTCTATTCATCATACAGGTAATAAATTATCGTACCTCAGCAACACTCTGTTCGTTCCAGCCTTACATTTTCATAATGTTTTATACTGTATTTTTTATAAAACGTGATGAAAACATAAGGCTATATACATAACATTTTATGCAGCAATCTGAATTACATATCCCACTTTATGATGTTCACAAAATGCTAGAAGCAGAAATAATGTCACTAATCTGTTTAATGCTCTAACCCAAAACCCACTGCTCCTACTTCAAACTGAGCGTAAATTTTTTTTCTTCAATTTTAATGAAGTATTCTCTCAATAAATAATGATGTTGATTTCAAGAATACCCTGTATATATATTCTACCTACAGATTAATTAATATTAAATTTAAAAATTTTGTCTGCTAATAGTAAAGTAAAAAAATATGACTTAATTATTAAAAAAAAAAAAACACTAATTTATAATTACCAGTAATCTTATAAATATAATGCACTTCTACAAACATCCTACTTTTGAAAAAGTGGCGATTGGTGAACTTTAAGCAGGAGGAAAATGGGAGGCTTTTTTTTTCCGTCAAAAATAACATGAAGTTTTTAAGAAAAGAGAAGAAAGAAACATTTTAGGAAGAACCTATGTAAAGTCTAGAAGGAAAGGGATGAATCAGATTGGTCCACTGGATACTGATGGTTCAACTGTTGATGATCCTACTCAGGTGGCTAACAAACTAAATGAGTATTTTGCATCTACATTCACCCAGGAGGACTCTGGCAGTGAGCTAGATGATTTTGTAATAACAGAGAGGAAAGTGGAGGAGAAATTGTTGAAGATAAACATAAAGGAAGCACCCGGGGTGGATGGGATCTATCCAGTTATATTAAAGGAGGCAGCAAAGGAAGCAAGCAAACCTTAGCCATAATTATGAGAACTTCTTTGGATTCAGGGAAGGTACCCATGGACTGGAGGTGTGCAAATGTGACCCCGATTCACAAAGGAGGATCAAAGGGCAACACAAGCAATTATAAACCTGTTAGTTTAACTTCTGTTCCAGGAAAATTAATGGATGCACTGGTTAAAGAAGCACTGCAGGATCATTTAGACAAGACTTCAGTTATAGCTTGGACACAGCATGGTTTTGTTAAGGGAAAATCTTGCCTGACCAATTTGATTGGATACTATGATGTGGTCACAAAGGAACTGGATGCAGGGAATAACTTTGATATCATATATTTGGATCTTAGAAATGCTTTTGATACTGTTGCACATGGAAGACTGCTGCACAAATTGGAGCAGTGTGGCATTGGAGACAAATTGCTGCTATGGATAAAGGGATGAGTTATGCTATGGATGGTTGAGTAGTAGAAGACAGAGAGTGGTAATCAATGGACACTGCTCATTGTGGACTAATGTTATTAGTGGAGTCCCTCAGGGTTCACTGTTGGGTTCACTGTTGTTTTCTGTATTTATAAATGATATTGATGATGGTATATCAGGCTTAATGTCCAAGTTTGCAGACGATACGAAGGTTGGCAGTGTTGTTAAGAACACTGACAGTATGCTGCTGCAACAGGATCTAGAAAAGCTGAGCAGATGGGCTGAAGGTGGCAAATTAAGTTTAACATTACATTTGTCAAAGTACTACATATGGGAAACAGCAACCCCAGGGTGGCATATCAACTCTGTGGTACTACACTGACAGTGGTAGATAACAAAAAGAACCTGGGGGTAATTATGCAGGTAGATATAAAGTTTTCTGAGCAGTGCAGACGGGCGGCAAGAGTAGCTCATGGTGTCTTGTAAATGATATACAGGAATATTTCTAGCAGGGATAAGGAGGTGATTATTCCCTTGTATAAGGCAATGGTCGGGCCACACCTTGAGTACTGTATACAGGTCTGGAGGCCTCATTTCAAGATGGATGTAGAGCTGTTGGAACAAGTACAGAGAAGGGCAACAAGATTAGTGAATGGAACAAACGGTTGCTCTTATGAAGAAAGGCTTAAATTTTGTAAATTACAGTGTCTGGAAACTAGGCACCTGCGAAGTGATCTGATTGTTTGAATGGGTGAAGAGGACAGCAACAAGATTAGTCAGAGGCACAAAAGGCTATTCGCTTCAAGAGAGACTTCAGTTCTGTAAATTGCAGCATGTGGAAACAAGGCACCTGTGAGGAGACCTGGTTGAAGTGTTGTATTAAATGTATTAAATAAATTAAAAGCTGATGACATACTTACTGTTTCTTGAATGATGTACATAAGGGGACATAAGTTTAAACTGAAAAAGTATAGTTGCAGGATAGATGTGTGAAAATTTACTTTCAACCAGAGATAAATGACTGTTGGAATAATTTTTTTTATTATTTTTTATATTTCAAGCTTGTGCACTTGTCAGTTCCCCAACCAAGGACCACTGTACATTAATTGTTTCTTCTTTCCTAATTATGAAAGTATAATTGACAGAACTGATATTGCAAAATATCCATTTCTTTAATCTTAAATGACATTTTAAAGTACTGGAAACTTCTTTAAACTTGTTTTTTTTTTTTTTTCCTTTTTTTAATTCAAAATTGGTTCATTTCAATTTTATTCAAAGAACGTATTCTCCAAATAGCACTATTGGAAGTTAATTTACTCTCCAAATATGATTATATTTAAATTAGATGTAAATAATATGTAATGTAGTGCTTCTGAAAACAGCTGGCAATTTGCTATCTATGAATTCTCTGTTTTAAGCCAATAGATTTTCAACTGAACACATTTTGGTCTTGAGAATTCATGACAGAAAGTTAGCTGGCTGTAAAATTAAATTAAGAATCCACAATTTACCAAATTTAATCTTAATGTCATACAACTTAATCCCAGGGGCTCACATCTGGTGAGTATGGGCTTGGCACACCCAGGGTCCTGAGCTGGATATCATCATTCTTCTCTTTCTTGGTGATTCCTCTCTCTCTCTCTCTCTCTCTCTCTCTCTCTCAGGAATTTTTTTTTTGGCTGGTGCAGCACAAGCCTAAGGCTTCCTTGCACCATATGGCTAATAATAATAATAATAACTTCACCTATATGTGCATTAAATATTTAAAATTTTAGCACTTCACTGTATTGTGTCAGCACACAAATCACCTTGAAGGCATAATGTTGATAGAACTGCATTAACACTTTTCATCATATGGATAAACCACTTGCACTACAGTTCAACATTCATCAAACTGTTTTGACATCCACGACATACTGTCTCTGTACTCATCTCCCATTAGTCTTTTATTAGTAATGACAAATATCCAAGAAAGCATGCTTATACAGCTTTAAAAAAATAAAAACACTTCCCATATTATCTGGCTATCCCACCTAACAGTTTGTCTAGTTATTCCTTGAATTTATTTAAAACCTACTTCTACAACGCCAGATAGAAGTTTGTTCCAACAATCAACTAGGTGATGGCTGAAGACAAATTTCTCTATATACATGCTACAACCATCCTCCGTCAATATAAATTTATGTCTCCTCAAGTGAGTAATCTGAGAACAAGAGGAAAAATTCCATTGGCATTGAGCTTACTCAATTCATTCAGAGCTTAAATATCTCAATCAGATCTCCTCAGAGTTGTCGTCTCTGTTTGCTGAAATGTGTAGAACTGAAGCCTTTCCTGGAGAGAGAGAGAGAGACCCTTTAACAAGGAAAGGCTAAATAATTGTGATTGACAAGAACAGTGGCATTTACTAATGTAATGAAGTGGCACTTACTAATGAAGACAAAGAAGAGCAGTGTTTTGGTTCCTATTTCTAGACTATTGTATTATATGGATTAGAGAAATTGCCATCCTGCACATTTGTTTTCTTTGAAAATAAATCTTCACAAATTTTCTTTACAAAATTTTACAATTTTATTAATCTTTATTGCTTTCTAAATTGAGAGATATAATCATCCCTTGGCTGCAATCTGTGTGTTCTGTGGGAATTAAAAACCTGAAAAAAATAAAAGTTGCTTTTTTGTTTTATTGCTTATTGAACAATTATGGAAAACCATTCTCAAGTGTTTATTATGGCTGTATTTATTAAAGAAAATAAGAAGAAATTCAGAATTTCTAAACAATTACAATCTGAGGGGAACAGACATTCTGTGTGTTATCAGACATTCAGTCTAAAACACTGATGGATCCAATATCTTTCTATTTCAGAAGATTTAGGAGAAATCCAGTTGGCCTGCCTCCCTAAAATCCACTCATGCACACCTTCTCGATGGTAAGCCCTGTTATGTCACTTAGGTGGCAACGAACGTGTAGAGTGGTTCTCTTCAAGACGCCTGGTCAGCGTGAAGAGGAAAAGACCAAATCCTCCAGCTCGTGAAGAAAATATATGAGAATGCTATCTCCTTTATTAGACTAGACAAAGACAGTAGTAAATTTAAAACTGAGAAAGGAGTTCAACAAGGAGACAATATCTCTGAAGTTGTTTATTGCTGCCCTTCAGGAAGCTTTCAGAAGATTAGACTGGTTGCAGAAAGGAGTCAATGTGAATGGAGAGTACCTAAACCATTTACGATTTGCAGATGACATAAGCCACAATCCCAAAGAATTAGAGGAAATTCTGAATATAGCTTTACTACTTTTTTGTGAAGGAAAACAAAAAAAGATGACAAAAAATTATGTTATTGCAAAAATGATGGAGAAAACTTATGTTAAAAATGATGTTAGGATGATGATGAGATGGAAAAGGGTTCAAATTGAATAAAAAATTACAGATTCTCTAACGTAAAACTGGAGATGGGCAGAAATAATAATGAAGCAGATTGTAATCACTTGTAATTTCATAACTAAATAACAAAATCATTTAATACGTAAGAGAAAATATCATGATTTTTTTGGATGTCTGATCTTGGTAACCATGGAGATACAGGTTTTACTGAAATATTCACCACATCAAGAAATTTTTATACCACATCAAGAAATTCAACATATTCACAGAAATTCACAAGGGAATGAGGCTATACAATGGCAGATATTTGTGAGCTTGCTCATAAATTCACGAATTTTTTTCTGTGATAATTTGGAGGTTTTCTTGCTTGCTTAGCACACATCGATCTATAGTAAAGGAATAGTTTTAAGTGTCTTAATTACACAGATTTATTTTTGTACTTGTCCAAATATTTAGAAAGTTACACTAAAAGTAGTATCATCAGCTGTCATCAATGTCACATTATCACGGTATTGGGAAATCTGTGAACAAACTGGATGATAAATATCAATTTCTTGAATATTTTCTTTTGTAAAGTTTGCTGGGCATATAAGTAACATTGAAGTGTTTTATAAATTTTACATAATATATACATTGCTATTCGAGCTGTGGATAGTGTAGTGTTATTACTAGGCATCAAATAATATGCACTAAAATAGACTAAATATGCAAAATAATATGCACCAAAATGCTATTATATGCAATAACATTTTAAATTTATTACCTTTGTTATAATGGATTTATTTATTAAATGAATTACAATTTCTTTATATTCAGGAAATAAAAATAATAAACTGTTAAATGAAAAGGTTTGGAGCAAGTATCATTTTACATGGAATAAGCTTTGTTATGGTAAACAAAAATAAATTTTTCAGTGTGGCCCACTGTAAATCTGTGGCATTTATCATCCAAAATCATTTTAATAGCAGAGAATGATCTTTCCACATCAACAGAAGGCTAAATTTAAAAATATAAGCCTTTGAAGCCACCACTTGTAATGGAAGTTCCTGACCTTTCCATTAACAAAGTCATTATTTTCCTGAAAATAATAAATCTGGAGTTCTTTTTACATAAAAAAAAAAAAAAAAAATCAAAGTTATTTCCTATTTTCTGTTCTGTCTCCAGGGATGGTTGAAATTTCTAACTGAACTTTCACTTATATATTTGGAGGACATTATGTGGTGGTTTATCATGAAATTTAGATTTCTATAATGACTACCCTTCTTTTTTTTTTTTTTTGTAAAATAATAAGAGAAGTTTACTTCAATACAATATGTAGAACACTTCCGTATGATACTCTCCAGCAATTAAAATGAAAAAAATCGCAAATCTTACATTACAGTAAAAAATAAAAAAATTAAAACTCAATTGAACACAATTAGAAATCAAATGAACACAAATAAAAATCAATCTAATGCAATTAAAAATTAAATTAATTACGTTAATTGCATTAGATTGATTTTTATTTGTGTTCATTTCATTTCTAATTGTGTTCAATTGAGTTTTAATTTATTTTTTATTGCAAGATTTGTGATTTTTTCATTTTAATTGCCAGAGAGTATCATACGGAAGTGTTCTACGTATTATATTGAGGTAAACTTCTCTTATGATTTTACAAATATTGATATCAACATAGAATGTATTGAGCATTACACCTCTGGTTCATACTATCAAATGACTACTCTTATACCACATGAATATTAAGATAGTTTATTTAGCTATTAACTAAAAAAATTATCTTAATATTCATGTGGTATAAGAGTGGTTATTACAGAAATCTAGATTTCATGAACTTTCTCTACCACTTCAATTTCTCACTCAAAGAAAGTCCTCATTCTTCAAATTCCGTTATGGAATTAGGTTAACCAAGAAAACTGAGTCTCAATGAACAACAAATGTATTCTAACCAAAGAATTGCAAAGAACTGCCTAAGAAATACCAACAGCTGTAGCATCTCCAGTATCCAAAGCATCAACAACTTTTTATAGAATCAAAATTTTTGGCATAATATAATGCTGCACCCTCTGGAGCAATTTACATTTTCAAGAACCTCACATACAAACCAAATATGGATGAGTAGTCTTGCCATCAAATTTTCTATAAACCAAATGTGCAATATTACAACAAGCATCTACAGTTTAATAGGCAACCATCCAGATGCATTTTTTTCCAATATCTTGATAAATTTCATGAATATCATCATCATAAATATTTCTTCCTCAAATTATCTACCTTGAGGAAGAGTTTTGTCTGGAATGTTTTTCAATATTTTTTCCCAAAATCATTTGAAAACTGGACTGTTTAACTTATTAAAAGAGATATAGAAGCACCAAGGCAAGACAGAGATCCTTTGAAAAGTCACTTTCTCTTCTCTTGAGGTGCATGGCTTGGTTAGAAGCTACTGATCTGGCATTTTTCCTTGCTTTTTATTTATTTTAGCTATAATGTAGAATGTTGTTTTTACACGTTGGTTGAACTTGAATTTTTTTCTGCACAGAAAACCTTAGCAATCTTAGATCACCAATCACAGATTGGTGATCTAAGATTGCACAAGTTTAGCAGCAGATTTTATTTTTGGAGCAGATTTTATTTTTGAAATTTTGAACAAAAGTGGAAACTGCAATTCTGTAAATTTTTTATACAAAACTGAACTGTACTGTTATGCATTCAAAGAATATACTTTCATCCAACGTCACTAATGACACTAGAATTAAAAAACACTGTTCACATGTTTTTAAACCTAACTGAAATCTTTTCCCTGTTAATGTTATTGTAATATTGTGGTATAATATAACTGACTTTTGTTACTAGTAATATTTATTAACTTAATATTTTTATTATATTATCATTTAACCCAGTGGAAGTGAAACCTGCATTCCTAGCAAATATGGTGACAGGTAACCAACTTTCTTTTAACTTTCTGGAAAAAGTTTTGGGGTTTTTTGAATTATTCTATGACATTACCAATATTCCATGCTTTCTTAATGTATTGCAATGCTTATTGTATATAACTTTTTATTTTTTAATAAAAAAATTAAATATTTAAAAAATCCAGTTTTTTACACCTATTATTAAAATATATATTAATTCTGATGAAAATTTTTAAAAAATGTTTTAGATATAAAATTTAAACATGAAGCTATTAAAATCTTCCCTTTTATAGTTTAAAAGATTTAAGCTCGCAAAATTTTAAACATAAGCATGTGCATGTATTTTTCTCCTTATTATGTGCACAAATACTATTAAAAAATTAAATATATATTAGGTACTATTATTCACTTACAGTTTCAAATTCTTTAAAAAAAATTTATTTCAAATATGTGGTGCTTCATAACATATAAAATTTGAAACCATATATCCTGGTTCATGCAGTGTAGTGCCTATCTCGAGAGTTCCTATCTTTGGTATGTTAAAACAATAATAAATCTTTCAAAAAAAAAACTAGGGTAAGACTGGATGTTTATTGAGCTACTGGGAGGGTATAAACATGTAATCTGAAACTTTTTGTAGGATCACTTGATAGGTGCACACAGCCAATTAACCTGCAGAAACTATATAAAAAAATCGCTTCAGAGATCACTGCAGTAAAAATTTTTCTATATTTAGGAAGTTGAAAAAATTTCAGATTTTTTATCACTAATTGACAGTTAATGTCGGATAATTATTTTCAGGGGTCATCAGTCAAGTGATCCCACCTGCCAGTTTAAGATATTATTGTTATTATTATTTGGTTTTTAGGAGCATTAGCAACTTCGGCCATATTGCTCCAGGGATATGTGGTGGTCATTTCCTGACCTTTCTGCATCCTCCGTATTTGGTGGGCATGGGCTCGAACACCAGTCTAATCAAGAAGCGTGTGCTACACACTGCTGCTCCTGCCTACCTGGCTACGCAGATGCCAGTTTAAGATACTGAAAGATGTGAATATCATTAGCTTAATATTAACTAACAAAAGTGATGAGGTGATTAAGAATACAAATTGCAATTGGATGTTAATTCATTGTTTCACACAGTTGAAACATTCAGTGGAAATAAAAGAACTTAATATTTGAATAAAACAATAAAATCAAAATAATGCAAGTTGAGTGCTTTTCTTTAATAAATTAATTTAAATCTAATTTTAACCTTAAAAATTATATTAAAATCATACTACTGAACATGTAACCCTAAATTTCAACAACAACAATTTGCATCTTTGGTAGAAAACAATCTTATGCAAGTTACATAGATGAAATTTGATTAAAGATCTGGTAATGGGGGTTATGGATACTTGCAACAAAAGTTAAAAATTTAGAGCTCTAGATATCTGCATTGCATAATGGTTATGATACCATACTATTCATTCCTTTTGTTAGGTCTGGTCCCCACACACTTAAATTTAAAGGTGCTCACATGGCATAGTTTGTTTATAAAAAAGGTACCTCATTTAACCTGGAACTGGTCACTTGGAGAATTGTTACCCTCTAGTGCAAGGGTCTAAGTGATTCCATGTGTATCGATTTTAAAGCTCAGCAAGAAATAATTCAAAATTGTTCACTTTTTGACATGCATACTTTACATGTTTTTTATACTCTCATATTTGAATATTATTTCCAATGTTATCTTTGACTAACAGCAAGCAAAATGTTACTCTTTCGGGAAGCCCATGTACTTCAATATTTGGGCACAAGCCAAATTCTTCTGCAACATGAAGCCAGAGAGTATAACAACTAGATGTGCTACCACAGAGCATTAAGGGCATTAATGATTGGGCACAATAAATGAGCAGTAATTTTAAATTCATGTTTTTCAGCATGTACATACAATTATTGATGTTAGGCTTAATTTGATCCTAAATTTTTATTTTTTGCAAGAGAACTAATAAAAATTTCTGGTATTTTCAATGAAAAAATCAAAGAAAACACTTTTGTTGACAGGTATTGGGAGTTTCAGCTATGTGGATCGAGTAAAAAAAGAGCAAAGCATTGCTAAAATTTGTGTGGGATCTCAAAGATCCCCCAACCACCAGCTACGACATGTTAAAGATTTCACAAAGCCCAAACAGCACAAAGTCATTTGTTTTTCAAATGATGGATCAATCATATTATCAGAAATCTATATAAAAATTAAGTGGTGCATATGGTAAAATGAAAGCAGCAATGTATTACTAAAAGCTGTATTCTAGGTTTGCATCTGTGTTATTAAAAAGAATAAACTAGGATGTGGTAGGGAGGGAAATAATTCTTTTTGTTGAAATTTCTATTGTTGAATAGGTATAAATGTATCAGAAGAGAAAGACATGGTGCAAAGATTTAAGGAGTTTTATGATGAAGACATAAAACTTGTAACAATGAACTTGTAACTTATACAACACACTGCACTGCATGGAGGGCTCATCCACTGCTACACCTTCCTGGAAAGCTACTTATGGGGGATTTAGAATCAGGAAGTATATATCAAGCTTCCCATTTCTGTGGATCTGTTATGCTTATGACATTTTTAATAATATGAGGCTACAGTAGGGAGGCTTCAGCAGATTTATATTCCAACACCAATAATATACAATCCAACAATTTTCAAGGATAAATATAGTTGACAATTCCTCCATTACTACCATTTACAGGAAATTTACAGATATCAGATCAGTCATACAATTTTTTTTTTTTTTTTTTAGGAGCATTAGCAACTAAGGCCATATTGCTCCGGGATATGCGGTGGTCATTCCCTGACCTTTTCGCATCCTCCGTATTTGGTGGTGATGGGCTCGAATCCCGGTCTAATCAAGAAGCATGTGCTACGCACTGCTTCTCCTTCCCACCTGGCTATGGAGGCGCCCGTCATACACTTTAACACCAAACCACTCCATGAATATGAAGGTGCATAGACTGAACAGTCTCACACTGGAGGTCACAACTACTGCAAAGCTCTGAACACAGCTCTTCCAGGAGGATGAAGCACACAGTCAACACAAAACAACTAAAAATTCTTTCTATTACATCACCAGCATATATGAGAATTTAAGTTTGGGCAATATAGTTAAATACAGAAAAAAATTTCAACAGAAAGAATTATTTCCCTCCTTACTACATCCTAGTTTATTCTTTTTAAAAACACAGATGCAAACCTAGAATACAGCACAAACACCCCCAGTTGGCTGAAGAAGAGGCTTGCAAACCACATGAAAAAAGAAAAATAATGCAAATACAAGTTTCTTCCAATTTATGTCAAGGTGAAGGCTGTCAGTTTTGCAGAAGAACATCTTGAGTGGTCTAAAAAATCACTTCAATCAAAAATTGCTATACGATTGTGGACTGCATGATTGGAAGAAAGATTTTAAAAATGGCCAAACAAGACTAGCTAAGTTTCAAATGATTAATCAATGGGCAATGAGACTTTGGCAAGTTTTTGTGCAGCTCGTTTGTTATTTGGTGTTTAGGAGCATTAGCAACTAAGGCCATATTGCTCCGGGATATGCGGTGGTCATTCCCTGACCTTTCTGCATCCTCCATATTTGGTGGTGATGGGCTCGAACCGCAGTCTAATCAAGAAGCGTGTGCTACGCACTGCTGCTCCTTCCCACCTGGCTACAGAGGCACCATTTGTGCAGCTCATTTGGATCTCCGGGTGGTGACAATGAGGACTCTGCAAAAGGAAAACATATTTTGATGGCTGCTGAAGTTTAATATGCCTCTGTAGGTTGTTGATCTGAATCAAAGAGCTGTACTGACATTACCGTTAGCATTAGTTGAGGCATATGATGCAAGAAAGCAAGCTTATACAGTAAGCTTGCTTTCTTAAGTTTATTTAAGCTATCAACAATTTAAGCCACAACAACAGATGGAAGTCTGTTTCAGCAATCAACTACCCAATGGCTAAAGCCAAACTTCTGCACATCTGTTCTACAACTGTCTTTCATCAATTTCAATCGATGCCCCCCTCATGTTCTTAATCTGAGCAACCGAAAGTATCTCATCAGCATTGAGCCTGCTCAAACTATTCAAGGCCTTATACACCTCCATCAGATCACCTCGCAGGTACCTAGTCTCCAGATGCTGCAATTTACAGAATTTAAGCCTCTCCTGGTAAGAGAGCCCCTTTGTTCCTCTCACCAATCTTGTTGCCCTTCTCTGTACTCGTTCTAGCAACTCTACATCCTTCCTAAAATGAGGACTCCAGATTTGTGCGCAGTACTCAAGGTGTGACCTGACCATTGCTTTATACAAATGGATAATCACCTCCTTGTCTCTGCTGAATTCCTATGTATTGACAAAACTCCATGACTTGCTCTGGTAGCCCACTTGCACTGCTCATAGAACTTCATATCTGACTGCACAATTACCCCCAGGTCTTTTTCGTTCTCCACCTCCCCGAGCATAGTACCACACAGTTGGTATATTTCTCTTGGGTTGCTGCTACCCATATGCAGTACTTTGCATTTGTCAATGTTAACCTTCAGTTGCCACTTCTCAGCCCATCTGCCTAACTTTTCTAGATCCTGTTGAAGTAGCATACTGTCATTAACAACCCTGCAAACCTTTGTATCATCTGCAAACTTGGACATCAATGATATAACTTTATCGATATCATTGATAAATACACAAAACAACAATGGGCCCAGCATTGAACTCTGGGGGACTCCACTAATAACATTAGTCCACATAGAGCAGCGTCCATGTATTACCATTCTCTATCTTCTTTCACTCAACCATCCCTTTACCCATTGCAGCAACTTGCCCTTAATGCCAAACTGCTCAATTTGAACAGCAATCTTCCATTCGTAACAATATCAAAAGCTTTCCTGAAATTTATTTTAACATTTTTGAAAAGAACCAAAAGATTACCAATTTCCACATCACAAAGTATGTTAGTAATGAGGAAAAAGCTGCACATCAAAAAAGTTTCTAGCAGCAAATCCAAGTGATGTTACCTCAGCATGATCTTGATTCTGTCATCGATACAGATCAGAGTGAGATGTCAATATCAAGCAACTGCAATGTAAAGTTTGTCATACACAAGGTAAAAACTTTGTCAATTGATTCTTTAAACTCACCAATGCATTCTTATACTGAACAATAAACTGTAACACTTTATGGAAAGATATTGCTAAAAGTTTTAATTCATTTAAAGTAAAATTTTAATCAATTTGGGCCATGTTTAATGAAACTAGAAGTAAGAAACTTGCCACTGAATTTGACAATACTATTGTTACATGTCCAAAATTAGGAAAAAACTTTGCACTTATGGAAGAGTATTTTTTTCAACATTTGCTCATTTTCTCTATGCACCTTATGGCAAAACAGAAGGTTTTTCTTGAGGTTGATCCACAGACAAGACAAACAGGTAGTGTATTATATGATGAAAATTTTCAAAATGAATATAATAATCTTTGCACAGTGAAAATTATTCCACCAAAATGTATGCCTACAGTTCAGCTGTGAGATACCCATGTTTTCTAATATGTGAAGATTTTCATTAAATGACTTCAAATTGCAACCTACCTTTTGGAGACAAAGAGTGAAATCATTACATGACTGAAATTAATGTTTAGTCATAACCAACTGTTTGTCTGGGTTTCAGTATTAGCAATATGACATACGGAATCAATCAAGCTTATACAGCATTAAATAACAACACAATTCACTAAACTGATAAATAGTTCTATAATCAAAATTGTTTTATATGTGAATCAGACATGTCCCTAATGAGTTCAAATTCTAGAGATGGAACCATTGCATACTATTATTTGCATACTATGCTCTGTTTAGTATGGGAATTTTTTTGTGTTTCTGATGTATTCTGACATGCAACGTCCCAAACACTGTGAAGGTTTATCCCAAGCAGTATGAATGGCATCTTGTTATTCTGTATCATTTTCACTGTCCATAATAAATACAATGAATAAAAAAAGCTAACAAAAATTTCACTGATAAGACCTGCATAATGAGAAATAAAATAAAAAAACAGAAAAACAAAATGTGGCATTTTGGTATAACATAATGTCTGTTTAGTTGTAAAGCAATCTGTTTACTATAAAAAATTGACATACAAGGTTCTGGAGGATGGGATTGAATCTGAGAATCCAGCATAGCAGCTGTACCTTAACTACTATATTATTGGCTACTTTATGGAAACTTAAAGACATTCCCACTATAAATAATATATGTGAATTTTCAATTAAAATTACTTGTAATCAAACAGGCATCATTGCCTAGTATTTTAAGAACTTTTCTATATTGAACCCCTCTAGCATCTCTCACAATTACAAACTGTGAGAGGCAGTACAGGGTTGTACTAACCAAATTTCACATCCCATAACTAGTAGCTTATGAAGCAGGTGCAAGATAGATTTCTAAATGAAATTTATCATCGTTAACAATACTACACATACACTGAAAAAATAAAATATTATACACGATATCGCAACAGTTTTTTACAACAGTTTAAATATAACTTTCTTAAAACAGGTTTTGCAATGGGTATTTTTAACTACACTATTAGAAGCTTATAGCATGGCCACATATGCCTATTTCTCATCAACTTTTTTTTTTTTTTTTTTTACTCCTGATGGCAATATAATAATGGTTCACCATCATTGTATTATAATCGTAAAAATAAAATATTCCATTCATAATGGTAATATATTTTTTTCATCTATTTTATTTATTTATTTTTTTGAATATCACCTCAACCCATCTTTTGCAATTGATATCTGAGTTTTTTTTTTCTTTTTTTTTTTTCCCCTCCCTTGGTAATATGAATAAATGTCCAAAAACAAGTATTCACCAGAATAACATGCACCTCAGCAGTCTAGTTGATAGCAAAATGGAAATTTTGCTTGGGTCCATATTTAAAAAAAAAAAAATATATATATATATATATATATATAGATGTGCTAATTAATATTGGAGAACTACAAATAAGCACCTTAAACATAACATTACTTAGAATAGCATATATTTTTCCAGAAAATAAAGATATTAGAGAAGTAACAGCAAACCTTTTCCAGCCTGAATGCCACAAATAAGATGAAACAATAATGTAACACTTTTGTGTGCCATAGGAGAGAGAGAGAGGGAAAAAAAAAAAAAAAAAACTGACTAAAATTATTAATGGTAAGGATACTTAAGTTCCTAATAAGAACTCTGTTGTTTAATTTTTACATAATTACACTTATGTTTTTTGCCACTGGGTGGCTGATAAGCTATAAAACAAATTTGTCTTCAAATTAAAAATACATTTTTCATAATTAAAATTATTTACGGGTGGCTGTGTGCAATTATATTTTCCAATGTGTGCCCCTCATGGTACATGTGACATTCGTTCATCATCACTGTACTAATACATGAAAAGAGCAAATCCACTTTACCCAGAGTTTGGTGAAGAAATTAGCATCATAAATATATCTCTCAATTCTTTAGAGTAACCTGTTTCTATAAACCCAGAGCTTTATATTAAGAATAAATGGGTTTTTGACTTTCCCTGAAAGTTTCTGCATGATTACCTATTTTACTTAATGATTTACTTAATAATAATAACATTATTATTATTATGCTTCTCTCAAAGAAGAACCAATGACAGATGATAAAATAATATGATAATTTTTTTTACATAGTACAAGTAAAAATTTCTTAAGCAAAAAAGATTTCAAAATACATTTTTTTTTTTTTTTACCCCAATACACCTGCAAATTAATTAAACCAGGTGAGTGCAGAAGAGTAATTGTTAGTAAAAAATTCACCAATATTTCTAATGTGGTGATTAAATTTTTTGAAAATTCGTTGAACTCAACGAATTTTAGCAGTTAATATAACTGCTAAAATTCAATAATTCTATCTTTCACCTTACACTGCTAATGCAACATTTGATAAACACCACTTTTTTAATTTTTTTTTTTTTTTTTAATTCTTCTGTTTTTTGTTTTTTTTTTTTTTTATTTGTAAGAGAAATAATATCCTCCTCCTCTGTTTCTTTGCCTGCCAATATTCTCTAACTCATTATATGGTATTTTCTGTTTTCATTTCAATATACGAAGAATTACAAAAAATTAATTTTTTTAGCATTTAACAGATACTAGGTGAGCAAAAGCATCTGTCTTTCATATAGGCAACTTCCATTCTCATGTGTTATCTGTTAGATGCCAGTGAGAGTTGTCTAAACTCTCCACAGAGCTTTGGATTTGCCAACTAAACACACATTCACACTGCATTTGAGAGGCAACACATGGATAGTCTGTGTTTCTATTCAGGGGTGGGAGTTAGTGATCTCGAATATTCTTAAAAATATGATAAAAACTTTATTATTATTATTGGTTCTCTCATTTATGTCAATATTTCAATATTTGATAATTTGAGTTTAGCAAATCATAATTAACAGAACACAATTTTCAATTTAGCAAAAAAGCTAAAAATGTATTTATTTTAATTAAAACAAAAGATAGTACCTCGCAGATATCACATGAGTGTTTTTGTTCCATTTAGTAGTGCAAATAAAGATTAAAGAATTAACTTTAACAGACGATTATGGAAAATAACTATTATGAAGTTCAAGTGCTGAGAAAATGCAGTTTTTGATCTTTATATGTTGTAGTATTTCTCCAGACAAGTCAGCTGCTTATAACGAAGTGGCAAATTCATTTCTGAGGAAATGACTACTTTTCAGTTATCTGTTTTCTGATTACACAGTTAAGGCATTATAAATTAGTATGATTCTGACTAAGTTTTTGGAGTTCCTTGGGTACTTTGGCCAGAATGCACTAGTTTATATGATACTTTATTATCTTTATTGCATATTATGCAAAAGTGTGTATTTGGGGCCAGAATAATGTGCAGTAGTATGGTTCTGTATAGGAGCTTAATGGAATTACTATCCAAGAATTTCACATACCCATTTATTAAGCTAGAAAAATTTACCCACAAGCTGACAGACATGAAAGTGGGCTATTGTAATTCACAATTTAGATCATATCAAACTTTAGATATAAATACAGAACAAGCCATAATAACTGAAGCAAAGCTTGCTTTTTAATGCTAAGTGTCCTCCTTCCTAATGATAATCATCTCTGGACTTTATTTAATTCTATGGCACTCATGCTATTTGTTTTGTAGACTACTGGACAACAGAACTTCAATAATTTAGATCAGAAGGGTTAAGAGGTAGTCTGAATTATACAATTTAATTATATGTAAATATTTTAAAGTCATAGTTCAACACTACACAAGCAAAATTTTATTCACGATCCAGCAACATGTATTAATTTAGATGCGATCAGGGCATATGTATGATGAAAATAAAAAAAATAATAATAAATAAATAAAAAACATGAACATGATTTATTCAAAACAAAATGAAACACACACAAAAAAAAAAACAGGATATAATACTTTTTTTTTTAAAATATACTTTAACTGTGTTATTCATTAATGCAATAATTATAAATTTAATCAGATGTATATTACTCCTCCCCTATGGTACTGTCTTTTTTATTTTATTATTACTTTTTTTTAGCATCTTCTCCAGCTTTTGGAGAAGATGCTAAGTGTCATATGAAGGCTGTGGTTCAGAAAGTTTAATGAGGACTACTCATCTAATGAATACGATCTCCACTCTGGCCATTTCTCAACTTCAACAATCAATAATTCCATCACTCATGTTCATGATTTGATCAGGTGTGATAAACATTAAACTATTTGCGAAAGTGAAAGTGGTTTTTCTTGTGAGCAATGTCAATAAATTTTAACAGAAGATTTAAGAATGTAATGCGATTTTGAAAGTTTGGGCCTTGCATCTTCCCTGATGATCACAGAGAACAATGAGTTCTCACTTTTCATATCTTCATCAATATGCTGTTACTGACCTACACTTTGTTTCTTCTATCATTATGACCTGGAAATATGGCACAGTCATCTCAAATGAAGTTTGACTTCTCCAAGGCCAAAATAAGAAAAGCAATACCAAACAAATGTAAAGATCATACTTATTGTAACAGGTGGAATACTACAAAATAGTTCTATGCCAATTGCACAATGCTATTCAGCAAAAATGGCCAGAAAAGCAGGCTTCAGGGAATTGTTGCTTGCATCATGACGACATCCCCAGCACTTAGTGCTTTCTATTCAAGAATTTCTTGCCAAGCATTCCATCACTGTGATGTCCCCATCCACCTCTTGAAGGGGGTTGGAGTACACAGACTAATAGTTTAACTACAGCCACAGGCAGAGATGAAAGTGATTCTTGCATATGCAGCAGCCTGGAAAGCAAGATGTCTAGGATTTCAGGCCCTTGTGTGGGTCATCATGGAACAAATGAATACATGGGTAAGTGTACATGCATGTACACTAATGACAGGAGCATTGTAAATAAATTTGATAAATCTGAAATATTGATTAGGTTGTCGAATGCAGTCATTGTAGGAATAGCAGAGACGTGGTGACACTCAAACATAAGTGATGTTGAATTTGAACATGGGGAATACAATGTATACAGGAAGCGCAGACAGGACAAGAGAGGTGGTAGGGTAATGCTCTTAGTTAAGAAGAATATTAAATCTAAGGCAGTGTATATAGATGACTTGGGTGCTGAGTGCAATATTGAGTCAGTTTGGTGTGATATAAGCACTGGGAAAACAAAATAGGAATGTGTTAGCATTAGCATTAGTAGAAGTAAATGATGCAACAAAGCAAGCGTATTATTAGCATAAACTTAAAAAAAAAAAAAAAAAACAATTCACACATCTATTCCATCTAAACATTTGTCCAGCTCCTCCTCCTTGAATTTATTTAAGCTATCAACTTCCACAACAACAGATGGAAGTTTGTTCCGGCAATCAACAGCCTGCTAGCTAAAGGCAAATTTCCACACATCTGTTCTACAACTGTCTTTCCTCAATTTGAATTTATGCTACCTAAGGTTCATAATCTGAGCAAGAGGAAGAATCCCAACAGAATTCAGTGTACTCAACTCATTCAAGGCCTTATACACCTCAATCAGATCACTTTGCAGGTGCCTAGTCTCCAGATGCTGCAACTTACAGAATTTAAGCCTCTCCTGGTAAGAGAACACCTTTGTTCCTCTCACCAATCTTGTTGCCCTTCTCTGTACTCGTTCTAGCAACTCTACATCCTTCCTAAAATGAGGACTCCAGATCTATATGCAGTACTCAAGGCATGGCATGGCCATTGCCTTATACAAAGGGATAATCACCACCTTTTCCCTAAAAGTAAAATTCCTGTATATCATTGACAATACCCCATGACCGATCTGGCAGCCTATCTGCAATGCTCAGAAAACTTCATATCTGACTACGCAATTACTCCCAGATATTTTTCATTTTCTACCACCTTAAGTGTATTAGCACACAGGTGGTACATTTCTCTGGGGTTATTTCTATCTATAGCCAGTACTTTGCATTTGTCAATGTTAAATTTCAGTTTCCGCTTCTTAGCCAATCTGCCCAAATTTTCTAGATCCTGTTGCAGTAGCACACTGCTATTACTGTCATTAACAACCCTGCCAACCTTTGCATCATCTACAAACTTGGACATTAAGCCTGATATACCTTCATCAATATCATTGATAAATATACAAAACAACGGTGGGCCCAACACCAAACCCTGTGGGACTCCTCTATTAAGATTAGTCCACGGAGAGCAGCATCCATTGATTACCACTCTGTCTTCTCCCACTAAACCACCCTTTTATCCATTATGCATTGTAGCAACTGCCCTTAATGCTATACTGCTCCAATTTGTATACTAGTCTTCCATGTGCAACAGTGTAAAAAGCTTTCCTGAAATCCAAGTATATGATATCAAAATTATTTTTTGCATCCAGTTCCTTTGTAATCATGTCTTAGTATCCAATCAAATTTGTTAGATAAGACTTTACTTTAACAAACCCATGCTGTGTCTGAATTATTAACTACAGTCTTATCTAGATGATCCTGCAATGTATCTTTAAGCAGTGAATCCATTTTTTTCCCCTGGAACACAAGTTAAACTAACTGGTCTGTAATTATTCATGTCATCCTTAGTTTCCCTTTGTGAACTGGCAATACATTTGCATATCTCCAGTCTGTGGGGACTTCCCGAGTCCGAGGATGCCCTCAAATTAGGACTAAGCATTTGCTTACTACCTTTGCCATCTCCTTTAATATAACTGAATGGATCCTGTCCATGCCGGGTGTCTTTCTTATGTTTAACTTCAACAATTTCTCCTCCACTTTCTCTCAAATATTAGAAAATCATTAAGTGCCCTGTTACAGTATGATAAACTTCTGGCATTCTCCTCCCTTAATAACTCCTCATGTGTGAATATAGATGCAAAATACTCACTCAGATTGTCAGCTATCTGAGCAGGATCATCAACACCGAAACCATCGACATCAAATGGACCAATCTGATTCATCCCCTTCCATCTAGAATTTATATAACTAAAGAAGTTCTTGCTGTTTTTCTTAGCATTCTTTGCCAAAGATTTCTTGTAATCTGCCTTCGCTTGCTTAACCTCCTTTGTGACTTGATTACAGATTACTTATATCTACCATAGGCTTCTGTGTTGCCTGATAATTTTTATGCATCTCGCACATTTTCTTCTCTGCCACAAGTCTCATTAGTTCATCTCACATCTATTTAGGCCTAAACCTTGAACAGTATTCATTAATCAGTATAAAAAGTCTAGTAGCTTCCACGATTAATTAATTGAATGCTTCCCATTTAGAATTTGCTGCTGGTAACATCATCAGTTGGTCCCACTGTACAGAATTTAAAAACTGTCTGAGACCACTGCAGTCAGATAAGAAAGCAAAAACCCTTCCCTTTACCCATGACGGTAGATATGTCTTTATGTAAATCCCACGTAAGTACACTGTGATCACTAAAGCCCAGTGGTTCCTTTATCTGCAAATTCTTAATGCATGATAATCACTGCTGTAATCATATCAAGAATATTACTCTCTCTGGTTGCCTCTCTAATGTGTTGCTATAGAAAACAATCAGCCAGTAAATCCACAAAAGTCTTGCTGGTGTGTGAGTGACCAATCTACAAATTGCAGTCAATATCTGGGAAGTTAAAATCCCCCCAATATTAGATAATCTGATTTAGTGGCCCACTCGATTTCTCTGTACAGTTGTTCACTGTACTCGACGTAAGGCTATATCTCTGTTCTGTTGAGTCTAGCTTTCAACTGTATGCTTTAAAACAAGCTCTGAAATCTCGTTAATTTTAGCAGAATGTTCATATGAGTCATTAGTCCTATAACACTCTCCTACTCTCATTTTTGCTTTCCCAGTGCTTATATCACACCAAACTGACTCAACATTGTACTGACCATCTAAGTCAACTGGATGCACTTTTAACACATGCACTAACTTGTATAATTGGCTTAATGACTATGATAACAATACCAAACAGGTATACATTGAAATAGAATGGGCCAGTAAATCAGAAGGTCTCATCGTGAGGGATTTTAACTTTCCAGATATTGACTGGAATTTGTGGGTTGGTCACTTACACACTAACAAGACATTTGTGGATTTTTTGGATAGCTGTTTTCTACAGTGGTTATCTGTAGTGGTTCTTCATGCATTCTAGCAGTGGTTATCTGTAGTGGTTCTTCATGCATTAAGAATCTGCAGGAAAAGAACCATTTGGTGGCAGTGATCACAGTGTACTAATGTGAATTTAATTAAAGACAAAACAACTGTCATGGGTAAAGGGAAAGGATTTTATTTTTGTAAGGGTAACTACAGAGGTCTCCAACAGTTTTTAACTTTTGTGCAGTGGGACCAACTGATGATGTTACCAATAGCAAATTCTAAATGGGAAGTAGTCAGTAATAAAAGAAGCTACTTTTATTATGAGGCTTTTAATACCAACAAAGAAATATTGTTCAAGGCTTAGACTTAAAGGGATGTCAGATGTACTATTGAGACATGTGGCAGAGAAGAAAAGTGCATGGGATGTATATCACATGATACAGAAGCCTATGGTAGATAATAATTAGTCTGTAATCAAGTCAAAGGAGGTTAGGCAAGCTAAGGCAGATTATGAGAAGACTCTGGCAAAGAATGCAAAGAAAAGCAGCAAAGGCTTCAATGATTATATTAACAGTAGAAGGAAGAGGTTGAATTGCATTGGGCTACTTGATGTCTATGGATTAACTGTTCATAACCCTGCTCAGGTTGGTAACAAATTGATAGGTATTTTGCATCTACATTCACACATAAGGAATCCTTCAGGGAAAGGGATTCCAGAAGTTTATCAAATGCTATTAATAGTAATATTATTCACCCTCTAGTGCAAGGAAGCCACAGGCTTTTGCTGCACTACAAAGAAAAATAATTAAATAAATAAAATAAGTAGATAAGAAAACAAAAATTATATGCTTCCCACCTCCCACAGGTAATGATTCAGTTGACCTTTTAGCTCTAACAAGGAGCTGAATGATTTTGTGATAAGTAAAAGGAGAAAAGTGGAGGAGAAATTGTTGAGGATGGACATAAAAAGGCACCTGGGGGCATCTACCTAATAATTGAAAGGAAAGTGGAAGAGAATTGTTGAAGCTGAATATAAAAAAGTCATCCGAAGTGTATAGGATCTATCAGATCATATTAAGGGAGGCAGCAAATAAGTTAAGCAAACCTTTAGACATAAATATGAGAGCATCCCAGGATTCAGGTGGGTCCCTATGGACTGGAGAAGTGTGAATATATCCCCAATTCATAAAGTGGAATCAAAAGGCAATATAAGTAATTACGGACCTATTAGCTTAATGTCTGTTCAACAGAAAATAATGGAATCACTGGTTAAATAAGTAATGCAGGCCCATTTGGATATGCATGTAATTATACTGCAATCACAGCATGCATCTGTTTGTCAAGATGCAATCTTATCTATTTTAACCTGATAGGTTCCTATGATGCAGTGACCAAGGAACTGAATGCAAAAAAATAATTTTGATATCATATACTTATATTTCAGTAAGACTTTTGATACTGTTGTACATAAAAGACTGCTGCTGTACAAACTGGAGCAATGTGGCATTAAAGGAAAGTTACTGCTATGAATAGAGGGATGGTTAAGCAGAAAATGACAGAGTGGTTATCAATTGGCACTGCTCTTCATAGACTAATGTTATTATTGGAGTTCACCAGGGTTTAGTGCTGGTTCATTGTTGTTCTCAATATTTATCAATGATCTGATGAAGGTATATCAGGCTTAATGTCTAAGTTTGCAGATGATACAAAGGTTGGCAGGGTGGTTAACAACAATCATCAGGATGAGCTACTGCAACAAGATCTAGGAAAATTGGATCGATGGGCTGAGAAATGGCAGTTGAAGTTTAATACTGACAAATGCAAGGTACTGCTCATGGGGCAGTAACCCTAGAGTAATTTATCAACAGTGTGGTATTACACGCAGGGGAGTGGAAAATGAAAAATACCTGGGGGTAACTGTACAGTCCGACATGAATTTCTCTGAGCAGTTAAGACTTTTTGGATGGGAGGGATTTGTCACACATTTTAGGAACTGACTGGATATGAGCAAATTTCCAAGCAGAAGGAAAAACACCTTTGGAATAAGAAAGTGAAAAAAGGCGGCAAAGAATAGGAGTAAGTTCAGGAGCACAGGTTTTTGAGAACAAGTGGAGAAATACCATCGGGACCTGTAGATTTCTTAGCATCAAGATTGGTCAAAATCCTTCTGACATCCTTTTGACGGAAGACCACGTGTTGGGAATAGTGGGAATTGTTTTACCAAGATCATTAATACATCAGTTGGAAGAAAAATGGGATGCTAGCAGGTCAGCTTTATCCTTGGCTGAAGTGACAACAGAACCATTTTGTTTGCACAGAGGTGGGAGCAGGGATGGGGTTATGCTATTAGTAAAGAAACTAATAGCATAACCCCATCTAAGAAAAGGAGGAGGGGTTATGCTATTAGTAAAGAAACACATAAAATTCAAGGAAATGAAGCCAGTCGACATCGCTGGACAGTACAGTGTTGAGTCTGTTTGGTGTGACATAAGCATTGCGAGAACAAAATTGAGAGTAGGAGTGTGCTTTAGGCCTAATGATTCTGATGAGTATAATAAGAAACTGTACAGGGAAATAGAGTGGGCCAGTAAATCAGTGGGTTTTCTAATGGGAGATTTTAATTTCCCAGATATTGACTGGAATTTCTCGTTTGGTCACTCACACACTAGCAAGTCTTTTGTGGATTTATTGAATGATTGTTTTCTGTATCAGCATGTTTGGGAGGCAACTAGAGGGAGTAATACTCTTGATTTGATTATCAGTAATGTTTCTTCATGCATTAAGAATCTGCATATAAAGGAACCACTAGTTGGCAGTGATCACAGTGTGCTGAAGTGGGATATACTCAAAGAGGTAACTACCATCAGGGGTAAAGGGAAGGGTTTTTGCTTTCGTAAAGGTGACTGTGATGGTCTGAGACAGTATTTAAATTCTATACAGTAGGACCAACTGATGATGTTACAAATAGCAAATTGAAAATGGGAAACATTCAAAGAACTTATCTTGGAAGCTACTAGACTTTACACACCAACTAGGAAATATTGTTCAAGGTTTAGGCCTAAATGGATGTCAGATGAACTAATGAGACATATGGCAGATAACAAAAATGCATGGATACATATAAATGAATTGGATGGCATGAAAGCCTATGATAGATATAAGCTGGTCTGTAACCAAATCACAAAGGAGATTAGGCAGGCAAATGCAGATTATGAGAAATCCTTGGCAAAGGATGCAAAGAAAAACAGAAAAGAGTTCTTTACTTATGTAAACTCTAAAAGGAAAGGGATCAATCAGATTGGTCCACTGGATATTGTTGGTTCAACAATTTTAGCATTAGCATTAGTAGAGGCATTTGATGCAAGAAAGCAAGCTTATGCAGCATCAGCCAAAAAAAAAAAAAAAAAAAAACCCCACTTCCACTTCACCCCTCTGTTCGTTCAAAATACCTGTCCAGCTGAGCCTTAAACTTATTTAGGCTATCAACATCCACCACAAGGGATGGAAGTCTGTTCCACCAACCAACCACCCGCTGGCTAAAGGCAAATTTCCGCACGTCTATCCTACATCTGTCTTTCCTCAATTTGAATTTATGCCCTCTCTAGTGATTTTTCTGAGCTAGAGGAAGAATCCCATCAGCATTGAGCATGCTTAAACCATTCAAGGCTTTATACACCTCTATCAGATCACCTCGCTGGTGCCTAGTCTCCAGACACTGTAATTTGCAAAACTTAAGCCTTTCTTCGTAAGAGCACCCCTTTGTTCCATTCACTAATCTTGTTGCCCTTCTCTGTACTCGTTCCAGCAGCTCTACATCCTTCTTGAAATGAGGCCTCCAGACCTGTATACACTACTCTAGGTGTGGCTTGACCATTGCCTTATACAATGGAATAATCACCTCCTTATCACTGCTGGAAAAATTCCTGTATATCATTGACAATACTCCATGAGCTACTCTTGCAGCCCGTCTGCACTGCTCAGAGAACTTCATATCTGCCTGCACAACCACCCCCAAGTCCCTTTCATTCTCCCACTGTCAGTGTAGTACCACAGAGTTGATAGTTGATACGTTGCTCTGGGGTTGCTGTTTCCCATGTGTAGTACTTTACATTTGTCAATGTTAAACTTCATTTGCCATCTCTCACCCCATCTGCTCAACCTTTCCAGATCCTGTTGCAGCAGCATAGTATCAGTAGTGTCCTTGACAATCCTGCCAATCTTCATATCGTCTGCAAACTTGGACATTAAGCTTGATATACCATCATCAATATCATTTATAAATACAGAAAACAATAATGGACCCAACACTGAGCCCTGAGGGACTCCACTAATAACATTAGTCCACGATGAGCAGTGTCCATTGATTACCACTCTCTGTCTTCTCCCCCTCAACCACCCCTTTATCCATAGCAGCAATTTGCCTCCAATGTCACACTGCTCCAATTTGTGTAGCAGTCTTCCATGTGCAACAGTATCAAAAGCCTTTCTAAGATCCAAGTATATAATATCAAAGTTATTCCCTGCATCCAGTTCTTTTGTGACTGCATCATAGTATTCAATCAAGTTGGTCAGGCAAGACTTTCCCTTAACAAAACCATGCTGTGTCTGAGCTATAACTGAAGTCTTGTCTAAATGATCCTGCAGTGCTTCTTTAACCAGTGCCTCCATTAATTTTCCTGGAACAGAAGTTAAGCTCACAGGTCTATAATTACTTGTGTCAGCCTTTGATCCTCCTTTGTGAATTGGGGTCACATTTGCACATTTCCAGTCTATGGGTACCTCCCCTGAGTCCAAGGAAGCTCTCATAATTATGGCTAAGGGTTTGCTTACTTCCTTTGCTGCCTCCTTTAATATAACTGGACAGATCCCATCCACCCCGGGTGCCTTTCTTGTGTTTATCTTCAACAGTTTCTCCTCCACTTTACTCCCAGTTATTTCAAGATTCTGTAGCTTACTGCTAGAGTTGAATACACCTCTGGCATTCCCCTTGCTGAATAACTCCTCATGTGTGAATGTCGATGCAAAATATTCATTTAGTTTGTTAGCTACCTGAGCAGGATCATCAATAGTTGACCCATCAATATCAAGTGGACCAATCTGATTCATCCCCTTCCTTCTAGAGTTTACATAAGTAAAGAACTCTTTGCTGTTTTTCTTTGCATCCCTTGCCAAGAATTTCTCGTAATCTGCCTTCGCCTGCCTAACCTCCTTTGTAACTTGGTTGCATATCAACTTGTATCTATCATAGGCTTCTGTGTAATGTGTTAATTTGTAAGTATCCCATGCATTTTTCTTCTCTGCCATATGCCTCATTAGTTCATCTGACATCCATTTTGGCCTAAACCTTGAACAATATTTCTTAGTTGGTATGTAAAGCCTAGTAGCTTCCAAGATAAGTTCTTTGAATGCTTCCCATTTTGAATTTGCTGTTGGTAACATCATCAGTTGGTCCCACTGTATAGAATTTAAATACTGTCTCAGTCCATTGTAGTTGCCTTTACGGAAGCAATAACCCTTCCCTTTACCCCTAATGGTAGTTACCTCTTTGAGTAAATCCCACTTCAGCACACTGTGATCACTGCCACCTAGTGGTTCATTTATCTGCAGATTTTTAATGCATGAAGAATCACTGCTGATAATCAAATCAAGAGTATTACTCCCTCTAGTTGCCTCCCGAACATGCTGATGTAGAAAACAATCATCCAATAAATTCACAAAAGCCCTGCTAGTGGGTGAGTAACCAGCCCCCAAATTCCAGTCAATATCTGGGAAATTAAAATCTCCCATTATAAGATTCTCTGATTTACTGGCCCACTCTATTTCCCTGTACAGTTCCTTATTATACTTATCAGAGTTATTAGGCCTATAGCACACTCCTACTCTCAATTTTGATCTCCCAATGCTTATGTCACACCAAACTGACTCAACACTGCACTGTCCAGCGATGTCGACTGGCTTCACTTCCTTGGTTTTTATGTGTTTCTTAACTAATAGCATAACCCCTCCCCCCTTCCTATCCTGTCTATCCTTTCTGTAGACGTTGTACTCCCCAAATTGCAGTTCTGCATCCCTTATATCTGTGTGACACCACGTCTCTGATATCCCAACAATATCTGCCTTTGATGTTTTGAGCAATACCTGAAATTCATCAAATTTATTTACTAAACCTCTAGCATTGGTGTACACGCAAGTATACCTGCACCTGTTTCTATTCTTAGCTACCCTAACACAACCCATGTGTTTCCTTGTACCGCAATGACTACCAGCAGCCTCTGAAATACCACGCATCTTGTTTTTCAGGCTTCTGCTCATTCTAATAGAAGCAGTGCAAGAATCTCTTTCACCTCTGCCAGTGGCTACTGTCAATCTATTGGTCTTTGTCTCTCCCCCCAAGCTAGCAGTTTTCCGATCCACCTAACACTGCCTCGATAGCATCAGCAAATATTCTCAGCACCCTTTCTATTTAAGTGTATCCCATCCCTGTAGAAGCAATCTCTCCTGTTAACAAGTACAGTCCAGGCTGAAAAATATTCTACCCCTTGAGCCTTGCACAATCTTTCCAGGGCCGAATTGATCGACAAGGCTCTCATCATATACTCCCTCCTATCGTGTCTGGGCAGAATTGCAGACACTTTCAAATTCAACCCTAATTCTCGGCTTTTGTTCAACAGTGACCTGTACTTGTTAAGTAATTCTGCCGGTCTCCTGCTCTTAATATTATTAGTGCCAACGTGTACAACTATATCACCTTTTGTGCCCTTAAAAGATGATATTCGCTCTACAAACGTCATCAGCCTTTGCCCCTGGCAGACATACCCTGGTCCTGTTCTTGAGGATTATGCTCAGGTGGTTAACTAACTAAACAAGTATTTTGCATCTACATTCACACATGAGGAGTTATTCAGGAAGGGGAATACCAGAGGTGAAGTAAACTCTGGCAGTGAGCTAGATGATTTTCTAATAACTGAGAGGAAAGTTGAGGAGAAATTGTTGAGGATAAACATAAAAAAAGCACCCAGGGAGGATGGGATCTATCCAGTTATACTAAAGGAGCAGCAAAGGAAGTAAGCAAACCCTTAGCCATAATTATGAGAGCTTCTCTGGACTGAGGGGAGATACCCATAAACTCGAGATGTGAAAATGTGACCCCAATTCACAAAGGAGGATCAAAGGCTGACACAAGTAATTATAGACTGTTGAGTTTAACTTCTGTTCCAGAAAAATTAATGGAGGCACCGGTTAAAGAAGCACTGCAGGATCATCTAGACAAGACTTCAGTTGTAGTTCAGACACAGCATGGTTTTGTTAAGGGAAAGTCTTGCCTGACCACTTTGATTGGATGCTATGATGTAATCACAAAGGAACTGGAGTCAAAGAATAATTTTGATATCATATATTTGGATCTTGGAAAGGCTTTTGATACTGTCGCAGATGGAAGACTGCTGCACAAATTGGAGCAGTGTGGCAATCGAGGCAAATTGCACCTATGGATAAAATGATGGTTGAGAGGGAGAAGACAGAGAGTGGTAATCAATGGACACTGCTCATTGTGGACTAATGTTATTAGTGGAGTCCCTCAGGTTTCAATGTTGGGTCCATTGTTGTTTTCTGTAATTATAAATGATATTGATGATGGTATATCAAGCTTAATGTCCAAGTTTGTGGATGATACAAAGGTTGGCAGTGTTGTTAAGGACACTACTGATGCTATGCTGCTGCAATAGGATCTGGAAAGGTTGAGCAGATGGGCTGAGAGGTGGCAAATGAAGTTTAACATTGACAAATGTAAAGTACTACATATGGGAAACAGTAACCCCAGAGCAACGTATCAACGCTGTGGTACCACACTGACAGTGGTAGAGAATGAAAATGACCTGGTGGTATTTGTGCAGGCAGATATGAAGTTTTCTGAACAGTGCAAACAGGCTGCAAGAGTAGTTCATGTGTCTTGTGAATGATATACAGGAATTTTTCTAGCAGGGATAAGGAGGTGATTATTCCCTTGTATAAGGCAATGATCAGGCCACACCTTGAGTACTGTATACAGATCTGGAGGACTCATTTCAAGATAGATGTAGAGCTGCTGGAACGAGTACAGAGAACGGCAACAAGGTTAGTGAATGGAACAAAGGGTTGCTCTTATGAAGAAAGGCTTCAGTTTTGCAAATTACAGTGTCCGGAGACTAGGCACTGGTGAGGTGATCTGATAGAGTTGTATAAAGCCTTGAATGCTTTGAGTATGCTCAACACTGATGGGATTCTTCCTCTTTCTCAGAACCTGAGAGGGCATAAATTTAAATTGAGGAAAGACGGATGTACGATAGATATGCACAAATTTGCCTTTAGCCAGGCAGGTAGTTGGTTGGTGGAACAGACTTCCATCCCTTGTTATGGAAGTTGATAGCCTAAATAAATTTATGGCTCAGCTGGACAGGTATTTTGATCGAATGGAGAGGTGAAAAGGGAGTGGTTTTTTTTTTTTTTTGGCTGATGTTGCATAAGCTTGCTTTCTAGTATCATATGCCTCTACTAATGCTAGTCTTTAAAATATATTTTGTTTGGTTAGTAATATCCCCCTCCAACTTTCAATATGAATTCCTGTTGGCAATTTAATATAGATTCCATAGATTGTCTACTCCAATCTATGGAATGGCTTTGCCCAAAATAATGTGACATAAATGCTTCCTTTTTCATTTTCATTATGAATCTTTTAAGCACTGATCTGTACTGAAAGAGCTTTATGGCAATTGACAGAAATTTCATTAATTCCATTAACACTCATCCTTCGTTAACTGATAAACTTTGCTGTTCTTTTTGATAATAGCAGGTAATAGCATCAGCATTAGTAGAGGCATACGATGCAAGAAAGCAAGCTTACGCAGCATCAGCCAAAAAAAAAATCCCATTTCCCCCTCTATTCATTCCAAATGGCTGTCCAGCTTAGCCTTAAATTTATTTATTCTATCTACTTCCACAACAAAAGATGGAAGTCTGTTTCACCAATCAAATACCCACTGGCTAAAGGAAAATTTCTGCACATTTATTCTACAATTGTCTTTCCTCAATTTGAATCTATGCCCCCTCAGGTTCTTAATTTGAGCAAGAGAAAGAATTCTATCAGCATTCAGCCTACTCAGCCCATTCAAGGGCTTATACACCTCAATCAGATCATTTTGCATGTGCCTACTCTCCAGGTGCTGAAATTTGCAGAACTTAAGCCTTTTTTGGTAAGAGCACCACTCTGTTCCACTCACCAATCTTGTTGCCCTTCTTTGTACTCGTTCTAGCAACTCTACATCCTTCCTAAAATGAGGCCTCCAGACCAGAACACAGTACTCAAGGTGTGGCCTGCCCACTGCCTTGTACAATGAGGTAATCAGCTCCCTGTCCCTGCCAGCAAAATTTGTATATACCATTGACAAGACTACATGACCTGCCCTGGCAGTCCATCTGCACTACTCAGCAAACTTCATATCTGACTGCACAATTATCCCCTATTTTTCATTTTCCACTTCCAAAGGGAAGTGGAAAGTGAAAAACAGGTTTCTCTGGGATTATTGCTACCAATATGCAGTACTTTGCATTTTTCAATGTTAAACTTCAGTTGCCAATTCTCATCCCATTTGCCCAACTTATCTAGTTCCAGATCTAGTAGCATACTGTCTTTAACAACCCTGCCAACCTTTGCAATATATAATTCATCTGCAAACTTGGATATTAAGCCTGATATACCTTCATCAGTATCACTGATAATTATTGAAAAGAACAATGGAACCAGCACTGAACTCTGAGGAACTCCACTAATAACATTCTTTCACGAAGAGGAGTGTCCATTGATTACCACTCTCTGCCATCTCCCAATCAACCATCCTTTTATCCATTGTAGCAACTTACCCTTAATGCCATAACACTACAATTTGTATAGCAAGTCTTCCATGTGCAACAGTATCAAAAGCTTTCCTGGAATCCAAATATATGATATCAAAATTATTCTTTGACTCCAGTTCCTTTGTGAGAACACATCAGAGTATCCAATCAAATTGGTCAGACAAGACCTCCCTTTAACAAACCCATGCTGTGTCTTATCTAATCCTGCAGTCTTGTGTAGATGATCCTGCAATGCTTCTTTAACCAGTAACTCAATTTTTTTCCCGGGAACACAAGTTAAACTAACAGGTCTATAGTTATTTTTGTTACCTTTTGAACCCCCTTTGTGAATTGGTGATACATTTGCACACCTCCAGTCAATAGAGACCTCCCCTGAGTCCAAGGAAGCTGTCATAATTATGGCTGAGGGTTTACTTACTTCCTTTGCTGCCTCCTTTAATATAACTGTCCACCCCAGGTGCTTTCCTTATATTTAATGTCAACAATTTCTCCTTCACTTTGCTGTCAGTTAGTACAAAATCATTTCAGTTTCGTGTTCCGATTTCGGGACATTTCAGGTCCCGAAGGAACTAGTAGTTGTTGGTGACTCTATTGTCAGGGAAACGGGGAACATGCTTTGTAAAAAAAGATAGGTGGAACAGGACCAGGGTATGTCTGCCAGGGGCAAAGGTTGATGACGTTGTAGAGCGAATATCATCTTTTAAGGGCACAAAAGGTGATATAGTTTTACACGTTGGCACTAATAATATTAAGAGTAGGAGACCGGCAGAATTACTTAACAAGTACAGGTCACTGTTGAACAAAAGCCGAGAATTAGGGTTGAATTTGAAAGTGTCTGCAATTCTGCCCAGACACGATAGGAGGGAGTATATGATGAGAGCCTTGTCGATCAATTCGGCCCTGGAAAGATTGTGCAAGGCTCAAGGGGTAGAATTTTTTTCAGCCTGGACTGTATTTGTTAACAGGAGAGATTGCTTCTACAGGGATGGGATACACTTAAATAGAAAGGGTGCAAGAATATTTGCTGATGCTATCGAGGCAGTGTTAGGTGGGTCGGAAAACTGCTAGCTTGGGGGGAGACAAAGACCAATAGATTGACAGTAGCCACTGGCAGAGGTGAAAGAGATTCTTGCACTGCTTCTATTAGAATGAGCAGAAGCCTGAAAAACAAGATGCATGGTATTTCAGAGACTGCTGGGAGCCATTGCGGTACAAATAAACACATGGGTTGTGTTAGGGTAGCTAAGAATAGAAACAGGTGCAGGTATACTTGCGTGTACACCAATGCTAGGAGTTTAGTAAATAAATTTGATGAATTTGAGGTATTGCTCAAAACATCAAAGGCAGATATTGTTGGGATATCAGAGATGTGGTGTCACACAGATATAAGGGATGCAGAACTGCAATTTGGGGAGTACAACGTCTACAGAAAGGATAGACAGGATAGGAAGGGGGGAGGGGTTATGCTATTAGTTAAGAAACACATAAAAACCAAGGAAGTGAAGCCAGTCGACATCGCTGGACAGTGCAGTGTTGAGTCAGTTTGGTGTGACATAAGCATTGGGAGATCAAAATTGAGAGTAGGAGTGTGCTATAGGCCTAATAACTCTGATAAGTATAATAAGGAACTGTACAGGGAAATAGAGTGGGCTAGTACATCAGAGAGTCTTATAATGGGAGATTTTAATTTCCCAGATATTGACTGGAATTTGGGGGCTGGTTACTCACACACTAGCAGGGCTTTTGTGGATTTATTGGATAATTTTTTTCTACATCAGCATGTTCAGGAGGCAACTAGAGGGAGTAATACTCTTGATTTGATTATCAGCAGTGATTCTTCATGCATTAAGAATCTGCAGATAAATGAACCACTAGGTGGCAGTGATCACAGTGTGCTGAAGTGGGATTTACTGAAAGAGGTAACTACCATTAGGGGTAAAGGGAAGGGTTATTGCTTCCGTAAAGGCGACTACGATGGACTGAGACAGTATTTAAATTCTATACAGTGGGACCAACTGATGATGTTACCAACAGCAAATTCAAAATGGAAAGCATTCAAAGAATGTATCTTGGAAGCTACTAGGCTTTACATACCAACTAAGAAATATTGTTCAAGGTTTAGGCCAAAATGGATGTCAGATGAACTAATGAGGCATATGGCAGAGAAGAAAAATGCATGGGATACTTACAAATTAACACATGACACAGAAGCCTATGATAGATACAAGTTGATATGCAACCAAGTTACAAAGGAGGTTAGGCAGGCGAAGGCAGATTACGAGAAATCCTTGGCAAGGGATGCAAAGAAAAACATCAAAGAGTTCTTTACTTATGTAAACTCTAGAAGGAAGGGGATGAATCAGATTGGTCCACTTGATATTGATGGGTCAACTGTTGATGATCCTGCTCAGGTAGCTAACAAACTAAATGAATATTTTGCATCGACATTCACACATGAGGAGTTATTCAGCAAGGGGAATGCCAGAGGTGTATTTAACTCTAGCAGTAAGCTACAGAATCTTGAAATAACTGGGAGTAAAGTGGAGGAGAAACTGTTGAATATAAACACAAGAAAGGCACCCGGGGTGGATGGGATCTATCCAGTTATATTAAAGGAGGCAGCAAAGGAAGTAAGCAAACCCTTAGCCATAATTATGAGAGCTTCCTTGGACTCAGGGGAGGTACCCATAGACTGGAAATGTGCAAATGTGACCCCAATTCACAAAGGAGGTTCAAAGGCTGACACAAGTAACTATAGACCTGTGAGCTTAACTTCTGTTCCAGGAAAATTAATGGAGGCACTGGTTAAAGAAGCACTGCAGGATCATTTAGACAAGACTTCAGTTATAGCTCAGACACAGCATGGTTTTGTTAAGGGGAAGTCTTGCCTGACCAACTTGATTGGATACTATGATGCAGTCACAAAAGAACTGGATGCAGGGAATAACTTTGATATTATATACTTGGATCTTAGAAAGGCTTTTGATACTGTTGCACATGGAAGACTGCTACACAAATTGGAGCAGTGTGACATTGGAGGCAAATTGCTGCTATGGATAAAGGGGTGGTTGAGTGGGAGAAGACAGAGAGTGGTAATCAATGGACACTGCTCATCGTGGACTAATGTTATTAGTGGAGTCCCTCAGGGCTCAGTGTTGGGTCCATTATTGTTTTCTGTATTTATAAATGATATTGATGATGGTATATCAAGCTTAATGTCCAAGTTTGCAGATGATACAAAGGTTGGCAGGGTTGTCAAGGACACTACTGACACTACACTGCTGCAACAGGATCTGGAAAGGTTGAGCAGATGGGCTGAGAGGTGGCAAATGAAGTTTAACATTGACAAATGTAAAGTACTACACATGGGAAACAGCAACCCCAGAGCAACGTATCAACTCTGTGGTACTACACTGACAGTGGTAGAGAATGAAAGGGACTTGGGGGTGATTGTGCAAGCAGATATGAAGTTCTCTGAGCAGTGCAGACGGGCTGCAAGAGTAGCTCATGGAGTATTGTCAATGATATACAGGAATTTTTCCAGCAGGGATAAGGAGGTGATTATTCCATTGTACAAGGCAATGGTCAGGCCACACCTAGAGTACTGTATACAGGTCTGGAGGCCTCATTTCAAGAAGGATGTAGAGCTGCTGGAACGAGTACAGAGAAGGGCAACAAGATTAGTGAATGGAACAAAGGGGTGCTCTTACGAAGAAAGGCTTAAGTTTTGCAAATTACAGTGTCTGGAGACTAGGCACCAGCGAGGTGATCTGATAGAGGTGTATAAAGCCTTGAATGGTTTAAGCATGCTCAATGCTGATGGGATTCTTCCTCTAGCTCAGAAAAATCACCTCAGAGGGCATAAATTCAAATTGAGGAAAGACAGATGTAGGATAGACGTGCGGAAATTTGCCTTTAGCCAGCGGGTGGTTGGTTGGTGGAACAGACTGCCATCCCTTGTGGTGGAGGTTGATAGCCTAAATAAGTTTAAGGCTCAGCTGGACAGGTATTTTGAACGAACAGAGGGGTGAAGTGGAAGTGGGTTTTTTTTTTTTTTTTTTTTTTTTTGGCTGATGCTGCATAAGCTTGCTTTCTTGCATCAAATGCCTCTACTAATGCTAATGCTAATGTGTTAGAGTTGGATAAACTTCTGGCATTCCCCTCCTTGAATAACTCCTCATGTGTGAACATAGATGCAAAAATACTCATTCAGTTTATCAGCTACCTGAGCATAATCATCAATAGTCAACCCATCTATGTTAAGTGGTCCAATCTAATTTATCTCTTTTCTTCTAGAGATCACATAAGTAAAGAACTCTTTGCTGTTTTGCTTTGCATCCTTTGCCAAAGATTTGTCGAAATCTGCCTTTGCCTGCTTAACCTCTTTTGTGACTTGATTACAGACTATTTTATATGTGCTGTAGGCTCCTGTTGCCTGATAATTTATAAGCATCCCATACACTTTTCTTCTTTGCCACAAGCCTAATTAATTCATCTGATATCCATTTAGGCCTAAACCTTGAACAAAATTCTTAATTGGAATGAAAAGCCTAGTAACCTTCAAGATTAAGTCCATGAAGACTTCCCATTTAGAATTTAACATTGGTAACATCATCAGTTGATCCCACTTTATAGAATTTAAAAATGGTCTGAGACCTCTGTAGTCACCTTTATGAAAACAAAACCTTTCCCTTTACCCATGATGGTAGTTACATCTTTAAGTAAATCCCACATCAGTACACTATGATCATTGTCACCTAGTGGTTCATTTATCTGCAAATTCTTAATGCTAGTTAGTTAGTTAGTTAGTTAGTTATTTGGAGCATTAGCAACTAAGGCCATATTGCTCTGGGATATGCGGTGGTCATTCCCTGACCTTTCCGCACCCTCCGTATTTGGTGGTGACGGGCTCGAACCCCGGTCTAATCAAGAAGCGTGTGCTATGCACTGCTGCTCCTTCCCACCTGGCTACGGAGGCGCCTATTCTTAATGCATGAAGAATCACTGCTGATTATCATATCAAGAGTATTATTCCTTCTGGTTGCCTCTCAATCATGTTGCTGTAGAAAACAGTCATCCAATAAATCCAGAAAAATCTTGCTAGCATGCAAGTGACCAAACCACAAGTTCCAGTCAATATGTGACATGTTAAATAGCCTATTATAAGACATTCTGATTTATTGGCCCACTCTATTTCTCTGCACAACTGCTCATTATACTCATCAGATTAATTAGACCTATAACACACACACACACCTACTCTCATTTTCCCTTCCCCAGTGCTTATGTCACACCAAACAGACTCAACACTGTATTGCTCACCAACATCAATTGGATGCACTTCCTTAGATTTTATGTGTTTCTTAACTAAGAGCATAACTCCTCCTGCCTTCCTGTCCTGTCTATCCAATCTGTACATTGCACTTCCCAAATTCAATTCCACACTGCTTATATCTGTGTGACACCAGGTTTCTGATATCCAGACAATATCCAACTTTGATGTTTTGACCAGCACTTCAAACTCATAAAATTTATTAACTATACTCCTAGCATTGGTGTACATGCAAGTATACATGCACCTGTTTCTACTCTTACTTACCCTAACACAGCCCATGTATTTACTTCTTCCACTATGAATTCCAGCAGGAAATCTCCAGCACCTTGCTTTCCAGGCTGCTGCTCATTTTAAAAGAAGCAGTGCAAGAATCACTTTTGCCTCTGCCTGTGGCCACTGTTAACCTTTTAGTCTTTGTACCCCCCCCACCAAGCTAGCAGTTTTCTGAACCACCTAACACTGCCTAGATAGCATCAGCAAATATTCTTGCACCCTTTCTATCTAAGTGTACCCCATCCCTGTAGAAGCACAGACCATGTTGAAAAAATTCAATCCCATGAACCTTGTACAATCTCTCCACGGCCGGATTGATTGACAAGTCTCTCATCATATAGTCCCTGTTGTGTCTGGGTAGAATTGCAGACACTGTCACATTCAATCCTAACTCGTGACATTTTTTCAACTTTGACCTGTACTTGTTGAGAAATTTGCAGATATCCCTACTCTTAAGGTCATTGGTTTCAACATGTACAACAATATCATCTTTTGTGTCCTTAAAAGATGATATCTGCTCTATAATTTCATCAACTTTTGCCCCTGGCAGACAGACCCTGGTCCACTTATCCTTCTTGGTGACGCTATTATATTTAATAGCTTCACCAAAAATAACTAGTTCCTGTGGGACCAGAGCATTCTGCCTTGGAGATTGCCTGTATTGCTTGATGCATAGGAGTGAGCTGTACTATTGAACTGAGCAGCTGAGAGCTTGATGGGCCCTGATATTAATTTCTTCAAGAGCATTTACCCTACACCTCAAGCTCTCATAGACACCCATCACTGAGTTGGCACCTAATTTCTTGGCACTCTGGGCCCTTAGCACACACACATAGACATCCTCCTTGGCTAGATCATGTCCTATTTTAGAAAGCTCCAGAAACATTTCACATTTTGCACATTTTTTGAGACTGTAATGCATTGGAGAATTGCGCTTCGTTTCTCCCCCAAGCCACAGCACTCTCACTAGTCTGTGAACATTGCTCTGCAGCTCTAGTCTGAGTTGTGATTTCTGTTTAAATACAGTTTAATTAACAATGAGTTTTAATAAGATTAATAAATATTTCTGATTAATTGATAATACTATACTAAGCTAACAGATTCCTAATACAATGCTTCATATTATGCTATATAGTTCGAGATACGCACTATCAGTTCGAGATATACATTATGCTATTTCTTATCAAGTACAACATGGCGGCTAGTTCAACAATATTGGCACCAACACCAGTGAGTCGTAACTTCCAAGAGTCACTAGTTAAATTCAAAAAAGAAGCTAATGAATGCTGCTAAACCTATTTAATATCTTAGTCGAATACTTTGTAGAACTATGTAATATGTTAATTAACGAAGAATACGATAAAAATATCAAAATTATCATAGATGGTTTTGCTAAAATTCAGGCAAGCAAGTCACCTAGAGCCAGTTCGGTTGATTCAATGATACATTTCCATCATCTAACATAAGATTGGAGATGTATGATTTATATATTCACTGGTCATTTTGTGTTTTTTTTTTTGTTTTTTTTTTCAAAACTGCATTAATACTGGTTAAACCGGTGACTGCTGAAGCAAAGGTAATTCAGGATTTTTTCTAATTGACATCTTACATATCTTGCTTTTGCCTGGGCTTTTTTTCAATAATAGAAACATTTGAAATGTGGACATACAGAAGAATGCTAAAGGTACCATGGACAGCAAGAAAAGAAAAATGGCATATCTTGGACACCTGAAGAGTAACAACAAATACGTAATTCCATGGCTAATTAGTGAAGGGGAGAATGGAAGAAAGAAGAAAGTCTGAGTGAAGACGTACATCGTGGCTTGATAACATTAAGAACTGAACAGGACTGAACACCGAGCAGCTGTTCAGAGCTACCAGAGACAGACATTTGCCATCGTGGTCGCTGACCTCCATTAGGAGATGGCACACAGAGAAAAAAAAGAAACATAATAGGGTTTCTGTGGTATGATATCAGTGAAATAAACAATATTTTGTTTTATTCTGCACTCTCCTTAACTGCAAATTTAGATGTTCACTAAGATCTGGGAATAACAGAAAGGGCATTGTTGACATTTTTGGAAATGCATGATTTTCTGCTAATGTTATTTTTACTCTGAAACATGTATCACTGCGTCATTTATTTTATTAGTGATTACAATTTGAGTCAAACTCTGGCAAGTCTCTATCACTCTTCCAATTAGGTTGTTTTAACCAATAAAAGATAGTTTTTGTTGGGAGCAGAGAAATCTTTGGATAGTGATCACTACTCAAAATGCTTTCAAGTAGTTTGCAGGTAATAGTTGGTAGCAGAGAAGGTGAACAGATTGATATATCTATTGCTGAAGGAAAAAGGAAAATAAGTATTTGCACCAATATTAAAAAGAACAGGATGATGTTAAAATCATTAATTCTTCTCTTAGTTCATGTGAATTGAATTCAGCATTTCCTTACAGATTAGCATTAGCATTAGTAGAGGCATATGATGCAAGAAAGCAAGCTTATGCAGCATCAGCCATAAAAAAAAAAAAAAAACCCCTTCCACTTCACCCCTCCATTCGTTCGAAATACCTGTCCAGCTGAGCCTTAAATTTATTTAGGCTATCAACTTCCACAACAAAGGATGAAAGTCTGTTCCACCAACCAACTACCAGCTGGCTAAAGGCAAATTTCCGCACATCTATCCTACATCTGTCTTTCCTCAATTTGAATTTATGCCCTCTCAGGTGATTATTCTGAGCAAGAGGCAGTATCCCATCAGCATTGAGCATGTTCAAACCAATCACAAGGCTTTGTACACCTTTATCAGATCACCTCGCCAGTGCCTAGTCTCCAGACACTGTAATTTGCAAAACTTAAGCCTTTCTTCGTAAGAGCAACCCTTCGTTCCATTCACTAACCTTGTTGCCCTTCTCTGTACTCGTTCCAGCAGCTCTACATCCTTCTTGAAATGAGGCCTCCAGACCTGTATACAGTACTCAAGGTGCGGCCTGACGATTGCCTTATACAATGGAATAATCACCTCCCTATCCCTGCTAGAAAAATTCCTGTATATCATTGATAAGACACTATGAGCTACTCTTGCAGCCTGTCTGCACTGCTCAAAGAACTTCATATCTGCCTGCACAATTACCCCCACGTCCTTTTCATTCTCTACCACTGTCAGTGTAGTACCACAGAGTTGATACATTGCTCTGGGGGTGCTGTTTCCCATATGTAGTATTTTACATTTGTCAATGTTAAGCTTCACTTGCCACCTCTCAGCCCATCTGCTCAATCTTTCCAGATCTTGTTGCAGCAGCAGCATAGTGTCAGTAGAATCCTTAACAACCTTTCCAACCTTTGTATCGTCTGCAAACTTGGACATTAAGCTTGATATAGCATCATCAATATTATTTATAAATACAGAAAACAACAATGGACCCAACACTGAACCGTGAGGGACTCCACTAATAACATTAGTCCACGATGAGCAGTGTCCATTAATTACCACTCTATGTCTTCTGCCACTCAACCATCCTTTTATCCATAGCAACAATTTGCCACCAATGCCACACTGCTCCAATTTGTGCAGCAGTCTTCCATGTGCAACAGTATCAAAAGCATTTCTAAGATCCAAATATATAATATCAAAGTTATTCCCTGCATCCAATTCTTTTGTGACTACATCATAGCATCCAAAAAAATTGGTCAGGCAAGAACTTCCTTTAACAAAACCATGCTGTGTCTGAGCTATAACTGAATTCTTGTCGAGATGATCCTGCAGTGCTTCTTTAACCAGTGCTTCCATTAATTTTGCTGGAACAGAAGTTAAACTCATAGGTCATTACTTGTGTCAGCCTTTGATCCTCCTTTGTGAATTGGGGTTACATTTGCACATCTCCAGTCTGTGGGTACCTCCCCGGAGTCCAAGGAAGCTCTCATAATTATGGCTAATGGATTGCTTACTTCCTTTGCTGCCTCCTTTAATATAAGTGGATAGATCCTATCCACCCCAGGTGCCTTTCTTGTTTTTATCTTCAACAATTTCTCCTCCACTTTATTCTCAATTATTACAAGATCATCTAGCTCACTGCCAGTGTTTACTTCATATATGGCATTCCCCTTCCTGAATAACTCCTCATGTGTGAATGTAGATGCAAAATATTGATTTAGTTTGTTAGCTACCTGAGCAGGATCATGAACAGTTGAACCATCGATATCAAGTGGACCAATCTGATTCATCCCCTTCCTTCTAGAGTTTACATAAGTAAAGAACTCCTTGCTGTTTTTCTTTGCATCCATTGCCAAAGATTTCTTGTAATTTGCCTTCGCCTGCCTAACCTCCTTTATAACTTGGTCCGGCAACCCAAAGGTCGCGGGTTCGATTCCCGCCTCGGGCTTGGATCACTGTACTGCAAAAACCTTTGGAGGTGCAATATGGCCACAGAAGCCGATGCGCCAACAACTACCAAATCAAAAAAAAAAAAAAAAAAAAAAAATTATAACTTGGTTACAGATCAACTTATATCTATCACAGGCTTCTGTGTCATATGTTAATTTTGTATGTATCCCATGCACTTTTCTTCTCTGCCATATGTCTCATTAGTTCATCTGCCATATGTCTCATTAGTTCATCTGACATCCATTTAGGCCTGAACCTTGAACAATATTTCTTAGTTGGTTATATTCATTAGATGGTTATATTCATTAAAGTTTTCTAATAAGTCTTAGAGGTGGGTAATAATACAATTAGATTGTGAAGATCATACAAGTAATTTTAGCTTCCAGTAATAGGTACAATGAACAAGCTTAAAAAACTGTTAGAAAAATCACATTCTGATAGCACAGGGGTTCTAAACCATGGGGGGATTTTAGGGTTTCAGGGGGGGGAACTACAGATTGACAGACTCAAGCTATTGGAATATTGACCTTTTTACAAACTACAATTCTAACGATTGTAAATAATCTACAGGACATCACACTTTATGTGGGGTATGCCCCATCACACTTTATTAGTGTGATGGGGCATACACTTAGGTGGGTTTGGGCTAACCATTGCCACCCATGGCAGAAACCTTTTGGTAACCAGAAAAATGGATACCTTAGAAAATTTAAAGCATTTAAAGCAAAGTATCATGGGAGGTGGTCATGGATGTGATCAAAGCTGGCAGAAACCAGATAGTTGCGGAAAAGCGTTTATGTTTTGGGGCATACCACTTAGGTGACTTTTTTTTTTAAATTACACACTGCACTATAAATTAAACAAAATGCACATTTTATATTAAGATGCAGTCATAGAATTGTTTACCAGGTATGCATTTAAACAGTTGATTAGCATATAGGTTAGTGCAATTGCATCAATTTAATTCATAGCCATCTATCAAAGTAGTTAAGTTGGTATCGTTTTAATTATATCTCATATTATGAATGCCTTCACAATGAGTTGCCATGGTATCACACTACCTCGGATAAGTAACCCTTCACCATGGAGAAGGCTAATGTTACTTATTCTTGGTGGATACCACCACCCAGATGGCACCGTTTCAGAGCTTGGCGGCTTATCATCGGTGGGCAGGCAGGTACCCTGAGTGTTGCAATAGTGACAACGCAGTTATGAAGTATAACTGGGTTGCCAACATCAGTTTAATTCGTAGCCATCTACCAAAGTAGTAGTGTGTGTGTGTGTGTGTGTGTGTGTGTGTGTGTGTGTGTGTGTGTGTGTGTGTGTGTGTGTGTGTTATGGAGGTTTAATAGTGCATAAGCTTCTGGGCAGTAGCGTAGCTACCCTCTTTTGGGCCCGGAGGCAAAGAACATGTTCGGTCCCCTACTTAATTAATGAAAATTGCAAAAACAGGAGACAGTCAAAGATGGTGGGCCCCTAAAGGGACCGGAGGCAAATGCCTTGCCTACCTACAGGATAGCTACGCCACTGCTTTGGGGCTATAGTGTGCCTATCCATAGTGAAATGCTAAAAAACAAAATTTAGTAGTAATTACTTCATTTTTATTATGGAGATCTTTCAGATTTTATGATCAAGTCCAATTTTTTTCAGAAAAGAGAAAAATTCATTGATATCTGCTTCCTCGCCAATAATATGCTTTAATGTCATTGGTTCTTGCAAATTTGTCAGGGAAGACAGGACAGATGTTCTATCCTGTTGATACTGTGGGCAGTCAATTAGGATGTTTCACCGTTAAATGTGCTGAACAGTGTGGACACTGAGGAGGATCCTCTCCTGTAAGTAGATGGAGGTGAGTCAGATACGTATGTGCTATTCGTGCCTGTGCAAGTACCACTTCTCTTCGCACTATTTTGGTGCTAGAGTGCCAAAGCTTTGGATGCTCTTTCAACTGGTAGAGTTTATTATTGGTTTGGCTGTGCCATAGATCGTTCCACTGCATGAGACACACTGTTTGTATGATGTGATTGTAGTCAGAGGCTGGAACATGGACAGACGTTAAATCAAAAGTTGATGGATTTTTAGCAGTTTTGCCAGCGAGTTCATTCCCCTTTATCTCCTTTATCTCCGAATGTGTTGGGATCCATCAAAAGGTCACTGATTGATGATGTTCTTCGATTTGCAATAGGAGACTTCTGATTTGATTTAACACAGGGTGAACCGTGTAGAAGGAATTTTGCATCGCTATAATTGAGCTCAGTGATTCCATGTATACACCATGTATTTTACAGACAGGCAGTGATTCAGTTTTCTAATGCTAATTTTATTGCATGGTGTTCTGCTGAGAAGCTGCTATACTCAGCTGGAAGAGCAGCCGAAATAATTGTAGAAGGAAATACTGCCACTGCTCCAACGGCTGAATGTGATTTGGAGCCATCAGTATATATTGGCACAAAATCAGCATATTTTTGAATATGGCTTGCATGGAGTTGTTTCACATTGATTATTGGTAGGTGATTCTTTCCCCACTTGTGAAAGCATCGCAGTTAATTGCAGAGGAGAAGTCCCAGGTGGTTGAGAGTAATTCATTACATGTTGCCTGTTGAAAATAGGAACATTCCAACTCTGTGTTAATTCAATAAGGTGTAAGCCTGCTGGTCTAATTTTAGTGGGTTTGTTTCTATAGACATTTTTCAGTGGTGGATTAAAGAGGTTAACTCAATCTGTGTTATCAAACGTACAGCAACAACTTCAATTTCAGTTTTCAAAACTGAAATTGCTTGGTTGGATCTTTGAGCTGACCAAGATGGCCACACCCTCACAGGCGGAAGTTGAAATATTACGATCACATTGATAGATATAATAGTTCTTTATGTTGGCAGAAATTTGAGAAGTTATATAGGTTTCCTGTATACAGAAACCAACCGGAGAGTAGTGGTTAATTAAGTCTTGAATATCGTTAATGTCGCTACAAAATCATGTACAATTCCATTGAAAAATATAAGGCATTATTGGTGTTTAGTAAAAGAAGCTTTCTGACTGTTTTTTTGATGTGACTGGTTTATGGTGTTCAGGTTTTGGTTTGTCTTTTTTGGAGAAGAATGGCTGACCGGTGTCCATATCATCTTCCACATGTATTTCTAAGACTGGGTTTTCCTGTCTGGACGAGTCAATTGTATCCATGGATGTGTCCTGAATATTCATTTTTATGTTTAAACCTTGATTATTTGATGAAGCAGCAGCAGCATTTATTGGAGGAGGAGATTTTGCTGGTACTGTACGAGCAGTATTGCTTGCCTGGTTCGACTGTTTGGGGATATTAGACTGTTGCTAGGAGAGAACAGTTTGTACCCAGTCAGAGATTGAGGTGTTTGAAGGGACTTTAACATCAGTTTGGGTGGCCACTGATTGATATTTTTGGGCAACACTGGCATATGTACATTTAGTAATACAGGGAGTAATTAATTTCCTCGCTTCTTGAAAGCTTACTTTATTTTCAATTTTATACTTCACAATTTTCTTTTCAGTTTTGCACCTGACACATGTCCTACAATAAGCAAGTTTGGTTTAGTTGGGGTTTTTTTTTTTTTTTTTTTTAGGAGCATTTAGCAACTAAGGCCATATTGCTCCGGGGATATGCGGGTGGTCATTCCCTGACCTTTCCGCATCCTCCGTGTTTGGTGGTCACGGGCTCGAACCCAGGTTTAATCAAGAAGCGTGTGCTACGCACTGCTGCTCCGGCCCACCTGGCTACTACAATAATCAGGATGGTTGCCTTTACAGTTAGGGCAGATCATTTCTGTTGATGAACAATCATTTTGAGTGTGATCAGAGGACCCACAGTTGGGACAAACTGGGTTTCCTCTACATGCTGTTTGAGAGTGGCCATACTTTTGGCACTAATAACATCTCAAGGGATTAGGAATGTACAGTCGAAGGAAGCAAAAAAGATAACCTGCTTTTATGGACAAATGTAGGTTTAGGGTATTAAAACTGAGTATAATATTCCTTGTAGGTGTGAGTGTATTGTCCTTTTTCATCATGATTCTTTTCACTGCAATTACATTTTGCTCTTGAAGCTCTTGACTTATCTCCTCCTCTGAGACATTCATTAGATCCCAGCGGATATAACTCCCTTAGATGTGTTTAGGGTTCCACGCGGAGAAACTTTTACTGGAATTCCAACAAAATTTGTAATTTTCAGTAGATGCTCTGAATGTTTCCGGCTGTTTGTTTCTACTAGTAGGTCCCCTGATTGCAGTCTCTTGACTGTCTTAGGAGATCCTTCCAGACTCTCCAGGTGTTTCTGGATAAGAAACGGAGACAGTTTAGTCAGAGGCTGATCTGTAAGAGAGTGCATTATGAGAAATGCAGGAAAATTTATCACCGAGGAGTTGGTTTAGGGTTCCACACAGAGAAACTTTTACTGGAATTCCAGCAAAATTTGTAATTTTCAGTAGATGCTCTGAATGTTTCCGGCTGTTTGTTTCTACTAGTAGGTCCCCTGATTGCAGTCTCTTGACTGTCTTAGGAGATCCTTCCAGACTCTCCAGGTGTTTCTGGATAAGAAACGGAGACAGTTTAGTCAGAGGCTGATCTGTAAGAGAGTGCATTATGAGAAATGCAGGAAAATCTATCACCGAGGAGTTGGTTTAGGGTTCCACACAGAGAAACTTTTACTGGAATTCCAGCAAAATTTGTAATTTTCAGTAGATGCTCTGAATATTTCCAGCTGTTTGTTTCTACTTGTAGGTCCCCTGATTGCAGTCTCTTGACTGTCTTAGGAGATCCTTCCAGACTTTACAGGTGTTTCTGGATAAGAAACAGAGACAGTTTAGTCAGAGGCTGATCTGTAAGAGAGTGCATTATGAGAAATGCAAGAAAATCTATCACCGAAGAGTTGGTTTTAAACCTCTTGGGTTGCATCATGTTCAGTTTCCATGTCTAGCCAAGAGCTTGTCAACTCTAGAGGAGGAAACACATTAGGTTCCATAATTGCTAACGAAAATGTTAGTAAAATAAATTTGCACATAACATTCTTCAACATATCTGGGAGTAATAACTTCAGTAAATGAATCTAAGGTATGTTGGATTGAGAAGCTATCTTCGTATTTTCAAACATTGGCAGAACATTTAAAAAAAAGCAAGCAAACTGCTTTATTCAAACTAAAAGAGAGAAACATGAACAGATTTTTTGCATGAGTGTGGATAACATGTCTAGAAGAATCAGATCATTTGGCCTTTTTAGGATTGCTTTTACCAGAAGTTTGCAATTCAAAAGTTCTTTTTCTTGAGTTCACCAATTTTCCTTCTTTTAAAACTTTAGGATCAAGAATTGGATTTGAACATGAGTCAGTGCCACTCACTAGTGTGGTACTTTTCAATTTGACAACTCTGAAAAGTGCTCATATTTCTTTTCTCACCACTTCTAACCTCTTCTTCAAACAGACTTTTCGAAGGTCGCCACTATTCTGCTGCTGATGTAAAAAAGATTTTGAAGCATGTGTATATAACATTGGCTGTTTTTGGTTAAATGTGTATACACATGTGACTGGTTTTTTAACATTTACAATCATTTTTTTTACATCCCTTTTTTATTTTTTGCAATTCATGTAAAATTTTGTGTGTATATATACTCCGTGATCACTGAATTAAGGCCATCATTAAAACTACCTAATACAGGTGACCCCCATTTAATGCTAATAATTTGTTCCAGAAAAACATAGTACTAAGTGAATCAGTGTTAAACGAGAGCCGTATTCCCGTAATTATAACATACGTATTTGTGAGTCGTGGTCTATACCACCGCAACTCGCAAATAATAAATGGTGAAAAGATGCCAAATGTCGATCAAAATATTTAATATTAAAAACCTGTACATATAAAATATTCTCCATTACATACGTATATAATTATGTGGTAAGTAACTAAATTACGTATCAAAATTAAACTTAAAATGCCAATTAAAATCATGAATCTATTAATCCGATGGCCCTGGGCTGTTGAGTTTTTGTATCTTTGGTTGATTTTGGGTTGTACTTTGACCCTCTTCCTGGTAACTAAAAGGAGTTTTACTTTAAAATCTCCCACAGCATTACCACTCAACAATAAAGTCAACCAATCCTTTGCTGCTTTGAAGCCTAACATGTTTTTTTCTTCTTTCGATATGAAACTTCTTTTAGGCATTCGTTTCCAAAAAAGTCCTGTTACATCGATGTTAAGAACTTGTTGAGAAGTATAACAACTCTTCAATAATTTTAAGAAGTTCTTCTTTTTCGACTCCTTCTTGATCTACACTTACAGCTTCTCTCCGAACCAGCACTTACTAGCATTTAAATGGTACCACATTTTTTTTTTTTTTTTTTAAAGGTGAGCTTTCTTCAGATAATCACATAGGCTAATTGTGTTTTATTTAATAATATTTAACTTAACGGAATTGTGCACTGGATATTATCTTCAATAAAATTATTTAGAAGTCTCTCCATTTCAATCATAATAGCCAGCATAGCCATAACCAATTTAGTTGCTTGCAGTGGGACAGCTGTCTTTCCCACTGCTAAAATCAATTCTTTATTTTTTATAATTGTTCTTACAGTTGAATCTGCCAGTCATAAATGATTGCACACATCCATTTGTCATTGAACGGAATTGATTTGCTTCAAAATGTATAATTTAATTTTCAAATTCAGTCTTTTTCTTACCTTAGTAGGCTTCATACCACATTCCAACATTGTTGCTTTTTAATCCTTATCTGCCATTATTCATCTCCAAAAATGTAACTGCATTGCATTAATTATTATACAATGTTCAAGTAAACTGTCTGTTACCTAACACTATACTGAGTGATGACTAGACTTTAGATAAATGTATACAAAGCAAATATTACAAGCAATATACTTGATCATTTTTTAAAATGTTGATCTTGGAACTACATAACAAGCCAGCACACTGCAATTAAATTAGCATAGAAGAAAATTTCACTGAGCATGGGAAAATTTTGCAAGTTGGCGTGGGAAAATTTTTAATGCTGTTTTGCTATTCATTTTCAAGTTATCGACTACATAAGATGAAACATTTTCGTTAAACATGCCAAAAAATTAATCTGGTAAAAGAGCGTTATAGTGAGTTGTGACAGCATTAGAGTGAGATATGGGTTATAATACAAGAACAGCATTATAAAAAATCAGCGTAGAGTGAACTGCATTATAACAAGGGCCTGCTGTACCACGTTGGGCCACTGTTTGCATGGATAACAGCTGTTACGTGCCTAGGCACTGACTTCACTAGATGTCTGAAGACATCCATAGGGTTCTGCAGCCATGCTGGCTGCAAGGCCTTTGGCTTTCCACCATGTCAGAACAGATGAGGGTTGTGTGTCCATATGCCTCACTTCTCATTCCAAAACATCCCAGAGGTGTCTAATTAGATTGAGATCAAGCAAATCTGGAGGCTAATCAGTATGAGTGATATCTTCACTGTGTTCCACTTGTGCACAGTGCAGGCCTGATGACTCGCAGAAACAAGATCTCAGAAGATCTTGTTTCTGCGAGGGGGGAAAAACTTTAACATGGCAAGGTGCACATTGTCTCCTAAGAGCTTCCAGTACACAACACCACTGAAATGTTGGTCTGTATGCACCAGGGGTCCTAGTTTGTGTCAGCAAAAATATACCCCATATTAAGCAACCACTGCCACATGCCTGGATAGTGGGCACCATGTACGATGGGTCAATGAACTTATGTTGCTTGTACCACACATGAAGGTGTCCATCGGCATGTTGCACCGGGTATTTGGACTCATCCAATCAGCACACTGGTTTCCAAACAGAGTGTTGTCGACATTCACTGTCAACGATGAACGATGAACAGCAGTGAGGAGAGAGTATCTCTTGTGTCATTTGCTGTGGAACCCCATATCTCTGAATGTGCAGCACATCATCATTTGGAATATAGTTTTTGCATTCCCCATATTGTACTGTGATGTCAACTGTTGCATAGTGACCTGCCGTTGAGCCTGTACAATGCACTGCATCTTTCGCTCACTATGAACATCTGCCTTCCATAATCCTTTACAGTTCTATCAGTGGTTTGACACCATTCTTGATACACCTTAACCACAGTGGGCCATGAGCAGATGACAAGATATGCTATTTCTGATATGGAAACATCTGACAAACAAGTTCCACAAGCATGCCCTTTTGAAACTCTGTGATATCTTTACTATGTTACATAACTACTAATTTATCATTTTGACTTGCATGACTAGATGAAAATTACCACTCAGGTAATTTGCATCTGGGAGTCACTCAGGGAGTTGCTATGATCCCTATCATAATGCTTGCACCTGCTCATGACATTGCAGTAATGCATTATCAGTTGACATGAACTCTTTTCTCCATTGAAAAAGGAAAAATGTTTTCCCAAAAGTTCTGGATATTTATATCATTTTAATGCTGTATATTTTTGTACTTTTTTTATTGTGTTATCACATTTTATTACATTCCTACAGTTATGGTACTTTAAAGTCATTAAATTGCATGTAACTCCCTTTTAGTCATCAGTCCAATTACAGTTTTCTAAGAATATTTGAACTATGATCAATCAGTAAAGCCTTTTAATAGGACTTTCTAAATAATATATAATATATTTTGTGCTGCATCAGAAAAAGACCAATTGTAATTTTGTATATTAAATCTGTTAAACTTAAAGATACAGATCCTATAAGTAAAATATATTAATTAATGAATAATTCATTTTAGATATTCAGTTATGATATTTTTATAATACTAATTACTAAAGTTTAGCACTATGAAAATAATTATAAAAATTCAGTAATCTCTGAATGCACTACATACTGACTGATATCCAACAAATTTTAGAAGTATAAACTCATAATTCTTTATTTATTAGAATGAAACATTTCATTCTGACAGCAATGCTTAGACAATCACTGATGTCCTGAAAAGCAAGGCTTGTAATTATAATTTCTTTTTCATATTAAGTGTTTCATTTTTCAGCTAATGATGATCAAATTATAAATGTAATTAAAATCAAATTTTTTTTTTCCCCTTTGGTGTTCAACAAAATAAAAGAAGAGTAATAAAAATTATTATATTTTCAAGTTTCTGAGAAACTAACGAATTAAGAAATGATTATTAATTTAACAAAGTAAATTAAAATAATGAAAAAAAAATCAATATTTTTATAAAAAAATTCAGTTTTATAATAGCAGAAAGCATTGGATTATTTTTATTTTTTTTTTATAGTTAGCAAACAACATATAATTATTTTTATTTTGGGAAGAGCACACACACACTTCACAAGACAAAGGGAAACAAGCATAGAGACTGTGTACAGTGCTCATAACTTAAATCTTTAAAGTTTTAATTTGAAATGTTATAACATTATTTAAATCTACATAATGTATACCTAAACATTTTGTCTTAATATTTGCTATATCTGAAAAATTCTTCTCCCACATTCTTTTACTAATTTCATTAAACAACCAAAACCATCAATGCAAAGACATTTCAAATATTCTAGGAAAAATTTAGTTTATTAAATATAACTTTTGTTATTATGCTCCTTTGTACTACTATAATTTGCTTAACATTACAAGATAGATTATGATCATGAAGTAATTATACGGGATGTTTTAGAGTTACTAGGAGCAAAAACAGGTGCACATATACTTGCTTGTATACTAATGCTGTAGTACAGTACAGTGATTTCAGGAATTTGAAGTATCACTTGAGCCATCAAATATAGCCACTGTACGGATAACAGAAACATGGTGCCATTCAAATACAAGGTATGTGGAATTTTAATGTGGAGAATACAGCATTCACAGAACAGACAAATGGGATATGACAGAGGGGGAAGGAGGAGTTGGTTGACCTAGGCAGTAGTACAATGTTGATTCAATTTGGTGTGACATAAGAACTAGAAAATCAAAAATGAGGATAGGAGTATGTTAGGCCAAATGAATGTGATGAGCATAACAAAGAGGTATACAGACGAATAGAGTGGACCAGGAATCAAATTTCTTGTATTGGAGGACTTTAAATTTCCAGTTATTGATTGGAACTTGTGGACTGGTCACTCACACAGCAGCTTTTTGGATTTATTTAATGACTGCATGTTACAAAGGCAACAAAGGAAAGCAATACTCAAACTGATTATCAGCAATGACTCTCCATGCATTAAGGATCTGCAGAAAAAAGAACCACTAGATAGCAGTGATAACAGTTCACTGATGTGGGATTTACATAAAGAAATAATTAGTGTCAAGGGTTAAGAAAAGGAATTTTGCTTTTGTAAAGGTGACTACAATGGTCTTAAACAGTCTTAAAAATTCTTTTCAGTGGGACAAACTGATAATGATACCAAATGAAATTTCTAAATGGGAAGCATTCAAGGAAATAACTGAAGCAGCTACAAGCATTTCATACAAATTAAAGAGATAATGTTAAAGGATTAGACCTAAATGGATGACAGGTAAATTAAGAAGACTAGTGATAAAGTAGAAAAATGAATGGAATGATTATAAATTATAAGGGGATGCAAAAACATGCAATTATTGCAAATTCCAGTCATTTCACAAAGTAAGTTAGTAAGGCTAAATTTAAGCCTATCAGACAACTTTGGCTACAAAACTGAAGAAAAGTAGTAAAGAGTTTTTCGTTTATGTTAATATTAGAAGAAAAAGAATGACTGATATGTTAGTCCACTAATTGTACCTAGCATAATTACTGGTGATTCTGTTTTTGTTGCTGACAAACTGCATAAATATTTTGCAAATGCATTCACACATGAAGTGTTAGGAATAGGTATATGAATTGTTGAGGAGGCTTCCATCCTGCAGTGGGTTGATAATGGCTGCACTTTACTTTTATATTATAATTGGAACCAAAATGATTTTATAATAACTGAGAGGAAAGTGGAAGAGCAACTGTTGAAGCTAAAATTAAAAAAGGCACCTGGGGATTGATGGAACCATCAGTCCCAGGTGTCTTATTTATGGGGTTCTCATGGGTTTCTGTCAATGATATATATACAGGAATTTTGTCAGCAGGGACAAGGAGGTCAGTGCCAGTTACATTAAAAGAAACAGCAAAAGAGGTAAATAAACTTTTAGTCATAATTATGAGGACATCCTTGGATTCAGGGGAGGTTCTCATGGATTGGAGATTTGCAAATGTCCTCCCCATTCATAAAGATCAAAGAGAGAAGTGAATAAATACAGACCTATAAGTTTGACTTCTGTTCCAGTGAAAATAAAGGAGTCAATGATCAAAGAAGTAATACAGGATCATCTTAAGGAATGTAGTTATATGGCAGTCACAGCATGGATTCATTCATTAAAGAAATATGTTACTGACTACTGCAATGCAATAACAAAGGAATTAGATGTAAAAAATAATTTTATATCCATCACGGTCATATACTTTGATTTCAGCAAAACTTTTGAGACTGTTCCACATGAAGAAATGTTACACAAATTGGAGTAATACGGTATTAAAGGAAAGTATCTGCCATGAATAAAGGGATGACTGAGTGACAGAAGGGAGAGTGGTTATAAATGAGCACCTGCTCTTCATGGACTAACATTATTAATGTAGTTAGTTGTAGTTCAGTGCTGAGCATTATATTTAATTTGGCATTAATGATACTGATGAAGACGTATCAAGTTCAATATCAAAATCTGCAGATGATATGAATGTCTGCAGGGTGGCTAATGACAGAAATCAGGGTTGATGCTACAACAAGACTTAGAAAAATTAGCCAGATGGGCTGAGAGCAATTGAGGTTTCACAAAGAAAAATGCAAGAAACTGTGCAGAGGAAGCAGTAATCTATAGATAATATGCTGTGTGGTACCACACTGAGATATCACACAATTAGCATGAATACATTTAAGGATAGTTAAGAAAAAAAAAAAAAGACCTGGTGAGCACTTTTAGAGTCTAACATGAAGTTTTCTTAGCAGTGTAGATACGCTGCTTAGACAGCTCGCTCATGAGGTTCTGCCAAAGATATATACACAAATTTTGCCAAGAGGGAAAAGGAGGTGATGGTCCTGTTGTACAATCACTGCCTTGTCACTTGTAAAGACAATGGTTACGCCACATTGTGAATAGTGCATATAGCTCTGGAAGTCTCATTTTAGGAAGGATGTGGATCTATTAGAATGGGTGCAAAGAAGAGCAACAAGTTTAGTCAAGGATACAAAAGGATGGTCTTTCTAAAATATTTCTGTTCTGTAAATTGTGACATCTGGAAACCAGACAACTGCAAGGAGACCTGGTTAAAGATTTAAGCCCTTAAATGGACTGAGTATATTAAATTCAGAATGGCATTCTTACTCTTGCTCAGATACACACATGAGGGGCATATAAATTGAAGAACAATGATTTCAAGGCAGATGTGTATAAATTTTCTTTCAGCCAGCAGGTAGTTGACTGTTGCATAGGGGAAGTAGGTAATTTGAATGTTTTGTGGGGATGGGTAGTTTGAATACATTTAAGGAAGAATTATAAAAATTAAAAAAGAGAAAAGACAGACGAGATGGCTATTTTTTTTTTTTTTCCTGATGCTATATATAAGCTTGCTTCCCTGCATTATTTGTAGCTACTAATACACACATACACACCTACACACACTACAAATGTTTACATATTAAAAATATAAATGCACAAGGCATAATAGAATATAAGGGGGAATAATCTATAAAATATCAGTGTAAATACACTACAGTTTGCTCATTAGCAATAGCATTAATAGAGGCATATGATGCAAGAAAGCAAGCTTATGCAGCATCAGTAAAAAAAAAAAAAAAAACTTCCACTTCACCCCTCCGTTCATTCGAATTACCTGTCTAGCTGAGCCTTAAATTTATTTAAGCTTTCAACATCAACAACAAAGGATGGAAGTCTGTTCCACCAACCAACTACCCACTGGCTAAAGGCAAATTTCTGCACATCTATCTTTCCTCAATTTGAATTTATGCCCTCTCAGGTGATTATTCTGAGCAAGAGGCAGAATCCCATCAGCATTGAGCATGCTCAAACCATTCAAGGCTTTATACACCTCTATCAGATCATCTCGCCAGTGCCTATTCTCCAGACACTGTAATTTGCAAAACTTAAGCCTTTCTTTGTAAGAGCAACCATTTGTTCCATTCACTAATCTTGTTGTCCTTCTCTGTATTCATTCCAGCAGCTCTACATCCTTCTTGAAATGAGGCCTCCAGACCTGTATACAGTATTCAAAGTGTGGCCTGACCATTGCCTTATACAAGGGAATAATCACCCCTCCGTTCATTCGAATTATCCTTATCCCTACTAGAAAAATTCCTGTATATCATTAATAAGACACCATGAGCTACTCTTGCAGCCCATCTACACTGCTCAGAGAACTTCATATCTGCATGCACAATTACCCCCAGGTCCTTTTCATTCTCTACCACTGTCAGTGTAGTACCACACATTTGATACGTTGCTCTGGGGTTGCTGTTTCCCCATATGTAGTACTTTACACTTGTCAATGTTAAACTTCATTTGCCACCTCTCAGCCCAACTGCTCAACTTTTCAAGATCCTGTTGCATAGCATCAGTAGTGTCCTTAACAACCCTTCCAACCTTTGTATCGTCTGAAAACTTGGACATTAAGTTTGATATACCAACATCAATATTATTTATAAATACAGAAAACAATAATAGATCCAACACTGAACCCTGAGGGACTCCACTAATAACATTAGTCCACGATGAGCAGTGTCCATTAATTACCACTCTCTGTCTTCTCCCCCTCAACCACCCCTTTATCCATAGCAGCAATTCGCCTCCAATGCCGCTCTGCTCCAATTTGTGCAGCAGTCTTCCATGTGCAAAAGTATCAAAAGCCTTTCTAAGATCCAACTATAATATCAAAAATTATTCCCTGCATCCAGTTCTTTTGTGACTGCATCATAGTATCCAATCAAATTGGTCAGGCAAAACCTTGTCGAATTGGACTGAAGCTTGAAGGCCCAAGATTTGGCATGATACTTCGAAGCTTATTTTTAAGTTGGTTTTGCCATAGGTACATGCAATTTTCTTGGATTATTCATCTATAGCCTTGATGTAGAACTTACCACTTGTCATCGGGTGGTAAGTCAGCAGTTGCTGCCTTCGTAGCCAGGTGGGCAGGAGCAGCAGTGCATAGAACATGCTTATTGATTAGACCGGAGTTCGAGCCAGTGACCACCAAATGCGGAGGATGCAGAAAGTTCAGGGAATGACCACCGCATATCCCCGGAGCAATATGGCCTTAGTTGCTAATGCTCCTAAAAACCAAATAACAAACAAACAGTAAGTCAGCCAATTTTGTAATATTGTCTGCTAAATCATTTCCTGGAATTGCCATATGTCCTGAGACCCAACAGAAATACGGAGGGACTAAATGATTATGTTACCAACAGCAAATTCAAAATGTGAAGCAATCAAAGAATTAAGCTTGGAAGCTACTAGGCTTTTCATACCAACTAAGAAATACTGTTCAAAGATTAGGCCTAGATGGGTGTCAGTTGAACTAATGAGACATGTGGCAGAGAAGAAAAATGCATTGATACAAATAAATTAACACGTGACACGGAGGTCTATGATAGATATAAGCTGGTCTGTAACCAAGTCACAAAGGGACTTAGGCAGGCAAAGGTATGAGAATCCTTGGCAAAGGATGCAAAGAAAAACAGCTAAGACTTTTTCACTTATGTAAACTCAAGAAGGAAGGGAAAATCAGATTGGTCCACTTGATATCGATGGTTCAACTGTTGATGATCGTGCTCAGGTAGCTAACAAACTAAATGAGTATTTTCAACTGTTGATGATCGTGCTCAGGTAGCTAACAAACTAAATGAGTATTTTGCATCTACATTCAAACATGAGGAGTTATTCAGGGAAGGGAATGCAAAAGTTGTATTAAGCTCTGGCAGTGAGCTAGATGATTTTGTAATAAATGATAGCAAAGTGGAGGAGAAATTGTTGAACATAAAAATATGAAAAGCACCTGGGGTGAATAGGATCTATCCAATTATATTAAAGAGGCAGCAAAGGAAGTATCCAAACAGCCATAATTATGAGAGCATTCTTGGACTGAGGGAAGGTATCCATGGACTGGAGATGTGCAAACGTGACCCCAATCCACAAAGGAGGATCAAAGGGAGAGACAGGTAATTACAGACCTGTTAGTTTAACTTCTGTTCCAGAGAAATTAATGGGGGCACTGGTTAAAGATGCACTGCAGGATCGTTTAGACAAGGCTTCAGGTTATACCTCGGGCTCAGCATGGGTTTGTTAAGGGATAGTCTTGTCTGACCAATTTGATGGGATACTAGGATGTTGTCACAAAGGAACTGGATGCAAAGAATAATTTTGATATCTTAGAAAGGCTTTTGATGCTGTTGCACATAGAAGACTGCTGCACAAATTGGAGCAGTGTGGAATTTGAGGCAAATTGCTGCTATGGATAAAGGTATGGTTGAGTGGCAGAAGACAGAGTGTGGTAATCAATGGACACTGCTCTTTTTGAACTAATGTTATTAATGGTGTCCCCCAGGGTTCAGTGTTGGGTCCATCATTGTTTTCTGTATTTATTAATGATATTGATGATGGCATATCAGGCTTAATGACCAAGTTTACAAATGATACGAAGGTTGGCAAGGTTGTTAAGACAGTACACTACTGCAACAGGATCTAGAAATGTAGAGCGCTGAGAGGTGGAAACTGAAATTTACCCTTGATAAATGTAAAGTACTGCATATGGGAAGCAGTAACCTCAGATTAACGTATCAACTCTGGGGTCTACACTGATGATGGTAGAGAACAAAGAGGACCTGCGGGTAATTTTGCAGTCAGTTATGAAGTTTTCTGAGCAGTGGAGACAGTCTGCAAGAGTTGTTCACGGTGTCTTGTCAATGATATACAGGAATTTTTCTAGCAGGGATAAGGAAAGGATTATCCCCTTATATAAGGCAGTGGTCTGGCCACACCTTGAGTACAGTATACAGGTCTGGAGGCCTCATTTTAAGAAGGATGTAGAACGAGTACAGAGAAGGGCAACAAAATTAATGAACAGAAAAAAGGGTTGCTCTTTCAGAGAGAGGCTTGAGTTTTGCAAATTACAGTGTCTGGAGACTAGGCACCTTCAAGGTGATCTGATTGAGGTGTATAAGGTCTTGAATGGTTTGAGCATGCTCAAAGCTGATGGGATTCTTCCTCTTACGCAGAATAATCACCCAAGAGGGCATAAATTCAAATTGAGTTAAGGCAGTTGTAGGATAGGTGTGTGGAAATTTGCCTTTAGCCACCAGGTGGTTGATTGCTGAACAAACTTCCATCTGCTCTTATAGAAGTTGATAGCTTAAATAGATTCAAGGCAGAACTAAATAAACATCTGGAGCAAGTGGATGTGTGAAATGAGAAGGGTTTTTTTTTTTTGGCTGATGCTGTAAAAGCTTGCTTCAAATGTCTTTACTATTGCAAATGAAAGGTATGGTTCTTCCAAGTTCAGATATGGTATAAAGAATTCATTATTTCATCTATGACTGGGTGGGTGATGTTCATCTTGTTTTCCAGTGCTTGAAGTGCACTTAGAAAAATCAGAGAAAATTATACTGTTTTTAATATTGGAGAACTCAATATACTTCAGTACCACCTGAATTGCCATTAGTTTGGCAGAAAATATACTGAACTCATGTGGCAGTTGATAGGCCAATGTTGTGTTCGGAAAAACTATGGAGATTCCAACATGGGCATCGTTCTTTGTCCATCTGTATGCACTACAAAGAAGTTTGGAAACTGCTCAACTATTGCTTAGTACAATTGCAAGAAATTTCCTTTATGTAGTGCAGATTTATCCCATTTATGAAGGTACAAATCACATGAAGGTGGAGTAATGTTCCATGGAGCAAGAAGAAGTGGAGGGATATTTGCAATTTTATCAAAAGTCAGATTAAGTTCTTCTAAAAGATGTCTTATATCTAACAGTCGGTTGGCAGTAGGGCAGTTTTGTTATAACCTGCTGTTTGCAGGGTGAAAAGTATTTGCCAGTTTGGGTGTTCAGGCATAGATCTAATTTTATATGCATAGCATAATATAAGTTGTTGCCTTCTGATAGAGAGAGAGAGAGAGAGAGAGAGAGAGAGAGAGAGAGAGAGAGAGAGAGAGAGAGAGAGAGAGAGAGAGAGAGGGGGGGGGGGGTTCATGAGCTTCAGCATATCAACTATGTATTGGAGGCGTTCGATATGCTCCTAGAGCAATGCTTATTGCACTATAATGAAGAGGATCAAGCCTATGATGTACTGCCTATTGCGCTATGATGAAAAGGATCAAGCCAGCAAAAGACACTAGGTCTTGCTGAGGTATACACTGGTGCTCCATAGTCAAGTTTTGATCTGATTAAGGCTCTGTAGGCGCCTCCGTAGCCAGGTGGGAAGGAGCAGCAGTGCATAGCACACGCTTATTGATTAGACCGGGGTTCGAGCCCGTCACCACCAAATACGGAAAGGTCAGGGAATGACCACCGCATATCCCAGAGTAATATGGCCTAAGCTGCTAATGCTCCTAAAAAAAAAAAAAAAAGGCTCTGTATAGCCATAATAAGGTAAGACAATCAGCTCCCCACTTTATTGCTGAGAGAACCCGGATGATATTTAGTTTTTGTTGGCAGGATGTTCTTAGTCTTTTAATATGCTCTAGAAAGATGAGTTTATGATCTAAAGTGATTCCTAAGAACTGTATGCTGGGATGAACTGCTATTGGTTGGCCATTCAGTTGTAGTTCTGGATTTGGATGAAGTTTATGTTGGCAGCAAAAATGGATGCACGTTTTTTGAGGACAAAATTGAAAACCATTGGTTTGTACCAATGTACTGATCTTATTTAATGCCCCTTGTAACTGTCTCTTGTCAGTATTCATGTTTTTCGCATGACAACAAATACTAAGGTCATCTACAAACAGTGCCTTATTGATAGTATTTGGAAGTTGTTCAGCAACAGTGTTTATTGCAATTATAAAAAGTGTAGCACTGAGTACAGAGCCCTGGGGAACTCTTTCTTCTTGAAAAAATTGGGACAGCGAAGTTTTAAATCGAACCTTGAATGTTCGCTTGTATAGGAAGTTCCGCATGAAAATCAGGAGATGGCCCCGAAGTCCATGGCGATGTAATTCATGGAGTATTCCATACTTCCATGTGGAATCATAGGCCTTATTGATGTCAAAGCAAACCATTACATGGTGTTCTGATCTAAGGAATGCATTCTGAATGGAGTTCTCTAGTCTTACTAGTATATCTAGTGTTTATCTGTTTTGTCGAATACCAAATTGTGCAGAATGTAAGAGATTGAAATTTTGAAGGTACCATATCAGTCAATGATTCACCATCTTTTCGAGAATTTTGCAAAGGCAACTGGTCAAGGTGATAGGTCTATAGTAAGTGAGATTTGTTGGACCTTTACCTGGTTTAAGGAAGGCAAGGACTGTAGCTTGGTGCCATTGTTTAGAGAATGTATCTTCCAGGTAGAGTCTATTGAACAGATCAGAAGTGACTGCAAGATTCAACATTTAGTTCCTCTACCATCGAATAATGAATATTATCTGGTCCTAAAGCACTGTGCCTAGATGTTGACAAAGCTCTACGTAGTTCATGGATAGTAAATGGTAAGTTGTTGTTCTTCTGCTTTTGAAGAGAAGTTTAACTTTTGTTTTTCTGAATGTGCTTTGAATCTTCTGAAGGTTGGTGTATAACTTTCTGTTGCTGATGTTTTGGTAAAGGTTTCACCTAGTTTATTGGCAATTTGGGTAGGGTCAGCAAATGTTCTGCCCTCTCCATTCCATGATAGTCAGAGATGTCGTCTGATATTTACATTGTGTACATAAGAGATACAATTAAATCGATGCCTTTACACTACAAATGTAGTTCATTTTAATGAGCAAACCATGGTGTATTTATACTGATATTTTATATTTATGTATTATAATAAGTTAATATTCCTTGGCCGGTGGGGGTACTAAATTGCTCTGAATAGGTAAAATTGCTGTTTTATCTTACATTTTTCAGGTATCTTTTATCTGATTAATGGTGTTACAATTTACAGTTAGCCAAAATAAAACCACATTAATTCAGACTTCACTAATTTTTAACCTCTATAATTTGAAGTTCCTTTTTATGTATGTATTTTGTTCATACAGAATGAATACTTTTCCTAAGTGAAAACCTTAATTATAAAAATTTCAAAGTTTTCATAGAATGGTTCCACAATAACTTTGTAAAAAACAATCATCCAAAATTAAATGCAAATGAAAACATTTGGGCTTATCTAAATATCATCCACAAGAATGTCATTCCACTGAAAATTCGCCGAGTGAAAATTACACTTGGGACAGCATGTTAAGAGCCTGATACTTTCATTATTATTTCCCAATACTACAGTTCTCATAAAATTTGTAGAATGTGGTGTCATACTCAGCTGTAAACATTTGTATTAAAGGAAACAGTTGAAGTTAGTTTGGTTTTCCCTTAATGATTTTGTGTGAGCAAGACACAAGAATGAGAAAAGACAGTGGCCAATTTGGAATGAAAAAAAGCAGAGTACAGTATAAGGACATGGAAATATCTGTAAAATGATAATGATGATAAGCTTATTGATCAGGACAAAATAAAAGCTGGAGTTGTCAAAATATGTTGTATAATGGTGGTAAAAAAGAATATTAATTTGGGAATCTAAGAATCTTTCAAAAATAAATGGTAAATATGGTAATAAATGGTAACAATAGTAAAAAACTGGTAATGGTGAGGCCAGATACAGTATGGTAATGTAGGAAGAAACAGCAGTTCAAGGAGAAGAAATCTATATGCAAGGCAAGAAGTGAGGAAGAAATTTAAGAAGAAAAATGTGAATTGCACAAAGCCAGAAGTTATTCCAAAACTGTATTAAATGTCCCAATTCTGAAAAGAAAATCAGAAAATATTTTTAAGCTCCAAGCAAATTTAACAACAATGTAATGAAATGCCAATATGGTAGGGCCTTTACTCAGCAGATATTTTCTAATTTTTCTTGCATCATATGCCTCTACTAATGCTAATGCTAATATAATCAAATTCATAATTATTAATGCTCAATATATTATTTAAAATTTATTGTTTAAAAAATCATAATCATATTAGCATTAGCAGAGGCATATGACGTAAGAAAGCAAGCTTATACAGCATCAGTCAAAAAAAAAAAAAAAATCCTATTTCATATATCCACTTGCCTAAAAGTCTGTCCAGTTCTTCTTCGGATTTATTTAAGCTATCAACTTCCACAATGAGAGATGGCAGTTTGTTCCAGCAATCAACTATCCACTAGCTAAAAGCAAATTTCTGCACATCTATTCTACAACTGTCTTCCATTGATTTGAATTTATGTCCCCTCAGGTTTGTAAACTGAGCAAGAGGAAAAATCCCACAGCATTGGGCATGCTCAAACCATTCAAGGCCTTATACACCTCAATCAGATCACCTCACAGGTGCCTAGTCTCTAGGTGCTGCAATTTGCAGAATTTAAGCCTTTCTTGGTAAGAGGACCCCTTCGTTCCTCTCACCAATCTTGTTGCCCTTCTCTGTACTCATTCTAGCAACTCTACGTCCTTCCTAAAATGAGGCCTCCAGACCTGTATGCAGCATCCAAGGCACAGCCTGACCATTGCTCTACATAAAGGGATAATAACCTCCTTATCTCTACTAGCAAAATTCCTGTATATCATTGACAAGACCCCATGACCTGCTCTGGCAACCTGTCTGCGCTGCTCAGAAAACTTCAGATATGAAGTTTTCTGAACACATTGTGTTCTCTTTGATTTTTAATAGTTATATTTCATTTTGTCTTCAATGTTACATTTTCATAATTTTTTTTTCAATATTTTTTCCTAATACTATTTAAATCAATACATGTTGCTAGATCATAAATAAATTTTCTTGTTTTTATGAACTATGAAGTGAAAATGTTTATATATCATTTTATTTTATAATTTATACTTTTCACTAATTCATACTACCCCTTTCTAAATATTAGTCTGAATTAGGTTTTACTACAAGTGATAATATCAAAATTTCTAACCTTACATGAGTTATAACCACTGTTGTTTTTTTTTGCCACATCTACTAAGAATTGTATTAGAAACAAATACCAGCTTATTAAATAAATTTTTTCTTTATATTCCAGGACAGCCACAAAATATCAGAAGAGTTTACAAGGTAGAGAGAGAATATAAGAACAGCACTGTATATTTAGTAGTCACTTGGACTTGAATGATGATGCTAATGAAACTGAACTATATTTACAGAAAACAGTATTTTGTTTTACCTTATTACTATTGAAAGGTCTTGCAGAGAAAAACCAATTTGTACAAGAAAGTTCAAGACTTCAGATATTCTTGTAGGCTGGAGATTTAATTATCAGCTTACATCTTTAAAGAATGATATCAAATTGGTTTGGTTGAAGGGAGAAAAATAAAGTTATATCAATGAAATATTAACTATATGACTTCAAATAATGCAAATATCCTAATAATCGTTTTTTTTTTTATAAATAAGTTACTGAATCATTTACTTTTAGAAATGACCAATTAGCAAAGCTTGGCAAACCAAAATGCACCTCTGTAATGATATATTTCTTTACTATAGGAAAATGTGACATTTGATGTGGCAATAAGATCAAATAACTATTGCTAATACAATACTACATTTCCCTCATTAAGCATTTCAGTTATATGAGTTGTTCCATATGTACAAGGGAAAGCTAACTGTCAGCTGTAAAATTATTTGCACAAGAAGTATATATTCTTTGGTATTATATATTCTGAATAATTAGTTTAAAAAATTCAGTAAATAATAGGAGAAAATAATGCATGTTCAAAAAAGGGGAAACAGTAATCAATTTAAAAAACAGAGAGAAATGATGTCATCAAATCTTTGACTATCTGTCTCCTAAGACACCATTTCCCAAATTTTTATTTATCTGCATTCCCCCAATTAAACATTTATCTTTTATATGGCATATATAAAAAATATGTTACTAGAGTATATTTATAATTGTTAAAACTGCATGTCCCAGTAGTTTGATACTCCCCTGATCTATTCAGCTCCTGTTTCTATTCAGACAGAATCTGTTCAGCAGCACACATACATGTAAAAAGGAAAATTATTGGCATATTTGCATAGTCTATAGCCTCTTTAAATACACACACACTTGCATACACTTAATGCAATATAATCACCCTGCATTTGACTATGGTTGTAAACAATTCAACAAGGTGATAAAAAAACAGTTCATTTCTGTCCTAATTTTTGTAATTCAATAACACTAAAATAGTTTTCATATCTGTAATTTTTATATTATAAGGATAAGTTTTTAAGTGGTTATAAACATAATCCTGTCTTAAGGGAAGAATCAACACCAAAATTAAGCCAAATTAAGAATCAACACCACTTAAGCCAAATTAAGAATCAACACTACTTAAACCAAAATTAGAAACATGATGATGAAGATAAGCCATCAGCAGGAAGAGACACAAACTACACTCTTCTGCTAGTTGTTGTTGTTGATATGAGGGTTTGATGGCACATAAGCTACTTTACCTATAATGCACCTTTCTGCTAGTTGAGAAGTAATACATTATCAGTGACAATTTTGAAAATAATCACATATTCCATTCTCAAAGAGACTAGAGATTATTCAAGATTATAGCCTGCTGTTATATTGGTACTGTAATCAGCATCACAATTCCACCAGAAACACATATGGCACCAAATGCTCAGAACTTAATGTAAACTAAGTAAACAAAGAACATGTTTAGAATCGTACGAAAATGTGATGAAATCAGTCATCTTGGACTAATGTTATTAGTGGAGTCCCCTATGGTTCAGTGCTGGGCCCATTGTTGCTTTCCAGACTACCCAAAACAACATAGAGAAACTGTCATAACTAAAGTATATGTGACACATCCTACTTCATAAACTATGTAGATAATTTTGTCCTAACATCTTGCACAAAAAGACTTTTTCTCCTTCTCCCAGTGACATATCTCTAAGAGGGAGCTTGATTTCCCTTGAGAGAGAGATTATGTATGGGGGAAGAGAGAGAGAAAAAAGAAAATTAACTTCTTTAATATGCATAAAAAAGTCCTTATTAAAAATTTTTTTACCAAAATCATATAAAATATTCAAATTCCCACTTGAGACATACAATATTTAAACAAAGATCAAGATAACTGAATACTGAAAAATCACTCACCACTTGAAATGAAAAACGAAAATGACTGAATCTATGGTTTATGGAATTCCTAGGTTTTCCAGCCATAAAGTTTTTATCTCAAAGTTATCTATACTTTATAGATATTATTCAATATTACAGCTTTATTTAGTATTTTACAGTTAATTCAAATAGGTCTAATTAAGAATATGCTATTGGATATTTATACAACTTCAAGTATTTTAACTATCAGCTAATATTTATGTATTGGCGATCATTCCACTGCTGATAAACATGCAAAAGGCTAAATAATAATAAGTAAATATACAAAAGCATAATAGTAGCAACAGAGAAATCTTAACTCAGTATTTAATTGCACTTTCTTGAAAACAAAGGATTTTTTTTTTAAATATTAAAAGCAATTTTATTTATCTTCATTCTATAGAGCACTGTACACGAATAAGAAGAGAAGGAAGAAAAATGAAGAACAAAGAAGTAGAAAAAGGGAAAGCAGACAGAAAGGGAGACAAACCTGACTTGGTACTACCTGTTATACTGCACAATAACCTCAGCGTGGGAGCATCCCCACTGTACTGGTTTATCATTCCTTTAGTGGCTGCTTGAGGTACAGGAATTGTAAGTGTTATTCTTTTATGGAACTTCCGACGGCGGGGCTCCACTGTAACAATTGGACTGACAGCAACTCTATTGCCCAACAGTTTCACTACTGTTTCAGGAGAAATTGGTTGGGCCTAGTAAGTAACCAAATATACAATAAAGTTCATTTAAGCATGGAATACTTATAAAAAAAAAAACATACACATTTTCACATAAAAGTACTAAACTTACAGACATTATCATTAAGTTTCATAAAACATAATATGCACATTTATTAATTAAAAATGTGTTATTTTTCTGCACTGTTTCCTCAATGTCTAAAAACCGGTTCTTCCAAAAGGAAAAATAAACACAAAATTATTGAAAGTTAAATTTGTATATATCAATTATAAAGTCTACAAAATAAGTCATTAAAATACATTCAAAAACAAGGTACAGTTATTTCAAGATTAAAATAGTACACGAATTAAATCAGTTCTGCCTAGAGTGGCAAGATCCACATTGAACCATTATTTACATTATCTATATGACTGCTTCTGGAAGCAGAAAAATTTCTGCCTAGAGAGCTGTTCTATATGCTTTACAGAAAAGAGGATTATTTAGTTAAGTCTATCAGAATGACATCACACAGTGTGTTTTCAAGAATAAGCCATACATTTTTCCTAAATTCAGTTTCCGTCTCTGCAATGAAAGAGTACCAAAATCATGAATATACAACTGATGCTATATGAACACCTGTTCTTACTTTAGGGTACTAATGAATAAGAAAGGTGCATGTATACTTGCATGTACACCAATGCTAGAAGTATAGTAAATAAATTTGATGAATTTGAGGTGCTGGTGAAGACATCGAAGGCAGATATTATTGGAATATCAGAGATGTGGTTTCACACAGAGATAAGGAATGCAGAATTGTAGTTCGGGAGTACAATGTGTACAGAAAGGATAGACAGGGTAGGAAGGGAGGAGGGATTATGCTGTTAGTTAAGAAACACATAAAATCTAAGGAAGTACATCTAGTTGACATGGGTGCACAGTGCAATGCTGAGTTAGTTTGGCATGAGATAAACACAGGGAATGGGAAAAGGACAGTAGGAGTGTGTTATAGGCCTAATGACTCTGATGAGTACAACAAAAGATTGTGCAGAGAAATAGACTGGGCCAGGAAATCAGAATGTGGAGGAGAAATTCAACAATTTCACCTCTACTTTTCTCTCAGTTATTACAAAATCATCTAGTTCACTGCCAGAGTTTAATACACCATTGGCATTCCCCTCCCTGAATAACTCCTCATGTCTGAATTTAGACACAAAATACTCATTTAGTTTAACTATCTGAGCAAGATCATCGACAGTTGAACCATCGATATCAAGTGAACCAATCTGATTCATACCCTTCCTTCGAGAGTTTACACAAGTAAAGAAGTCTTTGCATCCTTTGCCAAAGATTTCTCATAATCTGCCTTTGCCTGCCTAACCTCTTTTGTGATTTGATTGCAGACTAGCTTTATCTGCCATAGGCTTCTGTGTTGCCTGATAATTTATATGCATCCCATACATTTTTATTATCTGCCACCCATTTAGGCCTGAACCTTGAACAGTATTTCTTAATTTTTATGAAAAGACTAGTAGCCTCCAAGATTAAGCTGCTGAAGGCTTCAAATTTTGAATTTACCCTTGTTAACATCATCAGTTTATGCCACTGTACAGAATTTAAAAAGTGTCTGAGACCACTGTAGTCACCTGTACGAAAGCAAAAACCCTTACCTTTACCCTTGATGGTAGTTACATCTTTAAGTAAACCCCACATCAGTACTCTGTGATCACTGTCACTGAGTGGTTGCAAATTCTTAATACATGAATAATCACTTCTGATAATCAGATCAAGAGATCAGATCATATTCTCCCTCTGGTTGCTCCTTGAACTTGTTGCTGTATAAAACAAGTCTCCATTAAATCCACAAAAGTCCTGTTAGCGTGTGAGTGACCAACCCATAAGTTCCAGTTAATATCTAGAAAGTTAAAATTCCCCATTACAAGACATTCTGATTTACTGGCCCACTATTTCTCTGCACAACTGTTTGTTGTACTCACCAGAGTCATTAGGCCAATGACACACTCCTACTCTCATTTTCCCTTTCCCAGTGTTTATGCAAACACCAGACTCAACATTGCACTGTCCACCCATGTTAACTGAATACACATCCTTGGATTTTATGTGTTTCTTAACTCACAGCATAATCCCTCCACCCTTCCTACTTTGTCTATCCTTTCTGTACACATTGTACTCCCCAAATTTCAATTCTGCATTGCTTATATCTGTGTGACACCATATCTCTAATATCCCAACAATATGTGCCTTTGATGCTTTGATCAGCACTTCAAATTCATCAAATTTATTTACTATACTTCTAGCATTGGTATACATGCATGTATACATGCACCTGTTCTTACTCTTAGTTACCCTAACACTGCCCATCCATTTACTTGTGAAGTTAAACATAAAAAAAGGCAACTCAGGTAGATGGAATTTATCCAGTTATATTGATGGAGGCAGCGAGGGAAGTTAGCAAACCCTTAACTATAATTATGAGAGCATCCTTAGATTCAGGGGAGGTCCCCATGGACTGGATATGTGCAAATTTTTCCCCAATTCAAAAAAGGAGGTTCAAAGGGTGACACAAATAATTACAGGCTTGTTAGTTTAACTTCTGTTCCAAGGAAAATAATTCAGTCACTCGTTAAACAGGTGATACAGGCTCACCTAGACAAGACTGCAGTAACAGGTTCAGACACAGCATGGGTTTGTTAAGGAGAAATCTTTCCTGACCAATTTGATTGGATACTACAATGTGTTCACCAAGGAACTGGATGCAAAAAATAATTTTGATATCATATACAGGAATACTTCACATACTGCGGTTTTGAACAGTGCAGGTTTCGCAATAGCGCAGTTTACAAATTGAAAAACAATTAACTGCATTACGCACCAATACATTTGATATGTATGTATGTATGTATTATAAGGCCAACACATTATGGATTCAAGGCCAGGCTGACTGTTGTCTCAACTCCCATGATATATACGGACTCTGCTAGCATTCATACATTAGTAAACACTCTAGATTCTGAGCGGTGAGGTCGTTAACTGTGCATAAGCTGTACAAATATTTTTCACCATCTATTTTATTAAAGATTATTTTTTTAAAAATGTTACACCTTTATACGTAAATATGAGTAAATATGAGTAAAAATGATAAAAAGAAGAAAAAACTGTGCAAACTAAGCTGATCAGTTATTTTTCAAAATAAAAATACAGTACATACTTCACTTATATTCTTTTGGTATGTACATACTGCAATAAAAATCATTTGTACTGTACTGTACTTACTAGTATTTTTCATTTTTATCATTTTAATTTATTTTTTTGCAAGAACTTCATGTGCATCAATTTATAGTAAACAAATACCTATATATTTTTGCAACTCAACCCATATAATCAAATTGTCGGAATACATTACATTAAAACATATACTAATAATACCTCGTTCAGCACGGTTTCGCATAGCGCAGTATTTTTTTGGCACGAATTAACTGCGCTATGTGAGGTATTCCTGTACTTGGATTTCAGTTAAGCTTTTGATACTGTTGCACATGGAAGACTACTGTACAAATTGGAGTGGTATGGCATTAAGGGCAAATTGCTGCAATGTATAAAGAGATGGTAGAGTGGGAGATGTCAGACAGTCGAAATAAACTGACACTGCTCTACGTGGACTAATGTTATTAGTGGAGTCCCTCAGGATTGAGTGCAGGGCCCATTGTTATTTTGTGTATTTATCGATGATATCGATGAAGATATATATCAAGCTTAATGTCCAACTTTGCAGATGATACAAAGGTTAGCAGGGTTGTTAATAACACTAAAGACAGTATGCTACTACAACAGGATCTACAAAAATAAGGCAGATAGGCTGAGAAGTGGCAACTGAAGTTCAACTTTGACAAATGCAAAGTATTGCATACTGCAAAGTACTGCAGGAACCAAAGAGGAATGTACCAACTGTGTGGTACTCCACTCAGGGTGGTGAAGAATTAAAATGACATGGGGGGTAATTGTGCAGTCAGATACGAAGTTTTCTGAGCAGTGCAGATGGGCTGGCAGAGCAGGTCAGGGAGTTTTGTCAAAGATATATAGGAATTTTGCTAGAAGAGACAAGGAGGTGATTATCCCTTTGTATGAGGCCACACCTTGACTATTGTGTACAGGTCTGGAGGCCTCATTTTAGAAAGGATTTAGAGTTGCTAGAATTAATACAGAGAAGGGCAACAAAATTGGTGAGAGGAACAAAGCGATGCGCTTATGAAGGAAGGCTTAAGTTCTGCAAGCTGCTGCAGCATCTGGAGACTAGGCGCCTGCGAGGTGATCTGATTGAAGTGTATAAGGCCCTGAATGGTTTGAGCAAGCTCAATTCTGACGGGATACTTCCGCTTTCTCAGACTAAGAAAGTGAGGGGGGGCATAGATTCAAACTGAGGAAATACAGTTGAAGAATAGATGTGCAGAAGTTTGCCTTTAGCCAGCGGGTAGTTGATTGCTGGAACAGACTTCCATCTGTTGTGGAAGTTGACAGTTTAAATTAATTAAAGGCTGAACTAGACAAACATTTGGAGTGATCAGATAGGCAAAATTTGAAGGGGAATTTTTTTTTTTTTCTTTTTTTTGCTGATGTTGTATAACCTTGCTTTCTTGCATCATATGCCTTAAATAATGCCAATGTGTTGTAATGAGGGATTTTAACTTTCCAGATACTGACTGGAACTTGGTTGGTCACTCACATGGTAACAAGACTTTTGTGGATTTATTGGAGGATTGTTGTCTACAGCACAATGCTAGAGAGGCAATTAGAAGGGGTAATGCTCTTCATCTGATTATCAGCAGTGATGACTCATGCATTAGGAATTTGCAGATAAAAGAACTACTTGATAACTAATGTAGGATTTCCTTAAAGAGGTAACTACCATCAAGGGTAAAGGGAAGGGTTTTTGCTTTCGTAAAGGTGACTACATTGGTCTCAGGCAGTTTTTACTGTACAGTGGGATCAACTGATGATGTTAAAAACAGTGAATTCTAAATGGGAGGCCATCAAGGAATTAATCTTGAAAGTTACTAGGCTTTTCATCCCAATTAAAAAATACTGTTCAAGATTTAGGCCTAAATAGATATCAGATGAATTAATGAGGCTCATGGCAGAGAAGAAGAATTTGTGTGATGTATATAAATTAGCAGGTAGTAGTAGTAGTGGCATGTGATGCAAGAAAGCAAGTGTATGAGTTTATGCAGCATCAGCCAAAAAAAAAAAAAATCACACCAGGTGACACAGAAGCCTATTGCAGATATAAGCAAGTCTGTAACACGTCACACAGAAGGTTAGGCAAGCAAAGGCCGATTACGAGAAATCCATGGCAAAGGATGCAAAGAAAAACAACAAAGACTTCTTTAATTATGTAAACTCTAGAAGGAAGGGGATAAATCAGATTGGTCCACTTGGTGTTGATGGTTATACTGTTGATGATCCTGCTCAGAAATCTGACAAACTGAATGAGTATTTTGAATATACATTCACATATGAAGAATTCTGTAAGGAAGGGGAGGTTAGAAGTTTACTAAACTCTAACAGGGAGCTAAATTATTTTGTAATAACTGAAAGCAAAGTGGAGGAGAAATTGTTGAAGTTAAACATTAAAAAGGCACCTGGGGTAGATGAAATATATCCAATTATATTGAAGGAGGCAGTGAGGGAAGTAAGGAAACCCTTAGCCATAATTATGGGAGCTTTCTTGGACACAGGGGAGGTTTCCCATGGACTGGAGATGTGCTAATGTATCCAAAATTCCTAAAAGGGATTCAAAGGGTGATGCAAATAATTATAGACTTGTTAGTTTAACTTCTGTTCCTCGGAACATAATGGAGTCACTGGTTAAAGAAGTAATGCAGATTCACCTTGACAAGACAGCAGCAATAATTGAGACACAGAATGGGTTTATTAAGGGGAAGCCTTGTCTGACCAATTTGACTGGATACTAAGGGAATTGGATACTATCTTTTAAGGGCACAAAAGGTGATATAGTTGTACACGTTGGCACTAATGATATTAAAAGTAGGAGACCAGCAGAATTACTTAACAAGTACAGGTCAATGTTGAAAAAAAGCCGTAAGTCATGGTTGAATTTGAAATTGTCTGCAATTCTGCCCAGACACAACAGAAGGTACTATATGATGAGAGCCTTGTCGATCAATTCGGCCCTGGAAAGATTCAGCAAGGCTCAAGGGACAGAATTTTTTGCAACCTGGTCTATACTTGTTAACAGGAGAGACTGCTTCTACAGGGATGGGATACACTTAAATAGAAAGGGTGCAAGAATATTTGCTGATGCTATCAAGGCAGTGTTAGGTGGGTCGAAAAACTGCTAGCTTGGGGGGGATACAAGGACTAACAGTTTAACAGTAGCCACAGGCAGAGGCGAAGGTGATTCTTGCACAACTTCTATTAGAATAAGTAGCGACCTGGAGCGAGGGGTGTTGGGGATTTCAGGGACGGATGGCAGTCATCACGAAATAGGTGGGTATATGGGATGTGTTAGGGTAACTAGGAATACGAGCATGTATGCCTGCATGTATACCAATGCTAGAAGTATAGTATATAAAGTTGATGAATATGAAGTGTTGGTCAAGACATCAAAGGCGGATATTGTTGAGATAGCAGACATGATAAGGAATGCACAACTGGAATTTGGGGAGTACAATGTGTACAGAAAGGATAGAAAGGGAGGGGGTGTTATGCTGTTAATTAAGAAAAACATAAAATCAAAAGAAGTGCACCCAGTTGTTATAAATGAACAGTGTACTGTTGAGTCAGTTTGGGTTGACATAAGCACTGCGAAAGCAAAAATAAGAGTAGGAGTGTGTTACACGCCTAATGAGTCGAATGAGTACAATGAACAATTGAACAGAGAAATAGAGTGGGCTAGTAAACTGGAATGTCTTATAATGGGGGATTTTAACTTCCCAGATATTGACTGGAACTTGTGGGTTGGTCACTCACACACTAGTCAGACTTTTGTGGATTTATTGTATGATTGTTTTCTGCAGTAGCATGTTAGAGAGGCAACCAGAGAGAGTAATACTCTTGATCTGGTTATCAGCAGTGATCATTCGTGTATTAAGAATTTGCAGATAAAGGAACCACTAGGTGACAGTGATCACAGTGTACTGATGTGGGATTTACTTAAAGATTTAATTACCATCAGGGGTAAAGGAAAGGGTTTTTGCTTCCGTAAAGGTGAGTATAGTGGTCTCAGAAAGTTTTTAAATTCTGTACAGTGGGATCAACTGACAATGTTACCAACAGTAAATTCTAAGTAGAAAGCATTCAAGAAATTAATCGTGGATGCTACTAAACGTTTTATACCGATTAAGAAATATTGTTCAAGGTTTAGGCCTAAATAGTTATCAAATGAACTAATGAGACTCGTAACAGAGAAGAAAAATGCATGGGATGCATATAAATTATGAAGCGACTCAGAAGGCTATGGCAGATATAAACTAGTCCGTAATCATGTCACAAAGAAGGTTAGGCAGGCGAAGGCAGATTACGAGAAATCCTTTGCAAAAGATGCTAAGAAAAACAGCATGGATTTCTTTACTTATATAAACTCTAAAAGGAAGGGGATGAATCTGATTGGTCCAATTGACATCGATGGTTTGACTGTTGATGATCCTGCTCAGATAGCAAACAAACAATGATTATTTTGCATCTACATTCACACATGAGGAATTATTAAGGTTTGAAAATGGCAGAAGGTTATCAAATTGTAGCAGGATACTTAATGATTTTGTATTAAATAAGAGCAAAGTGGAGGAGAAATTGTTGAAGTTAAACATAAGAAAAACACCTGGAGTGGATGTGATCTATCCAGTTATATTAAAGGAGGTGGCAAAGCAACTAAGCAAACCTTTAGCCATAATTATGAGAGCATCCTTGGACTCAGGGGTGGTTTCCACGGACTGGAGATGTGCAAATGTATCCCCAATTCACAAAGGGTGACACGAGTAATTACAGACCAGATGGTTTAACTTCTGTTCCGGGTAAAATAATGGAGTCACTGGTTAAAGATGCATTGCAGGATCATCTAGACAAGACTGCAGCAATAATTCAGACACAGCATCGGTTTGTTAAGGGAAAGTCTTGTCTGACAAATTTGATAGGATATTATAATGTGGTTACAAAGGAACTGGATGCAAAAAATAATTTTGATATTATATATTTGGATTTCAGGAAAGCTTTTGACACTGTTGCGCATGGAAGACTTTTCTACAAATTGGAGCAGATTGGTATTAAGGGTAAGTTGCTACAATGGATAAAAGGATGGTTAAGTGGGAGAAGACAGAGGGTGATAATTAATGGGTGCTGCTCTTCGGGGATTAATGTTATTAGTGGAATCCCACAGGGTTCGGTGTTGGGTCCACTGTTTTTTAGTATATTTATCAATGATATTGATGAAGGTATATCAGGCTTAATGTGAAAGTTTGCAGATGATACAAAGGTTGGCAGGGCTGTTAATGACAGCAATGGCAGTGTGCTACTGCAAAAGGATCTAGATAATTTGGGCAGATGAGCTAAGAAGTGGCAACTGAAGTTTAACCTTGACAAATGCAACGTACTGCATATGGGTAGAAGTAACCCCAGAGAAACGTACCAACTGTGTGGTACTACAATTAAGGTGGTAGAAAATGAAAAAGACCTGGGAGTAATTGTGCAGTCAGATATAAAGTTTTCGGAGCAATGCAGACAGGCTGCCAGAGCAGGTCATGGGGTTTTGTCAATGATATATAGGAATTTTGCTAGCAGGGAAAAGAAGGTGATTGTCCCTTTGTATAAGGCAATGGTCAGGCCCTGCCTTGAGTACTGCATACAGGTCTGCAGCCCTCATTTTAGGAAGGATGTAGATTTGCTTGAGCAAGTACAGAGAAGGGCAACAAGATTGGTGAGGGGAATGAAGGGATCCTCTTACCAAGAGAGGCTTAAGTTCTGCAAATTGCAGTGGCTGGAGACTAGACACCTGCGCAGTGATCTGATTGAGGTGTATAAGGCCTTGAATGGGTTGAGTACACTGAATTCTGATGGGATCCTTCCACTTGTTCGGATTACGAACCTAAGAGGGCATAAATTCAAATTAAGAAAGGACAGATGTAGAATAGATGTGAGGAAATTTGCCTTTAGCCAGCGGGTGGTTAATTGCTGGAAGAAACTTCCATCTGTCGTTGTGGAAGTTGATAGGTTGAATAAATTTAAGGAGGAACTGGACAGGCATTTGGAGGGAATGGTGTGATGATTTTTTTTTTTTTTTTTTTTCAGGCTGATGCTGCATAAGCTCATACACTTGCTTTTTTGCATCACATGCCACTACTACTACTATGATGTGGTCACAAAGGAACTGGATGCAAAAAATAATTTTGTTATCATATACTTGGATTTCAGGAAAGCTTTTGATACTTTTGCACATGGAAGACTGCTGTACAAATTGAAGCGGTATGGCATTTATTACCAAAGAGTGGTAATAAATGGGCCCATAGTTGTTTTGTGTATTTATTAATGATATCGATGAAGGTATATCAGGTTTCAGATTCAAATTTTCAAATGATACAAAAGTTGGCAGGGTTATTAATGATAGTAAATCTAGAAAAGTTAGGTAGATGGGCTGAGAAGTGGCAACTGAAGGTTAATATTGACAAATGCAAAGTACTTCATATGATTAGCAGTAACCCAAGAGATACATACCAACTGTGTGGTACTACATCCAGGGATGTGGAGAATGAAAAAGACCTGGGGGTAAATGTGCAGTTGGATGTGAAGTTCTCTGAGTAGTCCAGACAGACTGCCAGAGTAGGTCATGGAGTTTTGTCAATGATATATAGAAATTTTGCTAGCAGAGACTATAGCTTTGTATAAGACAATAGTCAGGCCACACCTTGGGTACTGCACACAGGTCTGGAAGCCTCATTTTAGGAAGGATGTAGAGTTGCTAAAATGAGTACAGAGAAAGGCAACAAGATTGGCAAGAGGAACAATGGGGTTATCTTACCAGGAGAGGCTTAAATTCTTTAAGTGCAGCATCTGGAAACTAGGCACATGTGAGATTGTTGTTATTGTTATTTGTTTTTTAGGAGCATTAGCAACTAAGGCCATATTGCTCCGGGGATATGCTGTGGTCATTCCCTGACCTTTCCGCATCCTCCGTATTTGGTGGGCATGGGCTCGAATCCCGGTCTAATCAAGAAGCGTGTGCTACGCACTGCTGCTCCTGCCCACCTAGCTACGGAGGTGCCACGCACATGCGAGGTAATCTGATTGAGGTGTACAAGGCCTTGAATGGTTTGAGCATGCTCAATGCTGATGAGATATTTCCACTTGCTGATGTTAAGAAACTGAGGGGGCATAGATTCAAATTGAGTAAAAACAGTTGTAGAATAGATATGCAGAAGTTTGCCTTTAGCTAGCAGGTAGTTGATTGCTGGAACAGACTTTCATCTGTTCCATTGTGGAAGTTGATAGCTTAAATAAATTTAAGGCTTAACTAGACAAACATTTGGAGTGACCAGATGCGTGAAACAGGAATGGTTTATTATAATTCCTTCATGCACAATCAAAGTTATGATAGGGATGCATTGGTCATGTTATGATATGGGATGCAAAATTATGATATGGGATGCATTGGTCATGCTGCACTTAGCAGCATGACCAATGCATCCCATACTGTGTATTTTTGCTTGAATATGTAAAGGAACCATTGAGAAAGCTATTGAAATGTTTTCACACCAATATAATTATGTTGACCTTCAGAAACTGTGAAAAACAACCTAACAGTGAAGTCAAAACACCTTGTAGTATCATGGAAGACACTGCGATTTGGCTATCTCCATTTTCCATTACTGGAAATGCAAGCTACATCTAGCTACCTGTATGAAGGCAATTCTTTCATTTAATCCTCCAGTGTTATCATACAGTATTATATCCACCAAAATAGGTAATATACTGATAAATAAATAGAAATGGCTACATTAAATGAGATTACACTTCAAAATATATATTAAAGTTAAAAGTTGATAAATGTTAATGTTATATAATTTAAATTCATAAAAGTATAATTAAGACAACCTGGCCAGATATGGCCAGTAGTTACTGTGTGCTGCTATAAGTAAGGAGGCCATGAGTTCAAGCCAATACACTACAACAAAAACTGCATGGCCCATTGTGAACTATGGCACCAAAAAATTCTGGTTGTTCTGAATTCCATACGTATACAGTCACAATATAGCATATTAATTCTTCTGGCCTCAGATGCCCCTCAAAAATAAATATAAAGTTATTTTTTATTAATAAAAAATCAATGAAATAAGTGAGAAAATATTAATAATTGTAAGTTATATGACTCTTTAAAAAATTTTATTCCAAAAAGCAGATAATAAATAATGACCCCTAGTAAATAAATTAAATATGAATCTATTTAGTTCTTAAAATAATAATACAAAGAAAGTTAATTATAAAATGTCCACCTGTTAATCTTTAAAATCAAAAAAGCTGACAATAAAAGTTGCCAAGTTATAGGTAAACTAACCATCACTTTATCTCCTGTAACAGGCCCTTAATCTGTTATTTCAAATATGCATTAGAAACATGCATTAGGAACAAACTGGTCAGTGCTTTAAGTACTAAAATGTCTCCAACTTTATTAAAATAATAGCCATTCCTGATCACAGTGCCGCAGTAATTACAAATTGACAAGGATCATCTCAACAGTTCCTTAAAATATGTATACTGCACAATAAGATACTGATTTATTTGTGAAATGCAGTTAGCAGAATTACAATAATCAAAGAAACAATAACACATGAACTTAAGTGTAAAGCATTGCCCCAGTTGACATGGATAGCCAGTGCAATTATGTCAGTCTGGTGTGATGCAGGCAGTGGGAAGACAAAAATTAGATTTAGGAGTGTGTTATAGGCCACTTAACTGTGACAAGAACAACAAACAACTATACAGACAAATCAAGAGGGCCAATAAATCAGAATGTCTTATACTGAGGAATTTTAACTTTGCAGATATTGACTGGAACTTGTTGGGTGGTCACTCACACAGTAGAAGACTTTTCTGAATTTATTCGATGACTGTGAGGGTCATGGAAAGGTATTTTGCTTTCTTAAAGGTGACTATACTCATTGTGGACAATTTTTAAATTCCCTTGAGTGGGACCAACTGACAATTTTTCCGAAAATTTTTCTAACAATTTCTAAAGAGGAGGCATTCAGTGAAGTAATCATAGAAGCTACTAAGCTTTTCATACCAAAAAAAAAAATAAATAAATAAATAAATAAATAAAAAAAAAAATATATATATATATATATATATATTGTTAGATATTGTTACATATTGTTAGAACTAAATGGATGTCAGATGAACTGATGAGACTAGTGGCAGAGAATAAAATTGAATGGGGGTGATTAGCAGGGGAAATGGAAACCTATACTAAGTACACAGTAGGCTGCAAATCAGGTCAGTAAAGGGGTATTAGGCAAGTGAAGGCAGATTAAGAGAAATCTTTGACAAAGGGTGCAAAGAAAAGTAGCAGGAAATTCTTTGTTTGAGATTCATAATATTAACAATCATAAAACATTGATAAATATTATCAATAGACAAAACTCTAAAATGTATAATATGAAAATTTAAAATGCATTCATTTTAAATCAAAAACTGAAAAATCTGTTTTTCATGCATACATACATGGAAATGGAAAACTCATCCAAATTTAAAGAAAGATTGGACAAACATAGAAGAAATGGGTAACTGTAGCCCAGTTTTAAGCTAATTTTTTAAAACTGACCATTGTCTATTCTACTCTTATCAGAATAAAAAAAAAAAGCAAAGCTATTTCCTTCAAGTATGATCTTGTTCCACAGGCTGTAGGAGAGCTGTGGTTGTGGGAAGCAGAAAGAGGCACATGATACTGTTATCGTTGCTTGATAACATTTCATTGTTAGGATGTTCTGAGATATTATCTGCCAATAAAAATGTCTTAATATTTTATTCAAATTTAATTTTCCCTTTTGAACAATATTACTTCTTTTACAAAGTGACAAGAATCTCATTCTTTCAGAATGAGATTCTTGAAAAATTAGACAGATGGGCTGAGAAATGGCAAATGAAGTTTAACACTGACAAATGCAAGGGATGCATATTGGTGAAAGAATGAGATTCTTGAAAAATTAGGCACATTGACAAATGCAAGGACTGCACATGGGTAGTAGTAATCCCAGATTAACATATCAACCGTGCAGTACTACACTCAGGGTAATGGAAATTTAAGAGTACCTGAGGGTAATTGTGCAGTATGATATGAAGTTCTCTGAGCAGTGCAGACAGGCTGACAGGGCAGCTCATGGGGTTTTATCAATGACATGCAGAAAATTTTCTAGCAGGGATAAGGAGGTAATTATCCTATTGCATAAAGTAATAATGGTCAGGCCATACCTTCAAGTATTATTATTATTATTGCATACAGGTCTGGCATCCTCATTTTACAAAGGAAGTAGAGCTGCTGAAACAGATACAGAGAAAGGTAACGAGATTGGTGAGAGGGAACAGAGGGATGCTCTTAATACAAAAGGCTTCGATTTTGCAAAATGCAGCAAGCATCTGGAGACTAGGCACCTGCGAGGTTATCTGATTAAAGTGTTTAAGGCTTTGAATGACAAGCAAACTCAATGCTGATGGGATTCTTCCACTTACTTAGATCATGCAACACGGGGTGGGGGGGCATAAATTCAAAATGAGGAAGGATGGTTGCAAAACAGATGTGCAGAAGTTTGCCTTCAGCCAACAGGTGGCTCACTGCTGGAATAAGCTACTATTCATTGCTAAGGAAGTGGATAGTTTGAATAAATTCAAGGAAGAACTACACAAACTATTGGAAAGGATGGATAAATGAAATGGATTGTTTCTTTTTTTCTTTTTTTCTTTGACTGATGCTGTAGTAGAAGCTTGCTTTCTTGCATCATTTACCACTATTAATACTAATATTAATTTTGGATTTGAATCATTAAATTCTTGCTTAGACAAATTCCTCAAACTATGTAAATAAAGTAGGCACATAAAAAAGAAAACAGTTTGAACTATAGAGGGTCTGAATTAATGAGGTTTTTCTGTATTTATTTATTTCACTTCAAAACAAAAATTTCTGGTTATTTCATGATTGAATGTCTCTACCTAATCTAATTTTTCCCAGTGCAACTTTTTTTTTTAAAGAAGATAAATTATTAATAGTGGTCTTAAATTTCTATGGACTATAATTTTTAGAAAATACATAATTAGGATGGGTGTCCAATTAACAGACAGAGAAGAAACATAAATAAGTTAGTTAATGCATGTAATGCATTACATTTCAGGCACATTAGCGAATAGCAATAATTCATGGTTCACACAGTAAATATCATACAAATACAGATTAATAGTATCACCGATTATATTGCTACTAGGCATCAGTTAGCCAGCAACTATATCATGATATAACACAAAGAGATACATCATTACACTGCAGTAGTTCAGCCAAAAAAGATGCATGATCCATCCTAGTGTGTTCTCTTCATGTTGGTACCAAAAACCACAACCTATTTTGTTCTCTGGTCATAAGCACACAAGAAGTCCCATAATCATTGAAGCAATTCAGTTGGCTGTACAAGGAGCCGCATTGTGACACTGTAGTAACTCATGTTGGAGCAGTAGTTCAGTCACACATATGGTAGTTCAGGCAATATGTGGCAATTGCAGGGCAATACTCAGTGAGGTCATCACATCACAGCACAGCAAAGTCGTATAAACAATTTGCAAATTAATCAAGTTTATATGCTTTGCAGCAGCACAAGTTTCATGAAGTGATCCTGCAGCAGAAAGAGCCACACAAAACAAAATATCAACAGTCAAAATACAGCACAAGGACATAATAGATCAGTAGTCACAGTGCAGCATAAGGAGCTGTCAACAGGAGCAGTTTAACAACATAAGACTATACAAGATCATGATTTAGCATGTCAGGAGAGAGCTGAAGATTAGCCTATTTATAGACTCTAACAGTGCTATAGTGTGGAAATGGATACTCATCATTGTACTAGAACAGATTACCACACATCCATGCCCACGCCCATCTCCACATGTAACATGATCTGCTCCCTGGAACTTGTATGCAAGATACGCAATGACTCAATAAGATTCATTCCCAGATAAACATGTCCTTAGAGATAGAATCCAAACTTGCCACAGCAGCATATTACTGCACTGAGACCTCCTGTTTTGTTCATAAGCAAGCCAATTCCATCACAATTTTTTAATCCAAGCTTTAATACATTATAGAGGCCGACCATCATTAATCCGGCAGCTTTGGGACCTGTGGGGTGCCGGATTAGTGAGTTTGCCAGATCACCGGTGGTTATTTTGCCACAACAGCTAACCACCTCCTCCTCCTACCTTTAACATGTTGACTGCCAAGAAAAAAAATTCCCAAGGGGCCAAAAAATATTTAGCAAATAATTTTATTAGTAATTCTAAAATAAATATTGTAATGTCAATGTTGTCGTTTTTTCGCTTAAAATATTAAAAAAAAAAAAGTCTTTTTTTTATGTTGCATATATGTGGCCACCATGGCCCAGTATGTTACTTTATTTCTTGAGAAGCCATGTCGGCTACATATGTGTGATGCTATTATGGCATACATATGAAGGTCGTTTGTGATTAAAGAAAATTGCTAACATAAGAGGAACTGAGAGAAATTGCTGGAATTTACAATTAAGCAGAGTGAAACTTCTCATAAACACATTGCTGTTGAGTTTTTTCAGAAGTTCAACTTTATCTGTTATGGACAACGTATGGTGTTTGGGTTTTACATCAAGGGAGGCACTTCCTTTATGCAACCATGGCTGGAGCTAAATCTGAGCAGGTTATAATAATAAATGAAGAAAAACAAGTGGGAATGGCTAGCCAGTGTTTACGGGTTCATGCCAACAGCTGATGCTGCAACCAATGTCACCAAAACAGTAGCGGCAGGTCGGTGAGTCGACCCAGGAAATTTGAAATTATGTTCCAATTAGCGATGGCTGGATTAGTGATGGTCGACCTGTATTAAGTTCCATGGCCTATGAGAGGTTCCACAAACTGTTCAATAATGTGGTGTTTACCTTCCAACAACATGGTTGTCATTGATTTAGAGTAAGCTTCCCACGGAAGTTTCAAAATATTCCATATATCCATACCTACTCCAATGATTGCTTTTCTGTTCTCAATTTCTCTTTGTTCCTCAATTCTTTGTAACATAGCAGAACATGGTGCTTCTGAAACACCGAACTAGCATGTTTGAAATGCAATGAAATAGGCCTCAATTGCAATCAGAGAACTCTCACAGCCCTCCTCAAAGTTGGGGAGGGGGAACCCACTGCCATTTGAGAGATAAACACTATGCCCTCCTCAAGTCTAGCTAAGCTAGGGCCACAGAGATCAAATCATGCCTTAGGTCCATTTATTCTTGTTAGAAGTACATGACATGCCTCCATGTTTCCTCCAGTCCACAATAACATGCAGTTCTATCAAAAATATCCAACTCGTTGAGTTTCACATTAAATGGGCCATGCCCAGTTAGCAAGAATGTACAATGCAAATTAGGTTTGAATAATTCTGTCCTATTGTATGCTATTCTTCGTATATTTGGAAAAAATTTCCAAGTAATTGCACCTTTTGCACTTTCAGTCCAAATCCCCTGCCATCTATCCATTAAGTAATCCCAGGGCTTTTCTTTCTCCTTCTGTGTATATTGGCTATAGCAACACAACAATGTAGGACAGACGTCTAAAGATTACATGAAGATGTAATGGCATTTTTGAACCTATTACCTGAAGTGCCTGCATTGCTACCATCCTACAAGCCATAGTAATTATTAGCAGCATTGCCCTCTGTATTGAGCCAAGTTTCCTTGCAACACTCTTATAGACTACTTGCTCAAACCAAACTGGGCATGCATACATAATAACTGGGACAAAATGCAATCACACAAAAGATGCAAAGCTTCGCCACATATCTCCATTTCAATTTTGTGATTCTTGATATCATTTCCATAAATTTCCTAGTCTTGTCTCCTATGTACAAAATATGGCTGTTAAATGATAGCATGTGGTCCAAAAGTACACCAAGATACTTGAGTTGCTGTATGACTGGCAAAAAGAATACCATTTAATCTAACTACTAGATAGTTTTTGCAAAGTACCCTCCATTATTATATGTTTCTTTGAACTGGGTGCAGTTAACCCATCAAGTTCATACCATTGATCCAAATCATGCATCAGAATTTCTGATCTCTCAATTTCCTGTCTGGAGCCCCCTTCCACCAATATAATGAGGTCATCTGCATATGCAATCATTTGTTATGCTAGGTATATCCTGAAGCAGCCAATGTTTTAATACCAGGTTCCACATCAAGGGTCTGAACTTCAATTCCCGTGAGCACCCTTTAACAACTTTTTCACTATGCTACCTACTGGATAGCATTGTTACAGTTCTTTACCTAAAGTAGTCTTTAATTATACAATAAACTGTAGATGAACATTTTGCAAATCTTAACATCGGTAGCATACTGTTCCAATCTATATTGTCAAAGGCCCCAGAAAAATCTATTGAGACATCCACCATATTTGTTTTCAGATTGTTTAACACAACCAAGAACAGCATGAATTGTAACTTCTGTTCCACATCCTCAGGTAAAATCATACTGCTTTCCGGATACAGGTATATTAATCCGTCTTATATATTCTATTGTTCTCATTGCCAATAATCATTCATATGCTTTCCCTAAACCTGGAAGCAACAACCCCTTAGACAAACGTTAAACATTATTAGTAGTAAATTCTGAAACAAATGATAAAACCTTTTAATTACTTCTCCCTCTACTAAGTCCATACCCGGGTATCTGTTATTCCTGATTTTGCACACTGCTTGACCTCCAACTCATCTATGGTAAATGGTGGTTCACCACTCTATTAACTTAGTTCCTATTCAACAATATCATCTTCTTACTTACTAATCAGTGATATATAATCAATTGATCCAGAATCACAATCATTGATTCCTCCCATGTTAACCTGTCTTATTCCATATGTTATTTCTACCGATGTTCTTCTCTTGTCTGTTGATGTCATGTAAACAGTCCTCACAGAAGAATCATGTTTGGACTTGATGTGACTCAGGAAGTTTACAAACATTAAGTTCTGAAGTATACTGCTGTTATTGGTGTGACAAGCCAAATGCCTACAAATTTCTAAAATGTTCCCTAGGGGAAGGAAGTAGCAATCCTGCTGGGAATCAATGAGTCATGCAGACTTCATAAACCTAATAAACCTACTAAGCAGCTTCCTTCATATTTAGTATAGTGAATATCAATCATGTGCTCAGTGTATGCTTTCAATATGCTTTCTTTGAACAGTAGGGTGTCAGGAGGTTTTTGATGATTTGTTCACTTGTAAATCATTAATTCTCCTAATCATTTGCTTTCAAAATATTTTTGGAAATGTGTAGTTAGCCTGAGGATTGGTTACTTTTCTGGAAGTACTTTTCATCATATGTATCAGGTATTACAGAAACTAAGGTTATATAGAATCAGCCAAAAAAAAAAAAAAAAAGAGCAGTAATTCATATTAATCTGCCTTACCTTTATTTGCTCTTTGCATCCAATTTTTTAATGACAACCTCACAGTATCTAATCAGTTTAGTTGAACAATATCTCCCCCTTAACAAATCATGCTATGATTCCCCTATAACCTTGTCCATATTATCTTTGTAATATCATCCATAACTAAGAACAACATAATCTTCCTGGTCACAGAAGTAAACCTAACAGGTGTGTAGTTACTCCCTTCAGCCTTTGAACTGTCTTTGTCAGTCAAGAAAAGGGGAAGACATCTGCCTCCAATAATAATAGATAAAGTCTGTCAACCGCTTTTGCAGTCATTTTCGATATAACTGAATAAATTCCATCAGCTCCTGGTGTCTTGTTTACTCTTAATTTTAATAACATTATTTCTTTATTCCATTTTTAGCTTTCATAAAATCTTCAAGTTAAAAATTTCCTTGTCTCTAAATATGACACATCAAGGGTCTAAATTTGAGCTTAACAGCAACCAGTCAAGGAACATCAATACTTTTATAACAGATACCAGGTGGACCAATATGGTTAATTCCTTTCCTTTTACTGCTAACATAAGCAAGGAATTCCTCACTGCTCTTCTTTGCACTCTTATATAAAATTCTCTCACAATATGCTTTAATATGCAAAACTCCTGATTATCTTTATTACAGACTAATTAGTATTTACTGTAGGATTTGGTGTCCTTTGATAAATTTATAATCATCCCATGCATCTTCTTCTCCTTTGCCACTATAGCCATTTCACAGGTGGGGAAAAAAAAAAAAAAATTGTTATTTTGCATTCAAAAGCATTCTTTGCCACTTAATGCCCTACAAACTGTTCATGTCTCTTCTAGTTGTATATTATTGTACATTGTCACTATGTGTTAATTCCATGAAACCCATATTATCCAGCTATTTTCTTCAAACAGTATTGCTCAATCATCACAGAATTGCTCTGCAGTATTCCTGGTTCAGAATCTGACCATGAAGGACAAATTTATAATGACCAATTCCCTTTCAAAAAATACAATAAGTGTGATCTTCACATTTGATCGAGACTGTCTTGCTCTCAGATCACAAGTGATAGGGTCATTGGTTTCTGAGGTTACAAGGTGAACAGAGCAAGGTTGATCTTCATTGGACAAAATGCCCTCTTTAAATTTTGCAAAACACTGAAAAGTCTTCAAATGGTGCATAACATACTCTCTGAAAGCAATTTTAAAAAATTGGGGGTTTCTTTTGGGCTTTTCTCTAATTAGAGACAAAATTTGATGCAAGTTCGCTGCTCAGTACAATCACTCATTTTAAAATACAATAAAGCACCTTCTATTCAATATGCACTAAACTAGACTGACTACAAATAAACAGGCGATTCCTAAATTACTATATGTGTCACCGAACAAGTTGCAACTCACCACAACACTACAATTTCAAGATACAAATTCAATCCCCAAACTGTTTGATCATATTTTGCACACCTTTATTCAGAAAATCTTCTTATCATAAAGTGAAATGAAGATAATCTAAATAAAATAAAGACAGTCAGAGATTTTGGTGCATTACTACAATAGTACACATTCGTGGGGAATATTCTACTCCTTCATAAGATCGACGCAAAGAACTCAGCATTAAAACGTGATCTGACATCCAATTAAAGACAAATGCTGTTATCCATGGTTGTGCCTATGTTGTCAATATCTTTCTGATTGTATACCATCACCTAAACAAGCAAATCTGTTATGCATTTTAAAATCTGTGACACTGCCAGAACAGTGTTTTGAAGCCTACTGGCTTCTCAGAAGCTAGTGAGTGTTCTCTATTAATTAATGTACACTTAGTAAAGAGAAGGTTAAAAGGCAAGGGTTTTCATTGGTTCACAAATAAGGCAACTTTTCAAAGATGAACAGTTTGAATGTGCCCTTAATGATAGTGAAAAATCAACATAATCAACATGGAAAGCTTTTCAAAATGTTTCAACTGGTTTTCTAGGAAATGTTAAAGCTGGAAACTCCAGGCGGCTTGTGGAAGATCTCATTACTTCTTACAAAAAACTTGGGTGCAACATGTCATTGAAGATGCATTTCTGGCACTCACACTTGGATTTCTTTCAGCAAAACTGTGGTGCCATCAGTGAAGAACACGGCGAGCACTTCAATCAAGACATCACAGCAATGGAACAAAGGTACAACAGCAAATGGAGTGCAGCCATGTTAGCCAATTATTGATGGATAGGGAAAAGGGATGCTCCCAAAGCTGAATATAAGTGAAAGGCAAAAAGGTCCCATGTTTGATACAGATATGTTTGTAGCTACATCTTACTGTCTTATAAATAAAAAAATACCTTGTATAAATAAAAAAAAAAACCCAAAAAACTATGTTTTTTGAAAACAAGAGCCAATCTACCATTTTAAGTACTATTTCCCTGTTCAGCACCCAAAATCTATAAAGTAAATTTACTTTCATGCCTGTAACAAGATATAACTCAAAATTTGTTGTTCAGTGCTATCAGTGCTTTTGTCATAATTAGTTCTTTTTTTTTGAAGAAACAGTAGTCAGTGGTGACAGTTGTCTTGCAATGCCACAGGAAGTTTTTTTATTTCTGAACTAAAACAATTAAGAATCAAAGTCAATACAGTTTTTCAGAATGCTGCAGCACTTTGTCACTTCACACAGAATGTTGACAATGTTTAAACAAAGTATTTCCAAACAGATGGGCTGACAGAGGTGGGCCAATCACTTGGCCAGCTCACTCACTCACTTGATTTGTCCCCATTTAGCTTTTTTCTATGAGGCATGCTAAAAGTGTGCTTTATTCCTCAAACCTCACTCTTTAAACAGCCTTTGTACCAGAATCACAAATGCAATTACTGCCATAACTAGAGAATGTGTTTATGGAAGTGCAAAATCGTACTAAACTTTTTATTTAAAATAACTAAATGCACAAGGCATAATACATTAAGAGTTTAATATCTATATAATATCGGTGTGTAGATACACCATAGACAACTCTTAAAAAACTACAAAGTAGTTGTTGTGGGCATCATTTGCTCTTTCTCATATTGTGCTCTGCCTTCACGGCGAGTTGCCATGATAATGCACTACCTCGAATAAGTAATGCTTCACTAATAGAGAAGACTATTGTTACTTATTCTCAGTAAGTACCACCACCCAGACATGTCTACACACCGATATTATATAAACTTTTTATGCAATTTTAAGATTATACACCCTAAAAACTAGAATAAATTAACTTTCCATTGTATGTCAGCATGCTAAAATGAAAGCTATTACAGTTTTAGAGTAATCACGGAATTTATGGACATCCTGTATATATTAATGTACAAGTCATTACATAATGACAGGAAAAATTGTGTAAATCAACCCTATGACAAAGTTTTTCTATGTTTTTTTAAGTTGTAATATTTTTATAATGTGGACAGCTTACTTTGACATTATTGCACAAATTTTGGAAATGCTTTCTTGAATTACGATTTTAATTTGCTATTGTGGCAACAACTGTTGAATAATTCAGTTGTTACAAAACTAAAAAAAAATGATTTTCATCATACTACAATCATGTTGTTCAGTACTTAGTGCTTCAAAATTTTGGGCTTCATATCTATTTACTTAATTCTATTTGATTAGAATTTCCAGTTGCAGTTGTTTCTCTTCTTATACTGGATTGGTCAAAAGCCTTAAACTGGATTGCAGTTCTATATATGGTGGCATTCACTTACAATAACCATTCATTCCACATTTGAAGTTCTTATTTGTGTCTGGGTTTTCAGAAAATGATGTTGCATCCAACACTGTCTGTGTTTTTTAATGAGTTGCTTTTTTCTTTCTCTGAGGGAATTCATCACTCACTTTCACTTTAAATATTATAAAATTAATCACCAATTAATCTTTCAAATAATTGATCTTTCAACTTATGCTTGGTACAAAGTGACACTGAGCCATTGCACTATCACAATAACACTGACAGAATAAAAGTAAATACCTGTTTTTTTGTATTGTGTATTTATTAATGATTTCAGTTTATTTTGTTTATTCTGTATACAGAATAAACAAACACACAAGGGCCAACCCCTAGGGGCTCATATCTGGTGAGTATGGGCTTGGCACACCCAGGGTCCTGAGCTGGATATCATCATTTTCCTCCTTCTTGGTGATTCCCTTCTTTTCTCTCTCTCTCTCTCTCTCTCTCTCGCTCAGGGTAACTCAGAAATTTTTTTGGCGGGTGCAGCATAAGCCTCAGGCTTCCTTGCACTCTGTGGCTAGTAATAATAATAATAATGATGATGATGATAATGTTATAAATTATTAAACATAACATAATGCGGTTGGATTTCATACATTGGTTTTGTTGGATATCAACAAAATAAAGCAACATGCCACTCTAAAGCTGGCTTTCATTACCTAAAAATAAAAAATCCACATGCATGCTTAGTGTTGTAATAGTGATTAGACTCTTCTCTATCTACCAGTGTGCAGAGCATGATTGACCAGTTTATAGTCTTGCATGCTTTTGACAGCGTTTATTTGCAATGAATAAGATAAGTAATTTATTTAAAAAAGAAAAGAAATTTTATTGCAATCAGACAGAAACATGAAATGAAATTAAATGATTAAGCAGACCTCTAGCTGATTTAAATATTGTGGAGAAGCAATATCCCACCAGTTGAAACAACCAGTGGTCACTACTCTGTTGGACACTAGCAAATTTGTGCTAATGCAGCTGATGATTCATCCAAGATACCCTGAGGGAATATCACTGACAAATGTGCCTACAGTAAGAACAGGAGTGGCCATTGGACAGTAGATAATGACAAATGGGTTGCCTGGTCTAAATCACATTTTCAACAAGCTATACAAGAATACATACAAAAAATATAATTACAAATATAACTTTCTGTGGATACTAATTTTAGGAAATACTTGTGAAGAAATGTTGTTCCTAAAAACAAAAGTTGAAGGAATAAATGAGGAAGAAGAAAACTTGGTTCTGTAAGTTTGAAGTTGACATTAAAATGATGCTGACTGATTTTGGCAGGTGTTCAGACTGGTTAGGAAGAGACAGGGATACTTAGAAAGAAGTCAGTTCAGAAAAGCAGTACCCATGGAAGAATCTATAGAAAAAACATGCTCTTTGAATGGAGTCTAGAAACCTGAGAAACTGTGGGGGCACTCCCCCAGATGTGGGAACAATATTCCAGGGTAGGGTGGATTTGAGATTTGTACAGATTGAGCAGCTATTTAGAAGAACAGTAATGGGAGATAAAAAGAGAAAACCCAGTTTTTTTAGATGCAGAGGAAGCAATATTTGTGAATAATAGCTGGCATCATTAGATTTAAAGCAGTAATAAAACCAAGGAAAAGAATAGAAATCTCGAAGACCGTTTTTGTAATGCCATTTTGCATTGATCCATTGGACAGTGTTAATGTGGTCAATGTCTTATCACAGTGGATGTGTTTTTGGGTTTCATGAAACTGAGAATTTTGCTAATATACTCTTATCAGAGTCACCCATGATCAACAGATCAAAGCTAAGACACCAGACTAAACTGATCCAAAATCTGCCAAACTACACTAGACTAGCATAGCAGATTATAGTATATTCCCTCAACATAGCTTCACAACAAAATAAACAGTCCTCATTTCCTGGAGACCTGCGAGCTACTACTACCTATGGCAGCAGGAAGACCAGCTCAATGGCAGAGGGTGCTAAGAATCACCAGGCTTGATCAAACTGCCTTTGGCCTTTAGACAAGGAAACACTTAACAATCAGTCTATGGGTACAGACTCATGTCTAGAAAAACTATCACAAGAGCTGAAAAACATCAATTGAGACATCATCAATTTATGTAAGATTCAAAGAAAAGGTAAAGATATGGTCAAACTATAAGATGGACATCAGGGGCTCACACCTGGTGAGTATGGGCTTGGCACACCCAGGGTCCTGAGCTGGATATCATCATTCTTCTCTTTCTTGGTGATTCCCTTCTACTTCTGACTCTCTCTCTCTCTCTCTCTCTCTCTCTCTCTCTCTCAGGGTAATTGGGATTTAAATATCTGTTGCCCATATGGAACTAGAAAAAGGGATGATAGAGGCAGTCTACTAATTGAATTTGTGGAGGAACAAAGTTTGTTCATTATGAACTCATTCTTCAAGAAAAATGGTCAGTGAAAATGAACATTATTATTATTAGCCATATGGTACAAGGAAGACTGAGGCTTATGCAGCACCAGCCAAAAAAAAAATTTTTTGAATTACCCAGAGAGAGAGAGAGAGAGAGAGAGAGTAGAAGGGAATCACCAAGAAAAAGAAGAATGATGATATCCAGCTCAGGACCCTGGGTGTGCCAAGCCCATATTCACCAAATGTGAGCCCCTGGGGTTAATGGAAGAGCCCTCTTGGAAATACTTGGAAAAACAATATTCATCAACTGCTCAGTCTTGAACCATTTTAATTTTGGAAGCAGCCATCGGTTACTGAGAGCAAAAATCAAAACTGATTGCAAGAAAGAATGAAAGAAATTGGTCAGATCAACTAAAGTGAAGATGATAGACTCTTCAAAAATTTGGAACTAGAACTGTCCAGTCATTTTCATGTGCTGCAAAGCATTCCTGACACAGATATTTCAATCATTATTTGACAAAATAATTGAGACTATTGTAGACACTGCTTATGCCCTTGCACCTACTGAAAAAACAGAAAAACCAACCAGAATATCAAAAGAAACAATTGCTATGATGAAAAAGAGATGAGAAATGAAGCAATGTAGTAACATAAGAAACAAGATAAAATATGTATAAATGTGCAAGAAATGCACAAGAAAATATGTATAAATGTGCAAGAAATGCACAAGAAAATATGTAGAAAGTGCATAAAAGAAGAAATGTGCAAGTTCAATGTTGATCACATCAGAAGAGCATTAGAAGAAAATCAAGGGCTAAAAAGGGCAAAACAAAAAATGGTTACACATAAGAGCCAAATGTTTGCTCTATAGCTTGAGGAATACACAACAACAAATACTAAAACTAGTGGAAGAATTTTATTCAGCTCTTTATAAGGATAAAGGACAACTGGATCCAACACCAGATGCAGAAGCTGTACCAGAAATTTTGGTTGGAAGAAGTAGAAGATGCTATAAAATCAACGAAAAATGGCAAAGCAGCAGAACCTGATAAAGTTACTATTCAAATGTTGAAAGCTGGAGGACAGCCAGTACATAAAGCTCTAGGCAAACTATTTTCAAAATGTCTTCTACTTAACAAAGTACCTGTGGCATGGATAAATGCAGAAGCCATCCTACTGCACAAGAAAGGTGACAAGGCAGATTTAAAAAACTGCCAGTTGTCTACAAGGTTTTCACAAAGATACTTTCAAGAAGAATAGGCACAACACTTAATGCAGCACAAATCAAAGAGCAAGCATGTTTCAGAAACAAACAGTGCAGAAAGTTACAGAGTGGCACAATGAATGCAACCTTCCATTATGTATAGCCTTCACTGACCACAAAAAAGCATTCAACTCAGTCACAAAACAAGAAATAATCAACACCCTAATCAACCAAGATGTAGACAGAGCTTACATCAATTTTCTATAATCAATATATGAAAAGGTAAATTCATCAATATGGGTCAACAATGATAAATTTCAGATCAATATAGAAAAAGGCATCTGACAAGGAGACAATTTCCCTAAAACTATTTTCTGCTTGAGGAGAAGAAATTTTTTGCAAGCTAAATTGGGACTAAAGGACTCAAGATAAATGGAGATTACCTAATCACTTATGATTCTCTTTGCTAATAATCTGGAAGAACTGCAACAAAACCTGGAAGAACTGAAGCATGAAAGCAAGAAGTTCAGTTTAAAGATGAATATCAAGAAAACACAGGTCATCAACAAATTTAGCAGACCAAAGATTGATGGACAAGAACTAGAAGTGGAAAAGTATGCCCAAATTTCAACTGATAGAAATATCATGATGAAAATTGAATGGGGCATAAAATTGGGATAGCAAGCATTTGGAAAACTTAATATAGACCTCAAGACAAACTTGCAACTCTGTCTCAAATGAAAAGTTTTTGATCAATGTATCTCTCCTGTGCTAACATATGGTTATGAAACATGGACATTGAATGCCAAATCTTTACAAGGACTGAGGGTCACACAGAAAATAATGGGACACTGAATTTTGAACATAATCAAAAGAGATCAAAAGACATGAGCATGGATTTGCCAAAAAACCATAGGGTTGTGACATCTTTGAAAGAACAAAGCACTTAAAATCGAAATGGGCAGGTCACCTATCAAGAAGAACTGATGACATAGGGACCAAACAAATTTTGGAATGACTCTAAATACCCAAAAAAACAACCAAAGAGGGGCAGAGTGATGAAACTGAGAAATTTACTGGTGTACAATGGCAACAGAGAAAGCACAACACTGCAATTTCTGGAAATGTGTTGAGGAGGCCTTCATTCTGCAGTGGATCAACAATGGCTGAAGATGATGATGATGATGAAAGCTAAACAATATGAGGTTGAGAATGGCCACAATAGAAAGCCTCCATTGGAAAACAAACCATCACCAAATTGTGATTTGAATTGCCTAGAGCAGTGCTTCTTACACTAGTGGTGGCAGAAAATTAGGAAAAATAAAAATTGTGATAAGGCTAATGGAGTTACTAATTACCCTTTTGTGAAAAGGCAGCAATTATATGCTATTACAGTTTTGTGCCTACATTTGTAGTTGAGAGTGTGGACCGACACAATCAGAATCACACTTAAAAAATTATGGTTGCACAATTTCACTGGCCGAGACTGTGCAATTATGATGAGTATCCGATAGTCACTGAGAGTAATGGCATGATGTCATAATTTAGCCGCAAATATGAATTAGAATAAATGTAAATGAAAAGAAATGCATTTCATTTATGCATTTGTCCATTGATAAACCTCTTGCAAAATTGTATCATATAACTACACCAATTTCATTTCAAGACCCCGTTGCCATACTTGATATTTTTAATTGCACTATGCTCAACAATTGCTGCACTTCCATTAACAATTATTATTGCCCACCCCCTCTATTGAGATGTTCTTTGAAATAACACCCACCTAAATTTCTTGTTTAAAATCGAAGTCCCTATTGTTCTTAGAACTAATGTATTGCAAAATTTTCATGATAACCTTTGTACTACAAACAGTTGCTGTTACAAACACATAATTGAAAGCAGCTCAGTTGTTATTCATACAGGGCAATCCAATTGCTGATTTGCATGCAAATCTTCAACATTCTTTGGGTGAGGTTATTGTTGCTTTCTCATAATGTGTAAGAATATTTGAATTTTAATAGTACTGAAAATTTAAAATATAATAAAATTAATTATCATTATGGACAAATGATTAAATTTAGTTAAAAAGGACAAAATCAGAAAAGTAGATGATGTGATGGATGCTAGAATATCAGGAAGTAGTAAAAGGACACAAGAATCAAATAAGGGCACACCTGCATAAAAGAGGAAATAAAATGAATCGTTTTTGCAATATGGATCTACTTTTAACTCTAATCATGATGAACAGCAACCAGTCTGTTTTAATTTTTAATGAAACTTTGGCCTGTGAAAGTTTGAAGCCTGCAACATTAAGATGGCATCTCGAAACTAAATATGCTGCCTACTCCAGTAAGCCAGTAGAGTATTTTGAAAGACTCTTAGAATCCTTAAAACAAGAAAAACAATTTTTCAAAAAATTTTTATCCTGAATCGTTTCTGTTATTTTACAAATAACAGAAATGATTCAGGGAAAAAAAATATGCAGACAAATTATGTAAAATTCCTTTATCAAATGATACAATCAGTAAACAAATTTTGGAAATTAGCAATGACGAGTTATTGTAAGAATTAAATTGTAAGAACTACTTACTTACTTTAAGAATTAAAGAAATTTCCAAATTTGCTATTCAGCTGGATGAGTCACCAGACATTTCAGGCTTGTCCCTACTGTTAACATATGTCAGATATTGTTATGATAGCAATGTACATGAAGGCTTACTATTCTGTTGGCAATTACATGGATGTACAGGTTAAGGTATTTTTAAGAAAGTGGATGAATTTTTCAAGGAAGGTCTAGAATGGAATAACTGTGTTGGTGTGTGTACTGACAGTGATGGAGCAATGATAGAAAAGAATGCCAGATTTTCAGCCAGAATTAAATCTGCTAATAATAAACACATTATTTTTACTCATTGTGTCATTCATCGAGCGGCACTTGTGGCTAAGAACATTTCTGCTGATCTAAATACTGTACTACAAGATGCAGTAAAAGTTATCAACTACATTAAATGTTGTGCACTTAATAGCCACCTTTTTTTGAAATCTATGCAAGGATATTGGATCCAATTATGATAAATTGTTGTTGCATACGGAAGTAAGATGGTTTTTGTGGGGATGAAGTTTATGACAACTAATGGAGCTAAAAAATCAAGTAGTGTTATTTTTGTCTGAAAATAACTTGGATTTTGGAAAACTTTTTCACAACAACATTTGGCTTTGCAAATTATCTTATTTATCAGATATATTTGAGAAACTCAATGAACTGCATATGTCTTTACAGGGAGAGAACACTAATATTTTCCTTCTGAAAGATCACATCCAAGCGTTTATGTAAAAAATAAACATATGGAAGAGTAAAATGGAAAATGACTCATTTGAAATGTTTCCATGCATGGACTAGTTTATTAGTGGAAATAATTTCAGTTTTAACCTGATGAAGCAGATTATACTTGATCATTTGATATGCTTGTAAAATCAGTTTTGTAAATATTTTCCTCCAGATTTCAAAACTGATCATTTTCATTAGGTTCAAAACCAATTCATTGTACAAATGGAGAGGGTAAAACATCTCTCATTGCAGGCTCAAGAAGAATTTAGAGTTTTCTAGTAATGGAAATCAAGCTTCAATTCTTGAAGAAATCTTTAAATGCTTTTTGGTTCAAGTTAAATATCCAATACGCTCTGATCTGGCAATGAGAGCACATCTACCATTTGCATACCATTATTTATGTGAGTCAGCATTTTCAACATTGGCTCTAATAAAGACAAAATACTGTTTTAGTCAACATCGAAGTCGCCATGAGACCTGCACTAACAAAAATTTTGGCAAGATTTAATTTATTGTGCCGAAATAAACAAGTTCATTCACTCATTAAAGACTTTTACATTTATGGTTGTTCTTATGTTTGTTTGCTGCATATTTAATTGTACTTTTGTATTTTTTATGGTTGTATTTTTTGTAAGGGAATATTTTTTTGTAAAACTGTATAAATTTGAGTGTAACCAAGTTTTTGTTTAATACCACAATATGTAACTCAATGTACAAGGTAGAGATAAGTGTAAAAAAGAAGGAATGTATTAAACACTTGCTAAAAATCACCTGTCCTCATTTGATATACTGAAATTATATGAAATAACGTAAATTTTAGGTTATGCTCATCTGAAACATGTTTGTTTAGGCCCATTTATAATAACAGGGGTCGCAAAAATTCTACCACTGTAAAAATGGGTCATGATTGAAAAAAGTTTAAGAAGCCCTGGCTTAGAGGACCACTCACTGAACTGTGTATTTGGAAGGGTTGCTTGTGATAAAAAGATCAATAGTGTTTGGCTGTGTGGTCAAGGATTGTCTGATATCCTTGTAAGTAAATGAACAATCTGTGTGAGGTTATTAGTAATTACTAAAGGTTATTAGTAATTGCTTTTGTAAAGGTGACTATGGTTGTCTCAGGCAGTATTTAAATTCTATTTGGTGGAACCAACTGATGATGTTACCAACAGCAAACTCAAAATGGGAAGCATTCAAAGAATTAATCTTGGAAGCTATTAGGCTTTTCATACCAACAAAGAAATATTGTTCAAGATTTAGGCCTAAATGGATGTCAGATGAACTAATTAGACATGTGACAGAGAAGAAAAATGCATGGGATACATATAAATTAACATGTGACACAGAAGCCTATGATAGATATAAGCTGGTCTGTAACCAAGTTACAAAGGAGGTTAGGCAAGTGAAGGCAGATTTCAAGAAATCTTTGGAAAAGGATGCAAAGAAAAACAGCAAAGAGTTCTTTACTTATGTAAACACTAGAAAGAAGGCAATGAATCAGATTGGTCCACTTGATATCGATGGTTCAATTGTTGATGATCCTGCTCAGGTAGCTAACAAACTAAATGAATATTTTGCATCGACATTCACGCATGAGCAATTATTCAGGAAGGGGAATGCCAGAGGTGTATTCAACTCTGGCACTAAGCTAGATAATCTTGTAATAACTGAGAGTAAAGTGGAGGAGAAATTGTTGAATATAAACACAAGAAAGGCACCTGGGCTGAATGGAATCTATCCAGTTATATTAAAGAAGGTGGCAAAGGAAGTAAACAAATCCTTAGCCATAATTATGAGAGCTTCCCTGGACTCAGGGGAGGTACCCATGGACTGGACTGGAGATGTGCAAGTGTGACCCCAAGACCTGTTAATTTAACTTCTGTTCCAGGGAAATTAATGGAGGCACTGGTTAAAGAAGCATTGCAGGATCATCTAGACAAGACTTCAGTTATAGCTCGGACACAGCATGGGTTTGTTAAGGGGAAGTCTTGTTTGAATAATTTGTTTGGATACTATGATGTAGTTACAAAGGAACCTGATGCAAAGAATAACTTTGATATTATATATTTGATCTTAGAAAAGCCTTTGATACTGTTGCACATGGAAGACTGCTGCACAAATTGGAGCAGTGTGGCATTGGAGGGAAATTGCTGCTATGGATAAAGGGATGGTTGAGGGCGAGAAGACAGAGAGTGGTAATCAATGGACACAGTAGCCACAAACAGAGGTGGAAATGATTCTTGCACTGCTTCTATTCGAATGAGCAGCATTCCAAAAAATTCTATTGAATGAGCAGCATTCCCGGAAATCAATTAATGGGGATTTAGGGTACTGCTGGGAGCCATGAATCAAGTAAATACATGGGCTGTGCTTGAGTAAATAAGAGTAAGAACAGGTGTTTGCTTGTATGTATGCCAATGCTAGGAGTATAATAAATAAATCTGATGAATTTTAAGTGCTGGTCAAGACATCAAAGGTGCATATTGTTAGGATATCAGAGACACGTGGTGTCACACAGATATAAAGATTGCAGAATTGAAATTTGGGAGTACAATGTTTACAGAAAGGATGGACAGGATAGGAAGGGTGGATGGGGTTATGCTGTTAATTAAGAAACAAAATCTAAGTACACCAGTTGACATAGATGGACAATGCAATGTTCAGTCAGTTTGGTGCGAGATAAACAATGGGAAAGCAAAAATGAAGGTAGGAGTTTGTTATAGGCCTAATGACTCTGATGAGTACAATGAACAATTATACAGAGAAATAGAGTGGGTCAGTAAACCAATGTCTTATAATAGAGAATTTTAACTTCCCAGATATACACTGGAACTTGTGGGATGGTCACTCGTACACTAGCAAGGCTTTTGTTGATTTATTGGATGATTGTTTTCTACAGCAGCATGTTAGAGAGGCAACAAGAGGGAATAGCACTCTTGATCTGATTATCAGCAGTGATTATTCATGCATTAAGAATGTACAGATAAAGGAATGACTAGGTGGCAGTGATCACAGTGTGCTGAAGTTGGATTTACTTAAAGATGTAACTACCATGAGTAGTAAAGGGAAGGGTTTCTGTTTTCGTAAAGGTGACTACAGTGGTCTCAGAAATTTTTTTAAGTTCTATACAGTAGGATCAGCTGATGATGTTACCAAGAGCAAATTCTAAATGGGAAGCATTCAAGGAAGTAATTTTGGGAGCTACTAGGCTATTTGTTCCAACTAAAAAATATCGTTCTAGGTTTAGGCCCAAATGGATTTCAGATGAACTAATGAGACTTGTGGCAAAGAAGAAAAATGCATGGGATCGATATAAATTATCAGGCAACAGAGAAGCCTACGGTGGACACAAACTAGTCTGTAATCAGGTCACAAAGGAGGTTAGGCAAGTGAAGGCAGATTATGAGAAACCTTAGGAAAAAAGGATGCAAAGAAAAACAGCAAAGACTTCTTTACTTACATAAACTCTAAAAGGAAGGGGATGAATCAGATTGGTTCACTTGATATCAATGGTTTGATTGTAAATGACCATTCTCAGATAGCTGTCAAACTAAATGAGTATTTAGCATCTACATTCACACATGAGGAGTTATTCAGGGAGGAGAGGGCCAGATGTTTATTAAACACTAACAGGGAGTTAAAAAATGATTTTGTAATAACTGAGAGCAAAGAGGAGGAGAAATTGTTGAAGTTAAACATAAGAAAGGCACCTGAGGTAGATGGGATCTATCCAGTGATATAAAAGGAGGTGGCAAAGGAAGTAAGAAAACTCTTAACCATAATTAAGAGGGCATCCTTGGACTCAACAGATGTCCCCACGGACTGGCGATGTGCAAATGTATCTCCAATTCACAAAGGGGGATCAAAGGATGACAAGTAATTACAGACCTGTTTGTTTGACTTCTCTTTCAGGGAAAATAATGGAGTCACTGGTTAAAGAAGCATTGCAGGATCATCTAGACATGACAGCAGTAATAATTCAGACACAGCATGGGTTTGTTGAGAGGAAGTCTTGTCTGACCAATTTGATTGTACACTATGACATGGTCACAAAGGAACTGGATGCAAAAAATAATTTTGATATCATATACTTGGATTTCAGGAAAGCTTTTGATACTGATGCACATGGAAGACTACTGTACAAATGGGAGCAGTATGGCATTAAGGGCAAGTTGCTGCTATGGATAAAGGGATAGTTGAGTATGAGAAGACAGAGAATGATAATCAGTGGACACTGCTCTATGTGGACTAATGTTATTAGTGGTGTCCCTCAGGGTTCGGTGTTGGGTCAATTGTTGTTTTGGATATTTATCAATGATATTGATAAAGGTGTATCAAGCTTAATGTCAAATTTTGCAGATGATAAAAAGGTTGGCAGGGATGTTAATATTAGTAATGATAGTATGCTGCGCAACAGGATCTGCAAAAGTTGAGCAGAGTCAATGTAAATTGACAATTTTCAATTGTCAATTTACATTGACAATTGAAAATATTACATATGGGTAGCAAAGCTTTAACCCCAGAGGAATGTACCAATTGGGTGGTGTTACACTCACGATAGTGCAGAATGAAAGAGACCTGGAGGTAATTGTGCACTCAGATATGAAGTTTTCTGAGTAGTGCAGACAGGCTGCCAGAGTAGGTCATGGGGTCTTGTCAATGGTATACAAGAATTTTGTAAGCAACAATAAGGAGGTGATTATCCCCCTGTATAAGGCAATGGTCAGGCCACACCTTGAGTACTGCGTACAGGTATGGAAGCCTCATTTTAGGAAGGATGTAGAACTGCTGGAACAAGTATAGAGAATAGAACAAAGGGTTGCTATCACGAATAAAGGCTTAAGTTCTGCAAATTGCAGCTTCTGGTGACTAGGCACCTGCAAGGCAATCTGATTGAGGTGTATAAGGCCTTGAATGGTTTGAGCAGGCTCAATGCTGATGGGATTCTTCCTATTGCTCAGATTACAAACCTGAGGGGGCATGGATTCAAACTGAGGAAGGACATTTGTAAAAAAGATGTACGGAAATTTGCCTTTAGCCAGCAGGTAGCTGATTGCTGGAACAAACTTCCCACTGCTGTTATGGAAGTTGATAGCTTAAATGAATTCAAGGCAGAACTTGACAATCATTTGGATCGAATGGATGGGTGAAATGGGAAAGTTTTTTTTTTTGGCTAATGTTATATAAGCTTGCTTTCTTGCATCAGCAAAAGTAAAGAAATCCAACACGAGAATGACGAGAAGCGTCGGATAACTTGCGCAGAAAATTAGTTTCCCGATATGGCGCTCTAGCGCTGCTTACTGGGTAAACAGATGGTAGGTTTTATCGGTCTGGAGCAAAGTCGAGAACGATATATTGATTGACAGGTAGACATGGCAAATGATGTGCTGATTGGTGCATGAACACAACACATGTAACACGGGTTAGTATCATTTTAGTAGCACTAATGATAACTTGTCCTAATGAACGCTTTCCATAATGGTGAAAAAAAGATTAGGTTACCTCCATTTGAATCCCATGGGAACTTGAACCCCCGAAATGGAGGGGGTAACCTAACCTTTTTTCTTTAGAATCATGTAGACTAGCACAAAAATTGTTTATTAACAAAATAATATTTTTTTATTACTGTACTTTTATTTTTAAAGACGCTCGTGTGGATACAATGAATCTTTTAAAGATGGAAGAAATTTGTAAGGAAAATAAATAAACAAGTTACACGTATCATAACATCAATCAACACCTCAACAGCTATTCACTATATCTATAGAATCTTTCTTTCTTTTCTTATATTATTTCCTAACTTAACGTTTAAGGTTAGGTCACTAAATATAAGGAAACCGTTTCTATTATTTCCTAACCTATCATTTAAGGTCAGGTTATGAAACATAACGAAAAATAAAGAAACCTTTTCCTTTTTTCGTAACCAAACCTAAATCAACAGTATAGTAAAAACACTCATGAACTCCAAAAAATCTGCTTTTAATAATAAGAAAAAGACATAATGAAGAACATAAAAATGAACAGAACGAAACTTTTATTAATTTAGTTTTCATCAAAAAATCAACCAACATTTTATTTTCCTTACAAATTTCTTCCATCTTTAAAAGATTCATTGCTACTTTTACATATTTACTGTTCATTATAAAACTATTATGTACCATTCTTTACTCATAAATACACATTATAATGCCAACCACTAACTATACAGTAGCTTGTCCGCTGTCGTGCCCACCACCAATCATTACATCGTTTGCCATGCCCACCTGTCAATCAATATATCCTTCTCGATTTCAGCTCCAGACTGATAACACTTACTGTCTCTTTACCAAGCAAGCAGCGCTAGAGTCCAGTGTTGGGAAACTAATTTTCCGTGTAAGTTATCAGACGTTTGTCATCATTCTTGTGTTGGCTTTCTTTACCTTAGCCCTTGCATCATATGCCTCTACTAATGTTAATGCTAAATAGTGTAAATAGAGCGGAAGTCTGAAATTTCAATTGCTTTTGCTTGGACAATACTTTCTGTAATGTACTTAACAGTGGCACTAATTGGCTCCTGGCAGACTGTGGTGGTGTTAAACGTTGCCAGATTTCAGAAGGCATTCTAGTCAATATGATCAATCGCTGGGGTATGCTCAATAGGTAGGACAGTTTCACATTGCACAGAGTGAATATCACATAGAAGTCATAACTATCATAAAGGTTATCTCCAACCTCTCACGTACACACAGGGAACGGAGAAGGGGTGGATATATATATACATAGTGAGAGATCAATTTCAGTAAATATGCATGTAGGCACGTGTAAGATAGAAGAGCCAGGTCATTGTTTTTGAGCATAAGCTTGATAGTCTGTCCCATTCCATTTGATGTCAGCACCACCTCACAGAGTACTATGTCCACTGAAATTCCCTATTAATAGAAGAGGGGACGGCAAATTTTTAATGAGATCATCAAGGTCTACCTGGGATAATATCATTTCCAGGTGGCAAATAGAAGGAACACATTTAAGGGGAACCCTACCATTAGACAAATTGCTACTACTATAGCTTAAAAAGGGGTATATCACCCACAAGAATGGAGAATCCTCCATAGGCAGATACACACCCAGTTCTGACTTTGAAAATAATTGTATTATTTGCAAAGTTAAGAAAGTAAGGGTCCTCATTTGCCTTTAAGTAAAAGCAGGTTGGCTTGTGCTTACGCAGGAGGGCCTTGATATTATCTCTATTTCCCTAGTAATAGAAGAGTTGCCCACTCCATAGGCCTATTCACATAGAATCCACAGCAATTCCATTGTAAAAATTTGAATATATCCATTATTTAGATTTGTTGGGCCCATTTGATGACTTCAGAAGAGCCAAAGGCCTTGTGTTCTCAGTACTGGGTTTATCTTTCTTTGGAAAGAGAAGGCACTAGCCTGTGTCCATTTCTTCTTCTGCAGAATTCCAGGCCAGAGTCATCCGGTTCCTCCTTAACCTCTACATCCATCATTTCTTATACTACAGGTGACTCTTCCAGCTACCACTAGGAGGTACAGATATAGGAATAGCAGCTGACAGTGTTTTTGGGTGGGTTGTTGTGAGCTCAATGAACAGCATGCAATGGTAGTGAACAACTGTCATGGTGGAATAGTTATATCAATTTGTATCACAATAAAATACTTCCCTGCAACTTTCTCAGTATGTATTGTCTTATTGCTATTTACTGGCTTCACTGCTTTCCTTGCCTCTTGATAGGATATGTTTAGCTCTGCCTTGAGCCTCTGTATCTCTTTTTCCTCCCTTCACTATAGGCATGCTCTAGAGTACAACAGGGTGGTCTCACTGGCAGTTGATGCATACAGGTTTTGTAGCTAAACATCCCATAATTTCATAGTTCTTTTGTACCATGTCAAGCATACACAAGGGCAACACAAGAGGCCATTTGCAAGTGTCAGTATTTTTTAAACTTGAAGGGATTTGGTACATATGGCCTTAATGGACAGCATAGTACCCAGCAGTAATGGAATTAGGGGACATTTTTGAGTCAAAGGTAAGGATAAGGTTTCTAGTGGGTACTAAATTCCCATCCCTATGCACAAATTAAAGCTGTCACTTCTTGCAGCTTAAGTTCAGAACAGATTTCTTTCTTCAACATTTCCATAAGACCTCACTTGGAAATCATGTCATGAGATGAATTTAGTGTTTTATGTGGGATAACTGTAATCTGTATTCTCCCACTGTAGGTAGCTTGAGAAGATGTTCTGAATGCTTATTTTTGTTTCAATTAATAGGTCACCAGAATGTAGACATTTCACCAATTTAGGAAAGCCAACTAAATCTTCTAATTCGTTCTGTATAAAATGGTGACATCATTGCTATGACTAGTGGAGTGAATTATCGAGAAGAGTGGTGTAGGTCCTGATAACTCCTCTGTTTTGGGGCTTTTGCTGCTGTAGTAGCATTATTGTCAAAGTTATTGTTATCTGGTAGGAATAATGTTGGGATCTCAGAAGAAAATTTTTCTTCTGGGATCCCAAAAATTTGGAAGAGAAATTGTTGAAGTCAAAAAAAAAAAGGCACCTAGGGTGGATGGCATCTATCCAATAGGGTGGCCACTGAAAGACTGAAGGGTTTGAAAAAGTCATAACTTGTTAATTTTTAAGCTTTTTTATTTTCTTTTTTTTAAAGGTTATAGAGCATCCCTTGGAGATTAAAATGTGGCCACTGAAAGACTGACCACCCTTTCAGAATCTTTGAAGCGATGTTCTGGCGATGCCTAGCTGAGCAGAGCGACGATGGGTAGAGGCAGATGGATCCTCAAGGACACTCTGCCGTACAGCTTCCACCACTGCATCAGTGCACACAATGTGCTTAGGACCTCTTCCCGAAAGATCGCCGACTGATCCAGTTCTTTCAAACCGGGTGATTTGGTTCCGAATCATGTTATCACTAGGAGGACTTTAAAATGTTGTCGGTATTTTCTCTGAGTTTCAATAATTGAGCTTTCACTGGAATAGAAAAACCCAACGAGTTTTACTCATTTCTGGACATCATACGTAGCCATTTTAATCTCCAAGGGATGCTCTATAACCTGTAAAAAAAAGAAAATAAAAAAGATTAAAAATGAACAAGTTATGACTTTTTCAAACCCTTCAGTCTTTCAGTGGCCACCCTGCATGACAAACCAGTTGCCGACCGGGCTAGCCAGGTGGGTAAAATGTCTGCCTGACAACCCATGTATTAAGAGAGGCAGAAAAGGAGGTAAGCAAACCCTTAGCCATAATTATGATAACATCTTTAGATTCATGCGAGGTCCCTGTGGACTGAAGATGTGCAAATGTATCCCCAATTTAAAAAGCAGGATAAAAAGGTGACATGAGTAATTATAAACCTGTTAGCATTAGCATTAGTAGAGGCATTTGATGCAAGAAAGCAAGCTTATGCAGCATCAGCCAAAAAAAAATAATAAAATAAAATAAATAAATTAATTAATTAAAAAAAATAATAATAAAAAAAAATAATAAAAAAAATAAATAAAAAATAACCACTTCCACTTCACCCCTCTGTTCGTTCGAAATACTTGTCCAGCTGAGCCTTAAACTTATTTAGGCTATCAACTTCCACGACAAGGGATGGAAGTTTATTCCACCAACCAACCACCCGCTGGCTAAAGGCAAAGTTAGCTTAACATCTATTCCAGGAAAAATAATAGAGTCTCCAGTTAAAGTAATGCAAGACCATCTAGACAGGAATGTAATTATACTACAGTCACAACAAGGATCTGTTATGGGGAAATCTTGTCTGACCAATCTAACTGGATACTATGATGCACAAACAAAGGAAATGGATGCAAAAAATAATTCTGATATGATATACTTGGATTTCAGGAAAGCTGAATCAAATTGGAGCAGTGCGGCATTAGAGGCAGTTACTGCTCTGGATAATGGAATGGCTGAGTGGGAAAAGACAAAGAATGGTTATTAATGGACACTGCTCTTCATAGACTAATGTTAATAGTAGAGACCCCCAATTTTCAGTGCTGGGCTCATTGTCGTTTTCTATATTTATTAATAATACTGATGAAGATATATAAAGATTAATGTCTAAGTTTGAAGAGGACACAAAGTTTGGAATGATGGTTAATGAGAGTGAGGTTTAGTTAAGTTAATGAGAGTGAGGTTTAGTTAAGTTAATGAGAGTAAGGTTTAGTGAGGATGTGTACCTGTTCAAACAGATACAGAGAAGAGCAACAATATCAATGAGATGAACAAAAGAGCATTGCTACTATGAAAGGATGAAGCTTTGCAAACTGCAATGCCTGGAGACTAGGTAGCTGCAAGGAGATCTGATCGACTGTTCTCAATACTGATAGGATCCATCTGCTTGCTCAGACTATGCACATGAATGGAATAAATAAAATTGAGGAAGAATGGTTGAAGGATTGATTTGGAGAAGTTTTTCTTCAGCCAGCAGGTAGTCGATTGTTGAAATAAATTTCCATTTGATGCTGTTGAAGTGGTTAGTTTGAATAACTAGACACTAGACACACTATTAGAGGGGGTGGAGAGGTGATACGGGGAGTATTTTTTCCTTTTGTAATATTAATGTAACTGGATTCTAATAGAATCCATATTAGAATCCAGTTACATTCATACTACAAAATTATAAATCACCATGAAGTTTTTGGCTTCCTCTGTATCATAGGTATGGTAAATGGCATCAACTTTTTCTTTTAGTTTAACCAGTCATGCAATCCACTTGAATGGATGCAAGTGGTAAAACAATGTGCTGCCCACACCTTATTCTGGTCACCTAGAAGCCACCCAAGGCATAACTTGTAAATTTCCCAAATATCTGTCATGATAGGATGCTGTTAAATTTAGTTAGGAAAGAGCTGAACACATAATAGTATGTCAGGGCAATTTTCATACTTTTGTGGCATGAAAATGAACGTGTTTCTGTAATTCTCAGGATCTTTCCTGGAACAATTTATAATCAATTAATTAAATTACAAAATAACAAGGATATAGACATAGTAGTACAATTACATGTATAAATAGATATATTCAAATAAATTACATAAATATGAATATATATATAAATAATAATAATATTTAATAAATAATATTTATATTCATAGGTTGGTTGAATAGGTAGGTGAGTGGTATAATCATATGTTCATATAATCAGCCTCATTACAAAACCTAGGTGTATCAGAGAAAAACTGAAAAAAATATTATGAATCAGCATTCTAAGATCTTCTAATCCACTTTTTCTTTTTTTTTTTCTAATGAAAAATACTCATCAACCTATGTTATTAGAGTGGTGGTCAGATGAGGTTGGTTTTTTTTTAGCTGATGTTGTCTAAATTTACTTCCATGCACCATTTGCCAGTACTAATATTAAATAGTAATTTACTTCTTTTTTTTTTTTTTTTTTTTGTTAGTTGTTGGCACATTGGCTTCTGTGGCCATATTGCACCTTCCAAGGTTTCTGCATTTTCTACTCTGATCCAAGCCCAAGATGGGATTCGAACCCACGACCTTTGGGTTGCCAGGCAGGCACTTTACCCACCCAGGTAGGTCGGCATAGTAATTTACATGACATAGTTAAAGAGTAAACCCAGAATACTGAAAAACAGATCTATAGTTCCAGCATGATGTTATTCAGAGAAAAGTGAGCTTCAGGGAATCAATGCTTGCATTATGACAGTATCCCCCACATACAGTATATCCATCACCGTAATTTTGAGTTTCAGGTGGTGGATACTACTGTTGTTATCAGGGAAAGATTATTACGTATCTAGGGCGAAATATGAACTTTGTATTTTGCGCATCTTCTTAGAGTTAATAAATATGTACAGTATTTATATTTATTTAGTCCAATATGTGCCCATGATATTTATTTTATTCAGTTCAGTGTGTATACACAATATTTATTTTATTTAGTCGAATGTGTATCCATCTTATCTGAAGAGCAGAAATAAAAAATCTACTTTGATAGACTAACAACTTAAGTACCTCAAATGTTTTTTAATAATATCATTTTAGGATGACTATCTGTACTATTTATTTATTTATTTTTTTTTTTTGTTTTAGTTAGTTGTTGGTGCATCGGCTTCTGTGGCCATAATGCACCTCCCAGGGTTTTTGCAGTACTCTGATCCAAGCCCAATGCGGAATTCGAACCGGTGATCTTTGGGTTGCCAGGCAGGCACTTTACCCACTATCTGTGCAATTAAGAAAACCATTCATAACATAAAACACATTAGTGACATGTAGCATATGAATCATTCATAATATAAAACAGTGTATGTGCATTTTATTATTACAATCTCAAATTAAATTGTAATTTAAAAATACATGCAAACAGCATCCTACTGTAAGCTTGTCGTAATAAAACAAAATTATTTCTTCTAATAATAAAAAAGATGATCAATGCTTAAACTGCATTTTTCTGTTATTACTAAATGTATTAGCAGTAGCAAATGATGCAAAAAAACAAGCTATTACAGCATCAACAAAAAAAAAAAAAAAAAAAATTCCTATTCCACCTATCCATTCCCTCCAATAAAATGTCTAGTTCTTCCTTGAATTTATTTAAGCTATCCACTTCCACAACAACAACAACTGATGGAAGTTTGTTCCAGCAATCAACCACCTGCTGGCTAAAGACAAACTTCCACACATCTATTCTGCAGCCATCCTTCCTAAATTCGAATTTATACCTCCTCATGTGAGTAGTCTGTGAATGTGATCACTGCCACCTAGTGTTCTTTTATCTGCAGATTCTTAATGCATGAAGAATCCCTGCAATAATCAGCTCAAGTGTAATGCTTTTTTTGTTGCCTCTAGGAAAGAGTCATCCAATAAATCTACAAAAATCTTGCTTGTGTGTGTGTGTGTGTGTGTGAATGATCAACCCATAAGTTCCAGTCCATATCTGAAAAGTTAAAATCCCCCATTATAAGACAGTCTAATTTACTGGCCCCCTCTATTTCTCCATACAGTTGTTTGTTGTACTCATCAGTCAGGAGGCCTATAACACACTCATACTCTCATTTTTGCTTTCCCAGTGTTTATGTTACACCAAACTGACTCGACATTGCACTGGCCATCCATGTCAACTGGATGCACTGCCTTAGATTATATGTGCTTCTTAACTACGAGCATAATCCCTCCCCTCTCCTATCCTGTTTGTCATTTCTGTACACATTGTACTCTCCACATTCAAATGCCACATCCCTTATATCTGATACCCCAATATGTCTGCATTTGATGAATTAACCTTTAACCAGCACTTGAAATTCATCAAATATATTTACTAGGAGCACCGGTGTACACTAGCATAGTGTACACTAGTGTATACTAGGAGCATAATGTATCCCAACATTGGTGTACACAATTTGTGTACACCAATGCTGGGATAATTTTTCAATAAAACTACAAAAAATTAAAAGCAGGTTCTTAGGAACTATACACCAACAGATTACCTGCTACTTCAAAAAAAAAAAAGAAGCTAATCCACTGTTACATAACTAGAACAAAATCAATGACTGAAATATTCACCGATTTTTAGACTTACATAAAAAATTGTGAATTTTGATCTTATATCAGTTATATTAATTAAAATTTTACACAAACACGCACACACACACACACACACACACACACACACACACACACACACAGACTTGCAGGGTGCTTCAAAAGTATATGCGCATCAAATTCTAGAATGCATTCTAGAGTCTAAAATAAGAAAAAAAAGTCACAAACAGGTCTGATTCCAAATGGTTACAGAAATATGGATTTTTGAATTATAAAAAATGCTATGGAATTCTAAATGGTAAAAAATAATAAAAAAATAAGAAATAACAATAATCATACCCTACAGGTTCTTAATGCATGAATTTTAAAAAAGTACATATCTAATAATTTATTTTTTATCACTTTATATTATGTTTTACCATTCAAAACTAGTAGTAATTTTTTTTTTTTAAATTCAAACAACATAGCTCTATAAGAATTCAAAAAAAGCAAATATGTATATTATTTATGTTTTTTTTTTTTTTACTTTGGAACTTAGGATTTTTTCACTAGAATATTTGATGACACCTTGCGCACGCACGTGCACACACACGCGCACACACACACACACACACACACACACCCCCAATGAGCCAAAACATTATGATCACCTAGCTAATAGCATGTAGAGCTGCCTTTTACTATGTTAACTGCATGCACCTAGTGTGGCATCAACTCCATAAGACCAGAGAAGGTGTCCTCAGGTTGGGCCAGCCGGACAGAAAGACATCTTGGACTTTAGCAACAGAATGAGGTACTAGCATGGACTGGTGAATGCTGCATTCCACAAATGTACCATTGAATTGATGTTGGGAGAATTTGGTGGCCAGGGGAGCATATGAAATGCTTGGATATGATCCTTGAACCATTACTGAACAATGTGGGCCTTGTGATGTGAGGTGTTGTCTTGTTGAGAGAATCCAGTGCCACTAGGATACATGGTCATCACACAGAACAAAACTTATTCCAAAAGTGTGGTATGATCTGGTGGTGAGGGTGTGTTCAATGGGAATGAGGGAACCCAGTGATATCAATAAAAACATCTCCCAAACCATGATACCAAAGCCACCAGCATGTTTTCATCCAACCACGTAGTCTGGTTGTGGCTGTTCACCTGCTTGTCACTGAATATGCACCCATCCATTGGTATGATGGAGTTGAAACCTTGATATCATCAGACCATATGCTCTTTACTAGTTGTCCAATGTCCAGATGAATCTTTCCTAGTTGTTCAATGGTGCCTCCCATACCCCCAGGAAGATGTGTTTATGATAGTTGGTATGGGTGGGTGAACAGATTGCCCACTCCACAGGCCTATTCACAAATTCACTGAATGGAAACATTTCTCTGTATGCCCTGGTTGCAATCTGCCATTAACTTAGGGATCACAAGCCATATCGTCCCAGACAGCCAACTGCCATTCACCTCAACTATCAACCACTGGTGGTCTCCCCCAATCCCAGCACACTGAGTAGTTGTCTTTCCCTCTTCATTCTATTCCCACCACACCTTCATTAGAACAGCCCTCAAACAGTTGACAATGCCTGTGTTGCTGGTTCCCATTTTCCTAGCACCATAAATTACCCTCCATTCAAACTCTGCCAGTTCTTTCCCGTTCCCCATTGCAAGAACTTTATACTGACAAACTTACAGGCAGTACCTATGTCTGTCACTATATATTCTGTGCCAGTTGGCGGTTAAATTGGAGACAGGAGTGTGGTCATAATGTTTTGGCTCATGATCACACACACACACACACACACACACACACACACACACACACACACACACACACACACACACACACACACACACACACACAGGTGTGATCAAACAGTTTGGGGACTGACTTTATCTTGAAATCACAGTGTCATAGTGAGTTCCAATTGCCACAATAACATGTTTGTCAACTCATCTAAACATACCAGCACACGAATCACCTATTTATCAGTAGTCAATCTGAATTAGCACACATTTTGTGGAAAACATTCTTCAGAATGTTTGTGGTGAATCATGGGAGGTTTCTTACCTTCACTACTGAAAATCTATGCAGCCAAGGATATATCACAATTACAATGAAATGGGTATTTTTTTTTTTTACTGCCTTTCATATAAAACTTTGATATTTAAAGGTAATTCAAGTTTGGAGGGGGAAATTCAAAAATGCATTACCTAACTATATATATATTGGACAAAGCCCAGAGATCAAGACTAACTAGCATGAAATTAGGAACACCAAATAACCTGGTTAGGAATTGCTGACTACTGTCACTACCCATATGATTCAAATTCAAATTTTGACATAAATTTTCTGCTAATGTAGCACTATCTATCTCTAATACAATTATAATAACACATGAGGAGTGGCAATAGGTTTTCTGTGATTGCTGTTAATAGTCAGCAATTCATAACCTGGTTATTTGGTGTACATGGCTTTATGTTAGTGGGTCTTGATCTCTAGGCTTTGCCCAATGTATATATATTTAGTTGGATATAAAGTTTGAAACAAAAGCACAATGAACATTTTGTTCTTGGTCTTTAAAGAGCACATTACCATGATGTTAGATTGTAATTTTGATGGTTCTGAAAAGTTACCTCTGTTTGTGATTGGAAAGTTTTAAATCCTAACTGTACCAGCCAGCAGCATTTACAACGAATAAAAAGGCTTAGATGATGGCAATTATTGGATAAAGGCATTGTATAAGCACTTTTTACATAAGAATAAAATCATTTTGATTACTGAATTAGATAACTGACTCCTGCTCATCTAAAAGTGGAAAACCTCCAGTCCATCAATATGATTTTTTTGAAATCTAATACCACTAGCATATTGCTGCCATGTAAGTAAGGTCTAATTAAAATTCTGAAATTTCAGTATCAAAAAACTGCAGAAATTCATTTGTAGCACTGAATCAAAAGATTATTTTCAGGGTTTGACACTTTTGGATTCCCTTCATTTGTTGCATGCTGCCTGGAGATCTGTTACAAGGAAAACAACTGAAACTATTTTCATCAATCTAGATTCTCTCTTCCACCAACATCTAGTGCCTTAATAAAGGAAAATAAGAATAAACTTCTGGAATGTAATATCTTCAGCCTCATATCTCAGTGTGTCAACAGAAATTACACTTGAGGATTACATTGCAGTAGATGACCATATTGTCACCGGAACAATTTTAGCCAATAACAATACTCTGGGCATTTTTAGGCACAGAATACTAGGAGAAAGGGTCAGTGACCATAGCAATGATGAAGTATTGACCACATCATGTGTTTTGGAGGTCCTTGAAATGTTACTAAGTTTGTGCATTTTATGGATGCTCACTTAGGTATTAAAAATATGCATGAAATTGTGCATAATTTGAAATCATTTTTGGCAAAGAAAGTTGACAATTCCATTCAGAAAAAAAATTATGGATTTCTTACTAAAAAGTTGTTTTAATGTCGCTGATATAGAAAGAAAATGTCATTCAAATTATTGCAACATATATTGATGGTAAATATTATTTTTTTCCCCCCAATCAAGAAATGTGATCATTTATTTTGTTAATTATATCCCATTATTGACAGAATCATGAATTTCACTACAATTTGAAAAACTGAAAGTTTCCATAACACGAAATATGGCTTGGATTACTCAAAAAATTGTTACAGTCCTCAGCATTTCGGGTTAACTGGGTTTCACTTTATTACCAATTCCAAAAGAAGCCTGTCAGAAATATTTCTGATAGTTGCAGAAGTGTTGGAATTGATATATATACAGTGTCAAGGACACTATCTGAAAGGAAATCCATCTGAACAGATGGTAAGCTTCAGCATTTACCAATATATTAGCTCAGTCCCCAAACATTTTGATTACACCTCACATCTCACACATACACATATGTAAATATATAAAATAAACCAAAAGATGTTTTTTTGCCCTGTTTAATCAATCTATATGTGTACAGTAAAACCTCACTAATTCCTACTCTCTACCTTAACCTGGACTGTCTTCTTTTTTTGTGTATGTATTTTATTTATGAAGAATGGAAACAAAAACAGACAAATTTCCTAACCAAGAATTTAATGATAACATTCCAAAAATTTTTCAGAATCATCCTGTTAAAGAAGTAAAGTTGTTTAAAAGGAAAAATTTAATGCAAGTGAAAACATTAGAATTTTTACTATTAGATAATGCCCTGCACATACTCTCCACTACTGCAACCTTCATACAACTTATAAATCAGGTAGACATATTCAGTTGTAAATGTATAATTAAGGAAAAAGTTGGAGCACTTTAGATTTTCAATGATTCTGACAAGAGGGAAAAGACAGTGATCAATACTGAAAATAAGAACATAAAGCTTATTTATGTTCTTATTTTCAGTATTGAAAATAAGCTACAAATGATGAAGACAGTCATGTTTATTTAAATAGAATCAAAGAAAAAGAATAATAAAGAATGTGTCGCAAAACAGGCAACACATTTTGCCTGTTGCATGCATGATAAAAAGGGTATTGATTTGGTTGACATAGGAATGTGGTTAGAAGAAAAAGAATCCATACAAAGAAACTGTAACAACATTTAAAGGGAAAAATTTGAAGATAAAGTGAGAATTGAAGAAAAAAGAATCAAAGTTAAATTACGTCAAGGAAAAGTTGTCTTGATTCTCATATTTAATTTTCTAATTCTCATATTTAATTCTTATATCTCATATTTATCTCTCATATTTAATTTTCTAATTCTGATAAGGAATCTGAAAAATACTTTTACACCCTAAGAGAAATGAAGAATGACATTATGAAAGAGCATCTTTACTTTAACAACAGTAGTTGTTACTACAACAGTAGAAATCAAGCTTAGACATCATCAACAAAAAAAAAAAAAAAAAATCCCACATCGCCTGCCCATCAATTCCAATAGTTTCTCTAATTCTTCCTTGAATTTATTCAAACTATCCATTTCCATGACAGCAGATGGAAGTTTGTTCCAGCAATCTACAACCCACTGGCTGAAGGCAAACATCCACATCTACCCAGCAACCATTCTTCCTCAATTTGAATTCATGATCCATCTGAGCAGTCTGAGCAACAGAAAGAATACCATCAGCAATGAGTTTGCACCATCCATTCAAAGCCTTAAACACCTCAATCAAATCATCTCGCAGGTGCTACACTCCAAACACCGCGATTTTCAAAACTGAAGATTTTCTTCATAACACCACCCTTTTGTTTGCCTCACCAATCTCATTGCCCTTCTTTGTATTGGTTGTGGCAGATCTACATCCTTCCTAAAGTAAGGCCTCAGACCTGAATGTAGTACTAACCCCTGTTAACCTCTTGCCTACATGCCGTGAAGGGTCAGTAGCAACATTAAGTTCTCTGTAACCATCTTTTTCTTTTCTTAGGTTGTAATAAAGATTCTCTCTCTTTCTCTCTCTACTCAAGATGTTGCCTAACCATTGCCTTGTACAATGGAATAATCACCTTCCTACCACTACTAGAAAAATTATTATTATTATTAATAGCCATATGGTGCAAGGAAGCCTGAGGCTTATACTGCACCAGCAAAAAAATTCCCGAGTTACTCTGAGAGAGAGAGAGAGAGAGAGAGAGAGAGAGAGAGAGAGAGAGAAGTAGAAAGGAATCACCAAGAAAGAGAAGAATGATGATATAGAGCTCAGGACCCTGGGTGTGCCAAGCCCATGCTCACCAGATGTGAGCCCCTGGTGTAATTCCTGTATATCAATGACAAAAAACCATGAGCTGTTCTGGCAGCCTGTGGGCACTGCTCAGAGAACTCCATATCTGACTGCATAATTACCCAGAGATTGTTTTCATTTTCTATTACCTTGATTGTAGTATTACGTAGTTGGTACATTTATTTGGGATTACTGTTACCCATATGCAATACCCTGCATTTGTCAATGTTAAACTTCAACTGATTTGCCTAATTTTTCTAGAGCTTCTTAAAGTAGCACACCTTGATTACTGTCAGTAACCACTGAATCAAAATTGTATCATCTGCAAACTTAGCCTGATATAGCTTCATCAATATCATTAAAAGCTATAGACAACATCAAGGGGCTTAGCACCAAACCCTGGAGGGAATCTACTAATAACATTAGACCATGAAGAGCTGCATTCATTGATAACCACTCTCTGTCTTGCTCCATTCAATCCCTCCATAGCATAAATTGCCTTTAATGCCAGACTGCTCAAATTTATACAGCAGTGATTTATGTGCAACAGCATCAAAAGCTTTCCTGAAATTCAATACATTTTATCAAAATTACTTTTTGCATCCAGTTCCTTTGTTATTGCATAATAGTATCTGATGAAGCTGGTTAGACAAGAATGTCGTTAACAATAACCCTCCCTCTCCCAGTGCTGTGACTGAAGTATAACTGCACAACTGCCTAAATGGTCCTGCATTACTTCTTCAACCAGTGACTCCATTATTTTCTCTGGAACAGAAGTTAAGCTAACAGGTTTGTAATTACTCATGTGATCCTTTAATCTCCTTTTGTGAATTAGAGATATATTTGCACATCTCTATTCCACATGGACCTCCCCAAAATCCAAAGGTACTCTCATAATTATGGCTAAGAGATTGCTTCTTCCTTTGCTTCCTCTCTTAATATAATTGGGTAGACTCCATCCACCCGAGGTGCCTTTTTTATGTGCAACTTCAACAATTTCTTTTCCACCTTCCTCTCAGTTATCACAAAATTATTTAGCTCCCTGTTGAAATTTGATAAACTTCTGGCATCCCCCTTCCCTAAAGAATTCCTTGTGTGAATGTAGGTGCAAAATAGTCTTTCAATTTTCCAGCAACTTGAGGTGGATCATCAACAGTAAAACCACCAATATCAAGTGAACTAATGTGATTCATCCCCTTCCTTCTAGTGTTTACCTAAGTAAAGAAATCTTTGCTGTATTTCTTTTCATCCTTCACCAAAGACTTCTCATAATCTGCCTTGGCTTGCCTGACCTTTGTCACTTGACTGCAGACTAGTTTACATCTACCATAGGCCTGATTTGCACCTGATTTGCACAAAACAGCTGTATCACCTGATTTGCACAAAACAGAAGGAACTGGAAAGTTGCTGGAGAGGCCTTCATCCTGCATTGGATTGAAAATGGCTGATGATGACGATGACCTAATAATTTATATGCATCCCATTCATTTTTCTTTCTTCTCTGCCACAAGTCTCATTAGTTTATCTGATAGCCATTTAGGTTTAAGCCTTGAATAGCATAAGCTTAGTAGCTTCTATGATTATATCCCTGAATGCTTCCCATTTAGAATTTGCTGTTAGTAACATCATCAGGTAATCCCACTGAAAGAATTTAAAAACTCTCTGAGAGCACTGCATTCCCTTTACAAAAGCAAAAACCCTTCCTTTTACCTTAACGGTAGTAAAATCTTTAAGTAAATCCATCATTAGTACATTGTAATCACTGCCACCTAGTAGTCCTGTTATCTGCAAAATCTAAATGAACGAAGAATCACTGCTAAAACACTCTTTAACAGAACATTTCTGATCTTTAAAAAAAAAATTAATAATTAAATAGTAATAAATAATGGCCGTATTTTCTATATCTAATTATATTTATACTTATTAATGTTCAACACAATTAAAGTATACTGTTTAAAAATCGTTTGTGGTTTATTTTATTTGAACTCAGTATTCCATTTTTGTTTTAAATATAAACATTTCTGGAGTTTTCTTTTTCTTTTCACCATATTTACACCCTAATACCATCGAAATTTATAAAGATATATATTCTGGAAAGTGCATAAATTTGCTTTCTTTTATAAACTGTGACTTTAAAATATTAAATATAATCATTCTCTAATTAAGAATTTCCACTAATTCAGATCCCCCTTTAACCCAAATTAATGAGGTTTCACTGTATGTATTGGATTTAACTCTCTCATGCAGCAAGTTTTTTCAGAGTGATTAATAAATAAGAGAACTCCTAAGAGTCAAACAAACTTTTAGTGGTTCTTTCATATTATGTAAGGAAATTATATTTCTAATATCAACATAATAAAAAAGATTAATTTTGGAAAACAAATCACTACACAAGTAAATTTTTAAAAAAATAGAAACAAGAAGAGACATAGACAGGAATAGGTTTGAAATCTTTATTCATATATTTTCCATCATCAGTATAAAAAAAAAGACTTGCTACATGAGAGAGGGAGAGAGGAAAAGAAAAAGATTACAATAATTTAAAATAAACAACTATACAACTTTAAAGATGATTTTAATAGATGGATGCAAATATATTTACATACACAATTTTCAGGAGATATGATATTTTAAGCCAGAATTTTGTTACCTTGAATGCAGTGTATAATTTATAATTGGAAGAAAATTACATAATAAAATATCAAATGTTGATTATTTCACTTTACAATACAGCTTTTAGATATGATAATGATAAAAGTTATGCAGTCCTTGGGCTTGAATGAAGGGCAACAATACCAAGATACTTATGAAAATGTCCACACTTTTAGTAATATTTAATAATTAGGTGAAAATTATTAATTTCTTATATTTTGCAGCATATCAATAGTCTTCAGGTTACTCCCAGCTGGTTTCCCAACCATCCTAGATACTCCAGGACTGACCAGGTATCAACGAATTTAAAGTTTATCTCCAGGATGGCAAAAGTCTCAGATATAGATAGGGAAGGACATTGCATGGTTGTTTTCCATGAAGATTAATTACTATGATTAATAACCACTCTTATACCACATGAAATTAATAATATAGTTTATTAAGCTTACAGCCCAAACTATTATACATTTAAGGTGACGTTTTAGGCATCTTACTGATGATGATGGGGCATCGGTCTGATGATGGGTCAACAGTAAGATCAGGGCCAGGGGAATATGGTAAGCCTGGTAAGCAGAGCATAGGTGCAGAAATGTCTAGGGATGCTGAAATTCAAAATTTTTATTATAATAATATTTAAAAAAGTATCTCAAGGGCACTAAATACATTTCTGCCTAGGGATGCCAAAAACCCTACCGCCATGCCCAAGTACGATGCATCAGTCTGATAAGGGGTATCAGTAAGATGCCTGAAACGTCACCTTAAAGCTTATAGCCCAATAGTGGATTGGGCTATAAGCTTAATAAACTATATTATTAATTCCATGTGGTATATAAGTGGTTATTAATTATAATAATTAATTTTCATTAAAAGTCTCAGAATTAAATGAATATTGCATACTTCAATTATCCTTGAATTATCTCTTGAATTATCTCGCTCTGTAGCATTATTACATCTCTAAGGGTATGTCAGGGAATTTCTCACTGTTTATACCACTTCACCATAACACTGTAAAGTGGGCATAGTACACAGTATTTAGGTTATGTGGCACCAGCCACAACTCCACACTCAGTTCTCTTATGTCGGATACAGTACCCTGTTAAGGCCACATAGTGAATGATATGTGGTTTTTGTAATATAGTGTAGGGTTATGTTGTTCATCTGGCCTCTTAGCCTAGAGACCTAAGGAACATCCCTGACCTCTAGTCACGGTGCCAGGCCAAGTAGTAGGGATTAGAAGCCCTGGCAGGATGAATCCTAGCATCACCTGAGCTTGCCAGAGAGTACAAAAAAAAAGGTGGGGGGTGGAGAGAAGCAGAAAGTGGGAGAGCCATGCAAGATGGGGTGGAACAGAGGTTAAAGTAGGTGAAAGATGTAGAACAAGTTTTGCTTCACCAAGTGAGTAGAGAAGGAATCTGATCCTGAAGGGGTGGGGGTAAAAGTCACAGGGCATGATCAGCACTGGGATCCAAGAAGGAGAAGAGACAATGAAATCCTACCTAGTCCAGGACTAAATTAGCATTTTCTTATGCTGAGTGGAGTTAGCAGAGTGAGTTAATCCAATGTTGGGAAGTCAAGTCCGTGATGTCTAAATCACAGTGCCAAGTCCAGAGTAGCAAGAAGGCAGTTCACGCAGTCAGGATGCTGAAGACTGGGTGAGTCAGCTATCAGTGATGTCATTGGTTTGTGAGATTAGGTGGGTGATGCTGAAAGAGTCTACACTTAGCAAATAAGTCCTGTGCAAACTTGGAGAAAGCTTGGTAGTAATACCCCTTGTTAATAAACAGATATTCCTGCTTGTGGGGAAGGTTGTGAATTCAGGTGATATGAGTGCATTGCAAGTTTTTGTCTGATGGACAAGCATAAAAAAGGTGGTCCCAGTCTTCACTGAGACCATAGTGACAGTTAGGGTCTTCTATAATGCCCATATAGGCAAGTTTGTCATTTATAGATCCATGGCCCGTGATAAAATGGAGAACAAGGCAGGAGGTTTGTGGAAGACCTGAGCAACTTCTAGGAGGAATTTCTTAGTAATGGAATTTTTGGGGAGTTGGTCCATCTGTCATGTCTAAAAAGTTGGCAAGACATTTTCCCTTGTGCCTGATGTTGTTGGCGGGGTCAATGATGTAATCCAGGAGAGTGGCTAGGAGTTCTCTGGATAGATGGTAGTGTACTCCCCTGCAGATAATCTCCAGGTCTAGAGGGAGGATGCATTCCAGAACCTCCAGGGCAGTAGTACTTACAGTATTAATTAGCATTAGCATAGGCACATGATACAAGAAAGCAAGCTTATATAGTATCAGCTAAAAAAAAAAAAAAATCCCTTATTTCACCCATCCACTTGCTCCAAATGTTTGTCAAGTTCTGGCTTGAATCTATTTAAGCTAACAACTTCTACAACGACAGATGGAAGTTTGTACCAGCAATCAATCACCCACTGGCTAAAGGCAAACTTCTGCACATCTATCCTACAACTGTCTTTCCTCAGGTTCCTAGCAAGTGTGGCCCTTGTGAACTATACATTGACACAGAATGTAGTAACAAGTAAGAAGATGGCATTGTAGAGGAGCACCAGGGAGTGGCAATTTAGTCTCCAGTCTCTTCTACTGATGCTAACTGCCATAGCAGTATAGTTCCAAACTTTGGAGTTTAGTTATACAACTGTGAAATGGAGATAGTATATAGTGTTATTGTCAAGTGGCACCAGGGGGTTCCTCCCCCCCAACTCTATTCTGTGAAGTGGACGATGGGATTCAAGAAATCTAAACATACAATAACAGTCTAGGTATATACTGTCTTTTCTTTCTTGCTACCCTTTCGCTATTGCTGGGAATGAGACATACTGAAAGAACCCTCTGAGGAAAAGAACTGGACGCATTTAAATTCTTTCACTCACTAATCAGATTATGAAAATGAATTAGTGGAAAAAATAAAATTTTAAATTGTAACTGGTGAGATATACCATATAAATAAAATATACTATTTACAATGAAAACTGTTAAATTCACTCACAATTAAAATTTTTATTTATAATTAAAAATTTTATTTATATTAAATATTATTTAAAATTATAACTATTATATTAAAACATCTATATATTTAATACAGAAGCCATTTTCTTTACTCTGTCAGTGTGAATGATAGGCTTAATCGATCGGGCTGGAAATGGTCACAAATTGAAGCTATTTCTTCCTAGGTGTGTACAAAGTTGTTAAAATTTAAAAATTCCAAATAGTTTTATTTTATGGAATGGGCCAGTTTTATAGTACAAATAGTTCAACATTTACTTCACACATGGAGCCATAGGAAAATGTTAACTGCTAAACAAACAGTTGTCTAAGTTGATAAGACATTTGTTTCTGATTAACAATTTGCACATTTGCACAATTGTGTCCTTTGCTCCGAAAAAAAATAAATAAGATAATAATAATTCTCTACTAGTACTGACACCTTAAAAGAAAGAACTAATTGTTAGGATTCCATTGCACTGCTCACTATATGTCCCACATTGTGCACGCGAGCTCATACACTCAATTGCTATTCATTACATTTAATAAGTTTAAAACATATTTGAAACGAAATTGAATTAGATCCTAATCTAATAGTTCATGATAGCTTGATTCCTTTTGTTTTTGGCCGCAACCTTACTTACATAAATGCCGTTTCATTGTGTGCTATACTTACCACAAAAAATGACAAGTGTCAAGAAGAATCAATTTAGAAATTTTACAAATGATGCCTGGTGATTCATTACAATATAAGAGTGTTAACACAATTATATTTGAAGATACTTCTGAAGATGGAAGCTTGTCTAGAAGGCCTTTATGCCAAACATGATCGAAAACCTTTGAGATATCAAGAGCAACTGCACGTGTTTCACCAAACTTTTCCATTGAATTTGTCCATAAATGGGTAACGTAAGCCAGAATATCACCAGTGGATTGACACCGATGGAATCCATATCGGCAATTGCTGATCAGATGAAATGTTTTTGGTAATTTAAGAGTTGCAATTAATTGATTTCTCCATTACTTTAAAAAGAGTAGAAATAATTGCAATGGGATGATAATTGGGTGGGAGGGATTTGTCACCTTTTTTAGGAACTGGTTGGATATGAGCAAATTTCCTAGCAGAAGGGAAAAACACCTTTGGAGTAAGAAAGCTAAAAAATGTGGCAAAGAACAAGACTAAGTTCAGGAGCACAGGTTTTGAGAACAAGTGGAGAAATACCATCAGAATCTGGAGCTTTCTTAGCATCAAGATTCGTCAAAATCCTTCTAACACCCTTTTGATGGAAGACCACAGGAGGCACTGAATGGAGTGTGTTGGGAGGTGTTTTACCAAGATCATTAATATATGAGTTTGAAGAAAAATGGGATGCTAGCAGGTCAGCTTTATCCTTGGCTGAAGTGACAACAGAACCAACTGGTTTTGATAGAGGTGGGAGCAGAGATGGGCAAAAGTTGTGGCGAATAGTTTTGGCAAGAGACCAGAATGCACAGCTACCATTAGGGCAAGAAGCAAGTTTTCTACTCTTAGCCTGTTCAAAATCTAGTTTGGACAGATTAATAACTGATTAATAATAGTTTGGACAGATTAATAACAACTGTTGCGAGTTTTGATGTAGGAAGAAAATGAAACTGAAGAATTGGAAACAAGTAAATTACGATATGCAACATTCTTCTCTATAACAACCTGAGCACATTTATTGGAAAATGAAGGTTTAGATAAAGGGCGAGATTTTAAAGTGGAGTGTGGAATGAAGTATTCCATTCCTACAAGCATAATTTACGTACATCATCTGAGCAAAAGTTGACATCAGAAGTTTTGAAACAGTAATCCAACTAAGGAAAAGAAGAAAAGAAATCTCATAGGTCATCCCATTTTGCATTCTTGTAATGCCAAACAACATGAGGTTAGGAATAGCCATGAGATAAAGGCTCCATTGGAGAAGAGACAATCACCAAGTTGTGATCTGAGGTGCCTAAAGGACAACTCACTTCGACCATGTACTTAGAAGGGTTGTTTGGGAGAAAAAGATCAAGCATGTTGACTGTATGGTTAAGATTGTCTGGGATTCTGGTAGGTAAATGAACAATCTGTGCAAGGTCATTAGTAATTGCAAAAGCCTCGGCATCTCGACCAACTGGGTCGGTGTGACTAGAAAATGGAAGCCAGCTGGAGTTGTGAACATCAAAATAACCAAGGAAAGTTGGACTGGAGAAAGTCAAGTTGCAACAAGAGGAAGTCAAAGAGCTTCAAGAGATTAGTGGAGTTGGGAGAATGGTAGAGACAACGGATGAATTTGGCAGAATGAGGTAGAGAGATTTTAAGCCAGAGAAACTGAAAAGAGGAGATTCAAAACTACCAAGTCTCTGACAGGGAATATTGGAACGGACATATGCATAAGTACCACCTTTGAGGCAAAAGGAAGCATACAACGAATAATTTGGGCAACTAAGATGAGCAGTAGTTGAATCAACCAATAACTGAGATTCTGTCAGAAAAAGTACATGGGGTTTGGCAGACTGCAAGTGGAAATAGACATCATTGAGATTAGAACCGGACCACGTATATTTGTGAAAAGAACTAGGAGGTGTGTGGGAGGTTTAGATCTTTTTGCAGATAAAAAATAAGCTTACTCTATTAGTCTGACAATTCATGGTGTATTCAATAGTAAGAAAAGGTGGGGAGGACATGCTGTATGAAGAAATGAAATTTTTGGATACGGTGTACACATGGTAAAAATATACACAGATCTTTGACATAATGTGGCCTCGACAATGCCCTCCACATACACACTACTCGGACTCCCTCCAGTCACTGGCAGAGTAGAGGTAGCAAGATTATACACTAGCTGATCCGGAAGCTTCCTAGACAGTTATCAATAGGTTCGGTCTGGTGTACTAACACCATTTTAGACTGTATCCTCGAAATGTAGGGAAGATTGGATCTCACCATGATGTCCATCATAACCTCAAAAGTCATCAGTCATACTACATGATGGAAGAGATGGGGAAGCGTTGACCGGAACTTAGCTTTGGAGACTAAATATGGGTTCCATCACTTCCAGCTCTTGTTACGTTGTTATTTGGTTTTTAGGAGCATTAGCAACTAAAGCCCTATTGCTCTGGGGATATGTGGTGGTCATTCTCTGACCTTTTCGCATCCTCCATATTTGGTGGTCACGGGCTCGAACCCTGGTCTAATCAAGAAGCATGTGCTATGCACTGCTGCTCCTGCCAACCTGGCTAAGGAGGTGCCACTCTCACTTCAAGCCTCTAATAAGCAAAGTGGTGGTATTACACCCATTGATGAGAATCATCTACCACTTAGTATTGCCTGGTAACATAGAGGGGCAGCATTCCTCAATGTGGTGTGGGCACCACACCTCGACCCCCTGCTTACGTTGGTTCACACCTGGGTGGTCACCCACAGTGTGCTTGCACGTGGGGGTTATTGTTATGTTATTTGGTTTTTAAGAGCATTAGCAACTAAGGCCATATTGCTCCGGGATATGCGGTGGTCATTCCTTGACCTTTCCGCATCCTCCGTATTTGGTGGTGACGGGATCGACACGTGGGGGTTATACCCAGGATTACTAACAGTTGCACCATTGTGAAGGTGCAAGCAGAGGATTTGGCTGTTTTCACAGACTGTCCAGACTAAGCCAAAATTGGGTCCACTTCACTTGAGTGTCACCCGAATATCAGTTCCTATTACACTATCCATATGCAGTACCTTGCAGTTGTCAACATTAAACGTCAATTGCCATTTCTCAGCCCATTTGCCAAATTTTTCTAGATCTTGTTGCAGCAGCATACTTTCATTACTATAATTAACTATCTTGCTGACCATTGGATCATCTGCAAATTTACACATTAAACCTGACATACCCTCATCAATAATATTAATAAATACAAAAAATAACAGTGGGACAGCAATAAGTGCTGTGATAATTCACTTATAACATTAGTCCACAAAGAGCAATGCCCATGGATAACCACTCTGCCTTCTCCTACTCAACCATCTTTTTATTCATACAGTAAGGTTTTCCGTAATGCTAAATTGCTCCAATTTGTACAGCAGTCTTTTTTATGCAACAGTATAAAAAAATCATTAATAAATATCAACAATAAAATTAGCATTAGTAGAGGCAAAAAACCAAAAAAAAAAAAAACACCTTCTCATTTCACCAATCCATTCATTCCAAATGTTGGTTTAGTTCTGCCTTGAATTTATTTAAACTATCAACTTCCACAACGTCAGATGGAAGTTTGTTCCAGCAATCAACTACCTGATGGCTAAACAAAAATTTTTGCATATCTATTCGACAACTGTTTTTCCTCAATTTCAGTTTATGCCCCTCAGGTTTGTAATCTGAGCAAGAGGAACAAATCCCATCAGAATTGAACCTGTTCAATCCATTCAAGGCCTTATACATCCCAATCAGATTGCCTCACAGGTACCTAGGTTTACAGACACTGTAATTTGCAGAACTTAAGCCTTTCTTTGTAAGAGCACCCCTCTGTTCCCCCACCAGTCTTGTTGCCCTTCTCTGCACTCGTTCTAGCAATTCTACATCCTTCTTAAATGTGGCTTCCAAACCTGTATGCAGTAGTCAAGGAGTGGCCTGACCATTTCCTCATACAAGGGGATAATCACCTCCTTATCACTGCTTGCAAAATTCCTGTATATCATTGACAACACCCCATCACCAACTCTGGCAGCCTGTCTGCTGCACTGTCAGAAAACTTCATATCTGACTGCACAATTACCCCCAGGTCTCTTTCATTCTCCACTACCCTAAGTGTAACACCACTCAGTTGGTATATTTCTCTGGGGTTACCACTACCCATATGCAGTACTTTACATTTGTCAATGTTAAACTTCAGTTGCTACTTCTTGGCCCATTGGCCCAACTTTTCCAGATCCTGTTGAAGCAGCATACTGTCATTACTGTTACTAACAACCCTGCCAACTTTGTATCATCTAAAAAACTGACATTATGCTTGATATACCTTCATCAATATCACTGTTAAATATACAAAACAACAATGGGCAAAACACCGAACACTGGGGAACTCCACTAAAAACATTTATCTAAGAAGAGCAGTATCCATTGATTACCACTCTCTGTCTTCTCCTACTCAACAATCCTTTTTTTCCATTGCAGCAACTTACCCTTAATGCCATACTGCTCTAATTTGTACAGTAGTCTTCCATGCGTAACAGCATCAAAAGCTTTCTTGAAATTCAAGTATATGATATCAAAATTATATTTTACATCCAGTTCCTTTGTGACCATGTCATAATATCCAATGAAATTGGTGAGACAAGACTTCCCTTAAATAAACCCATGCTGTATACGAATTATTACTGTTGTCTTGTCTAGATGATCCTGCAATGTTCTTTAACCAGTGACTCCATTATTTTCCCGGGAACAGAAGTCAAACTAACAGGTCTGTAATTACTCTAGTCACCCTTTAATCCCCCTTTCTAAATTGGAGATACATTTGCACATCTCCAGTCTGTGGGGACTTCCCCTGAGTGCAAGGATGCTCTCATAATTATGGCTAAGGGTTTGCTTACTTCCTTTGCAGCCTCCTTTAATATAACTGGATAGATCCCATCCACCCCCCCCCAGGTGCCTTTCTTATGTTTAACTTCAACAATTTCTCCTCCACTCTGCTCCCGGTTATTAAAAAATCATTTAACTCCCTGTTAGAATTTGATAAACATCTGGCCTTCTCCTCTTTGAATAACTGCTCATGTGTGAATGTAGATGCAAAACACTCATTTAGTTTGGCAGCTATCTGAGAATAATCATCTACAGTCAACCCATTGATATCAAGTGGCCCAATCTGATTCATCCCCTTCCTTTTAGAGTTTATATAAGTAAAAAGTCTTTGCTGTTTTTCTTTGCATTCTTTGCCAAAGCTTTCTCATAATCTCCCTTCGCTTGCCTAACCTCCTTTGTGACTTGATTACCGACTAGCTTATATCTACCACAGACTTCTATGCCGCCTGATAATTTATATGGATCCCATGCATTTTTCTTCTCTGCCACGAGTCTCATTAGTTCATCTGACATCCATTTGGGCCTAAACCTAGGACAGTATTTCTTTAGTTGGCATGAAAAGCCTAGTAGCCTCCAAGATTAATTCCTTGAATGCTTCCCATTTAGAATTTCCTGTTGGTAATATCATCAGTTGGTCCCACTGTATAGAATTTAAAAACTGTCTGAGACCGATGTAGTCACCTTTACGAAAGCAAAAACCCTTCCTTTTATCCCTGATGGTAGTTACATTTTTAAGTAAATCCCATATGAGTACACTGTTATCACTGCCATCTAGTGGTTCTTTTTTCTATAAATTCTTAATGCATGAATAATCACTGCTGATAATCAGGTCAAGAGTGTTACTTCCTCTTGTTGTCTCTCTAACATGCTTCTATAGAAAACAATCATTCAATAAATCCACAAAAGCCTTGCTAGTGTGCAAGTGACCAACCGACAATTTCCAGTCAATATCTGAGATGTTAAAATCCTCCATTATAAGACAATCTGATTTACTGTCCCACTCTATTTCTCTGTATAACTGTTTATTGTACGCATCAGAGTCATTAGGCCTATAACAAACTCGTAACCTAATTTTTGCTTTCCTGGTGCTTATGTCACATCAAACTGACTCAACATTGCACTTCCTTAGATTTTGCATTTCTTAACTAACAGCATAATTTGTCCTCCCTTCCTATCCTTTCTGTACACATTGTACTCCCCAAATTCAAATTCTGCATTCCTTATACCTGTGTGACACCATGTCTCTGATATCCCAACATTATCTGCCTTTGATGTCTTGACCAGCACTTCAAATTCATCAAATCTATTTACCATACTCCTAGCATTGGTGTGCATACAAAAAAAAAAAAAAAAATTAATAATGTAATCAAGAGGAGTTTTAATTTTATATTTTATAAATGTACATACTGTAATATATGCCTGCTATATATTTGTTAATACAAGCAAATTTCATCAGTCCCTTTGATCTCATAACACATTTCAGTATATTTATTTTGGTAAGCATCATACAAAGAATTTATTAAATAACAAAATAAGAATTGAATGTGGTTTAACCATTTCATCACTCAACTTCTGTAACAGCATTTATGGTGGTACTGTGTAAATCAAAAATGATCAAAATCTATAGACAATAGAACTGTATAAGTTTGCCCTATAGTGCACGAAGCTACAGGTTTTTGCTACACTAGTCAAAAATAAATAAGATAAACAGCTAAATAAAAATAAAAAAATAAAAGAATAAAAAATATGCGAAAAAAATAAAAAGAAAAAAAAAAGAAAGAGAAAATAAACAACCAACACGTTTTCCTCCTGAAACAAGTAACTATCCAGCTGACTTTTGAATTTCCCAAAGCATATTAACCTCAACTACTGATGGAGGGACCTTGTTCTAGTAATTACAATTCACTGACGAAAAGAAAACTTCAAACTCTTTCTGATGTAATTTGAAGCTCTAGTTCTTGAATCATTTATAATGGTAAAAATATCACCTAATTCATTTTACTTTCTTTTCCCAGAGCCATATAGACTTAGTTAAGTTCTCTCTAAGGTGTGGCTTCCATACTTGGATATATTATTCCAAGTGGAGGCTTACAACTGCCTAGTACAGTGGGATTATGACCTCCCTATCCTTACAAACAAATGCTGGATAAACGATCAATCGGACCACAGGCTTTCCTTACCACCTGTCTACACTGCTCAGAGAACTTCACATGCAACTATTTCATACCTCCCAATTCCTTTCTTCTTCTATTGTTTTTAATTTGACCCCACCATATGTGCAAGTAATTTTGGAGTTGTTGTTTAAGTCTAAGCACTTCCATTTTCCTGACCATCCTTGAAGCCTATAATTTTATCCTGAAGAAGTACAGCTTGGTGCCGATCATTAAACACTCTCCAATCATTACATCATCTGCAAATTTTGACATCATGCCTGCAGGTTATCCAAAACAACATATAATCATTTTTGTTTAATATGATCATTTTTGTTTAATATGATCATTTTCATTTAATATAATCATTTTTTTCATAT